>NW_019154091.1:8554008-8891445 GCF_002288905.1 Enhydra lutris kenyoni | reverse complement strand
GGGGGGGGGGGGGGGAATTCCATAGCAGAGTTCCCCAGGAAGACGGCAGAAATAATTCTAACTTTGGTTGTAAAGACTCAGGAACAAATTATCTGTAGCAACTGTTTTCCTGTCTGCAGTTTACAAGAATACATGCAGAACAGAAGAGTCAGTAAAAGAATCAGAGAAAATCGTCAGGGGGAAACACTCAGAGTAAAGAGACAGTTGCATTTCACCCTGGCAGGTCCCTTTACGGGTCAGGGCCAGGTCACTCAACTGCCAAGGCTCCTACATGTTATGAAAATTCCTAACAGGAATCTTAAAAGCTAAAGATGAATTCTCTGCCAGTTCCTGATTACACATTGTAGGATACAGACAGCCTCAGATGCCATTCCTGGAACTCAACTGTTAGAGAAACCAGTTGGATGAAGGCAGAATGCCAAAAGGAACACCTCCCTCTGCCAAAGACAGGGGTTCCTTACTATTCAGGACCTGGAGGGCCTCAGGGAATCATATCACAGCCTCAAGAGGGGGGTGCGCGCCGATCATAGCTCCATGACAGGGAGAAGACTCACACCCTAGGGTGGAGTTGGGGGTGGAGAGCGGAAGCTTCCCAGTCAGATCACCGGCAAAACTCACTGCCTCTGGGTGCAGGGACAGGAGCCCAACCCAGCTGGGTAATTAGTTGATTTAAATTAGCTGGAGTAAATAAAGTTAACAGGATAGAGAGACTGCAGGATACATCTATTTAAGTAAAGCAAAACCTACCTCAACTTGTTTTTATCATTAATTCTTTAACTCTTTATTTACATCCTCTAAAACCCTGTAACTCAAAACATGTTCAATCTATGAGCAGCTTCAGCATCACCGGAAGCTTTTTAAAAATACAGAACTTTAGGCCTCACCCTGCCCCACTGAATCACAATCTGGTTGTAACAAAAACCCAGTAATCTGGTTTTTTCAAATCAGTGTACTCTTTTAGACTCAACAGTATAAAAATTTTGGATAATCAGTAACAGCTTGTAGTACCTGTGAGGAAATTAGGTTTATTCTGTCTGAAGAGAGAGCTGAGAGGTGTTTCTTGGTTCAACATCAGGAAAGCCATTATTGATGAGATAATAAGTAGCTAGTTGCCACAACCATTAGGTATATAAATACTTACAAAAGTTAACATTTCAGAACAAGAAAAAAAAAGCTTTAAATATTAAAAGGATATGGATCAAAACATAACCGCCACAAAATATTGGGAGATTTTTTTTTTAAGACTTTATTTATTTGTCAGAGAGAAAGAGAAAGCACAAGCACGGGGCGTGGAGGGCAGAGGGAGAAGCAGGCTCCCCAATGAGCAAGGAGCCTGATGAGACTCAATCCCAGGACTCTGAGATAATAACTTGAGCAGAAGGCAGACGCTTAACAGACTGAGTCACCTAGATGTCCCATGCTGGGCGAGTTTAGTTCTGAAAATTGCTTTCCTACAGAAAACCTTCCCTGCTTATCTCCTCCCTCTCTCACATTAGCTTACTTGTCTCTTCTGAATCCCACACCATCTCCTTCCAATGTACCTGTTGATAAATTTGTTTCCCTAGCTAAAACGTAAACTCCTAAGAACAAGTGAAGGGTCTTTTTCAGTTGAATACCCTGTTAAGTTGATACTTAACAGGTCCTCAGTAAATTTTTACTGAATAAACAAAATTTATATTGGAAAGCAAAGGGTGTTAAATTTCAGAAGTTCAGACGGTATTTATGGCAGTGGTGATCACAAAGAAAGGTTTGGAGGGGTAACACTGGGATAGTGTGTGGTTTAAAGAAAGGCCAACCTAGGCATTATAATCAGTGGTGTGGAAATGGATATCTGTATTCAGAAAACAAAAAACATTTTGGCTGTAGCAGAGGTCTTCTATACATAATTAATGGAAAAAAAGAGCTTGGAGAGGATGACAGGTGCCAACATGCCAAAGGTCATAAACAATAGATGAGTCCATACTCATCTTGCAGGCCTTTAACAAGAAGATTCAATTCTTCCAGTAGACCTCAAAGATTCCCTTAATAGAACTCCAAGTCGAATGTCATTACCATACTTCTCTCTTGTTAGTATCAATGAGGCAGAGAATAACACCTCTTCCATCAATCCAGCCTTGTAGGCACAGCCTCTGCCCCACTCCCCTGACCCAACAAGGGAAAAGGACAGCCCTGCTAATTAGTATCAGTGAGATCTTCTTGATGATCTCAAAAGAGTCAACCGAAGTGAAAGGTGCTCCCCATACATCTGGATGGTAAACAGGAGAGACCATTTACGATTTTTGAAGCTTAGAAGGGAGGAAAGTGAGCAAAGTAAGGTTTTAGGAAGACTAATCTTATAACCCAATGCTAGTGTAACAGAAGTGGATGGGGATCTAAGAAGTAATTTCAACAGTGCAGAAATGAGGTTGGCTACATGAGGAATTAAGAGGAAGGGTTGGATATAAGAGGTTAAAAAAAATCATCAGGGTAAAGAGGTGGGGAAAAACCTATCTTCCTTCAAGATTTCATGAACAGTCATCAGCAAAATAAGGGAGATATTAATTGAAATACAAATATCTTAACAAGGGATATGATTTTAAGGAAAGATAATGGGTTCAGGAGCAAAATCAGGAAAGATGGCATTTAGTATCCACATTTATATGTTCAGCTCTATGTGATCCAACAGAGAAAAATTGTTCATCTCTTTTCTCATGTAATCCTTAACAGCTTTCAAATCTATAGATCTCTGATAATGAAATATGGATTCCTTACTGATGCTAGTCATTATGTTGGGGGCTCCTGTATTCTTTACATTTCCTTCCCCCTGTCTGGAAGATAATGTCCTAGCACTGTCAGCTTTCTGGGTTAAAGGAACAGGACATAGTGTTTCTTCTATACTTTCCTGCCTGGTTATTTCATAATTTGATAATCGAAGTAAAAGGAAAGTAAGCTGCGACCACAACCAGGACAGAGTCAGGACTGGGCTCGATCTCCCCAGGCCATCCTTTCCAAGGATGATTTATTTCTGGATGGAGTAAGGACAGAGAAAATAATGCCAGAAGTAAATGCCCACTGGTTAGGCAGCTGTTCTCCAGTTCCACAGTCAAGCATCAACACATTTAGACTGATTATTTAATGCTATCACTTTTTAAAAAATCAATTATTTTTTGTTTATGTTTTTGCGATAAGGACAGTATTCCCTCCACTGGAAGTACATCAAATTTCTCTTTCAGGTTAAGATGTCACATGAAGGAGGATTTCTTTTTTAGAAGAAATCTAAGAAGAAATTTAAATTAGTATTTAAAAATATTTATTTAATCCATCTCCCCTAAGAGTCTTTCACAGGAAAGTGAAACCTGTACAGCACTGAGCCAGACATCACCACCAAAACATTCTTGTGAGCCTCCACGAAACTGAAAATTCCAGCAAAGGGAGGGGAAGGAGGACAAGGATAGCAGAGAAAGGAAAAGGAGAAGTAGAGTTAACTGAAAAACACTTTGAAAGCACAGAATCCTGTCCCCTGTTGTTGATGAATCCAGTTACCTTTTTTTTCTCGTCTGCCATTTTATTCTGAGCCCCTTAAACAATGAATGTTCCACGTAATTCCTTCCAAACTTGGAAGAAAAAAGTTTATTCCAATATCCTCAGCTTCAAAGTTTCTTTCTCCTTTTCAAGTCACAACATGTAAATCTGAACACTTCTGTGATCTTTTCTCTTCCTCTTCCTTTTTACTCGTGGACCAAACTGAACAGAACCTGCTAGTCAGCAGGATGTTGTTATAATTCTTTTACAAATGGTGTCTCATTATGACTTGGTGATTATGCGTTTCATTTGGCTGCTTTCATATTTATTGCAGAATGAATGGGAAAAACTGGTAAGCACTTAAGGATGAATATTACATAGAAAAATAAGAAAAGAAAGCTTTCATAAGTTAGATATTATTATATGCCAACTACAGGCTATTGGTTCACAATTTTCATCAAAAAAGTGTTTCTATTTTGTTTCACCAGAGTATGTTTTACTCAGGTACTTCAGCTCCTTTACTGAATTTTAGATTCCAGTGTCAGGTTGAAAACCATGAATCAAATCCAAAAAAATGATTTGAAAACCACTTTTATTCTTGTTTTCAGGCCCTCTTTTCAATTAAATGGTGCTTATAGAATTTTCTCCATTTTCCACTCAGATAACGTACATGGGAACTATCCCTAAAATGAGTACGTTATTTTTCTACTACTTTTAGGAAACCCAGCACAACTGTGAAATAACTATATGTGGCCATTTTCATCCTCAAATAAAGCAAGTCATGTACTCGTGGCATGTTTTTAGGTTTTCCAAACATGGGGTCTTGAGCAATTATTTTAAGTACCTGCAGAGCCAGAGGGTCAGGGTGACAGAACATAAAAGCCAAAAGAGTGTGAAGCAAACTTATCTGACCTGAACGAAAATCAGGTTCTTCAAGTGTGACCCCTCTGTGCTAAGAGGCAAACTGTCTCATGTGATAGGTCTTCTCTATTACTGACTGCTTTAATAAGGTGTAAAGCTGTGGGTGGAAAATGTTCATATTACACTATAATAGCGGAAATCCTTCCCCTTAAAGAAAGGTATATACATTAGTTTTTTAAATATACAGTAGTTTTTAATCTTCTGAGAAACCATTAAGACAAACTTTATTTTAATTTTAAAAATTAATAATTTTATTATCTGGGCTTTAGTAAAAAAAGAATAATTTCACATATGTATATAACATATTCACTTCTTTCAGTTAAATATTTTGATTAATAACACATAGAGTAGGAATAAACAAAATCACTACAATGAGGGATAGCACAGCAGGAGTTTGTTACCACAAAACGGAAAGGAAGTGAAAAGAAACTTGCAGCATAAAATGCACACACTTAGCATTTTACTCTTTGGTTCATAGATTTTAGAGGTGTTAACAACCAAGTCTTTTAAAACTAGCAAGCTGGGGTTCTACAGCTATAAAACGAAGTGGGCGTGTTTTTCAAGTCCATCACTGAAGCCTAGTATTCCCTCCTGACAGTGTCCCCCAGAGCGAGCTTTTATTAGTCCTCCAGTTTACATTCCAGGGAAACTGGGTATTTTCTGTGGTTCCTTTTTCTGAAGCCACTCCTTTCTGTGGTAGCAAATTCCTGCTGGTTTTCAAGATTGCCTTTATTTGACCCCTTTAACTACTTTTTAGGTGGGAAAGGTATACACTATGCCTTTTCCTTAAGGCCGGTAGGGGATTGTTCAGGAAAATCATCAGTATGCCTCTAGAGAATAGATAGGGAGGAATGACCTTCTGGCCAGCCACCTGATGACTTTAAAAAAGGAAAAAGAGGGGCGCCTGGGTGGCTCAGTCGGTTGGGCACTGGACTCTTGATTTCAGGATCCTGGGAAAGAGCCCCACGTCGGGCTCTGTGCTCAGCAAGAAGTCTGCTTGGGATTCTCTCTCTCCCTCTCCCTATGCTCCTCCTCCTGCTCTTTCTGTCTCTCTTTCTCAAATAAATAAATAAATCTTTTTAAAAAACAAAAATAAAAAGAGAAAAAGAGTCTGTAAAGGGATTGTTCAACATTTTGCAGGGGCCACAGAGTAATAAACACACAACCTATTGCCTATGCCACAGTGAACAGTACGATACTATCAGGCATCTCCCACAGCATTCTGAGTTGTGGGAAAACTTCTGCCCTCTAAATAGGCCTCCAGGGCTCCTGGTGCAATCCCAGTGACACAAGAGGAGCCTAAGTCTGATCACATTCCAGTAGGCACTCTTGTCTCTCCAGCTTAGCTGGAAGGCATCTGATTCAGGCATGAGCCGCTCCTAGCTAGAGAGGAACAGATTGTTATAAAAAAATGCCTCCTGGGGCACCTGGGTGGCTCAGTGGGTTAAGCCTCTGCCTTGGCTCAGGTCATGATCTCAGGGCCCTGGGATCGAGCCCCACATCAGGCTCTCTGCTCAGCGGGGAGCCTGCTTCCCCCTCTCTCTGCCTGCCTCTCTGCCTACTTGTGATCTCTCTCTCTGTGTGTCAAATAAATAAATAAATAAATCTAAAAAAAAAAATGCCTCCTGAAACAAGCACTAGCTAAAATAAATACCAAACATTTAATTACCAGCAATTTTGTTTTCTTAAAATTTGGAGGGGTTTGAGAATGATTCCTTAAAATATTCTTCAAGAAATGTGCACTGAAATCTTTTTCTTAATACAAACAGAAAAGCATTCTCTTGAGCTTAGAATTGCCTCCAAATAAAGTACAGCACATTTCCAATCCAGTTTTGTCATTGTAGCGAAGATGATGTTTATTTGTGGAAAAATGAAAAAATTTTAAGTTAGAGTTGACCCACCATCCTTTCTTCCCTTCACCTCCTCATTGTATAATATATAACTCTTGAGTAAAGGACACTAGAAATAATGAGGAGGGGATGGCTACATGAGAGTGCTTCACGTTTAGACCCACATATGCACACGTGCACACACACACATACACACACACAAATGCTGCATATTTACAAATACATTTATACATATATTGTCATATATATACTCTATAATATTTAAAATACATAAAACTGCTATGCCATTTATTTCAATAAATATCGAGGGCTTATCCTATATCATATTATTTTAGGGGCTGGATGAAGATAATCTATAGAATTAGTTAATGTTCAAACTGTAAATTCTGTTGTTTGCTTTTCTTTTTACCTGCTGAGTGAAGCTTTCCTAAACAGATAAAGGCAGGGGGAATTGGGATAACCACCATAATTAGCATATAGGCAGGGACTATGTCCTAAAGAGAGTACAACTAAAAGCTAGTGCATGCTAAATGTTAAAGGCAGTACATAGACACTAACCGCTAAAGAACCAGCGAAAGAGACACCCTGTGCACGGTGGGGCAGTCAGAGGTTTGAGGGATGGGTACTTGGGGGGCAAGGTGGTGGCAAGGTTTCTGTGTGATGAAAAGTTAGCGTGTTTGTTTTTTCAAAAATATTTATTTATTTGACACAGAGAAAGATCAAAGTAGGCAGAAAGGCACGCAGAGGAAGAAGGGGAGGCAGGCTCCCTGCTGAGGAGAGAGCCCAATGCAGAGCTCCATCCCAGGACCCTGAGACCACGACCTGAGCCAAAGGCAGAGGCTTAATCCACTGACCCTCCTAGGTGCCCCAAAAGTTAGGGTGTTTATCAAGTTAGAGAGAAATCTCTCTCTAGGCAGGCAGCCATGGCAGAAAAGGCAAGCATCCATCCACAGTGGGAACTGGGGATCCAAACCCAAGCCCTCTCTTTGGCCTTGCCTGGTTCTAACACTATAGTAGGGAACCTAGTTGGAAGCTGGGCCAGGTGAGTAAGACTGATTGATGGGGACATAAACACCTCATCCTATGACTCTCTTCTTAAACAGGGTAACCATGTATTTTTGTGTCAATTATACAATCCACGTTGCTTCCACTAATTTCATCATAACCCGAGCAGCCACTGACAAGGTGGAGAGATCTTTGGAAAATGTGATCATTCCCTCTGCCCATGCTATGCTCTTGACTATGAATTGGCTCAGTCGGTAAAACTGACTATGGTATTATAAAACTACTATGATATGAAACCTATTGTGTTCTGCCTTAACATCGATGGAAAACCAAGAGGATGTCAAATGGCTTAACTACAAGTTACCCTTCCTACTCTGTTGTTCCTCAGACAGGGCGCCCTAGCCAAACGATCTTGTCTATCACAGGGACAGTTTCGGCTACACCTGAGTAGAGGACTTTAACCCCTTGACACGTGCAGTTATTCAAACCAGGCAATCACATTGTCCCATGGGAACCAAAGGTCACCCCACTCCCTTGTTACTGCAGGGTCTGCCTTCCACAGCACAGCCCCTGGTGACTCACTTTGTTTCCAACTGCATTCTCGATGTGGCCCTGTGTGGCATGCTATGTCCTCCTCCTCTAGGCTGTATATGTGACCAACAAACTGCCATGAATCTCATCTGTCTGATGTCATGCGTCTGGCAATCCTCATAACCCATGGTCAGGAATCCCTTCCTCACCGACAGGGTGGATAGGAAATAATCAAAACATCATTAATTTAATTATATTATAAATTAATAAAATATTAAGTTATATATTTATTTTAAAATTATACACAAACTATAAGTTAATTATTAATTTAATTAATTGCTAATTTAAAATACTTAAAACCAAAAAAGAGGGTACTATTTTCTGGGATCTTTAAGTACAAAGCAGGTATACTGACAGTTTCTAATAGAATTATTCTGATAAATCCCCTTGAAGGGATATCAAGTTAGCTTCCTGTATACCTATTATATTTTGCATATAATTCCAAAGTTTGCCATGATAAACTTAAGCAATTTTCAAGTTAAAGGTATTAATGTTACGTGTTACAGAAACACAACATATTACATGTTACAGAATATTCAATATTATCTTAAATATATACCCCACTATAATAAAGTAGCAGGGAATCACAAGGAAACCAGTAATTAAACAAAAAAGACATCTGCTTTCCATCTAAGATCTTATTTTAGCCAAGCCTACTTGAGTGTTCCCATTTTCTAACAGGAACTACAACCTGTAATTGGAATTTCCCACTGCAATGGGGAGAAGGATAGGAGCCCATAAGCAGCCAAGATGGGGAGGTTAGATTGTCACTCACATACGTCAGTTCACTTCATTATTTAAAACTATACATGAACAATTCTACTTATCATTTGTCTTCCTCAGGTACTACCCACAAAAGAACTGTCCTAAAAGTCTACTCCAGGCCACCCCTATGAATCATCAATAATCCCAGAGAGCCATGAAGAACCCATTTCTTTCTCAGAGCACAATGGAGACACAGGTCTCTTTTTTCAAGACTGAGAGGCTGGCAAGGGCATCAGGAAGGACATGGACTTTCTTCCTCCACTCTTATTCCGATGCATGACTATATCTTTTCACTAGTTACATGATTAACTAGCTCCCTGTTTAATTTTAGCTTTCTTGACTGGGAAACCTGGGAAGCACCTTAACATTTCTAACAAACCTGCACAGCATCTTTGAAAGCTAGAGCCAGAACGAATGGAAGGGAAGTAAAAACAAACGTGTTTAAGAAGTGAGATACAGAGATTCCCTTTAGAAAGGGTCAGAAGCATTTCATTACAGTTTCATACATTTCTAGGAGCAGAAAGAAGGCACTAGCGAAGAGAAGAAAAAACACCTAAACCCAAGACAGTCTTGCATTTGAATCTAGGCTCCACTGCTTACCTGCTGTGTGCAGATGGCTGGTTCTTGAGCCTCTTCCCCAAATGATAAAATTGAGATAATGCCACTGGCTATGAAGATTAAATGACATAATGTGCACATGTCTCGTCATGCAACGGACAGGAAATAAAGACAAAATTTTAAAAGCAGACATGAGAAGGAGGAGAACAAACTGGTCCACTACGGTAAGAGGAACTGGAAGGTTTTGTTTTTGTTCACCCCTGGTTACCACAGTATTTAGTACAATACCTGATCTATTTCCTACACGAATGAATTGATAAATTAGTGACCTTGGGGTGCATGGGTGGCTCAGTGGATTAAGCTGCTGCTTTCGGCTCAGGTCATGATCCCAGGGTCCTGGGATCGAGTCCCGCATCGGGCTCTCTGCTCAGCAGGGAGTCTGCTTCCCCCCCCCCAACCTCTCTGCCTGCCTACTTGTGATCTCTCTCTCTCTCTCTCTGGGAAATAAATAAAAAAAATCTTTAAAAAAAAAAAAAAAGAAAGAAAGAAAAAATAAATTAGTGACCTTTATCTTTATATCTCACATAAAAACAGTACAGAATGAGTAGACAAGTCCAATCTGTGGCTTCTTTTGTAAGGCCCATAAGCCAAGAATAGTAGAAAAAAATCAAGAGAAATATTTTGTGATGTGTGGAAATTACATAAAACTCAAATTTCAGTGTCTACAAATAAAGTTTTATTAGAACATAGCCAAACACATTTGTTTCTGGACTTTCTATGGCTGCTTTCATGCTATATCCACAGATTTGAAGACCTGCAACAGAGATCAAATGGCCTTTTAAAGTCTAAAATATTTACCATCTGACCCTTCACCAAAAAAGTTTACTGACCCTTGCTTTAGTAGCTTACCCGGAAAAAGCAGTATAACCGCTTTGGAGCAAAAAGTTGCCTGTTTTCATCTTTGCTTTGTCACTTACTAACTAAGCAAAACTGGGTAATAAGCTCATAACCTCAATTTGCCTCAGTTTCCTCATCCATAAAATAGGGATAATAATAGTGCCTATCTGAAAGGGCTTTATGAGGCTTCAATGAATTTATATGAATAATGTACTAACAATGCCTCATACATAGGAAGCTCATTTGCTTGTATGCATGCTCTCCCTCCTCACACATTTAGAGTGTCACCTGTAATATTAAAAAAAATAAATTATCATTCTAGACACTTAGAAGTCTAGACTTGCATAAAAACTGACTTCAGAGAGAAGCTTCTGCATTATCAGTCATGTGAAACAGCTCATCGTCAGTGTACGCGGCTGAGTAACGAACTCCTGCGATGAGATCATCTGAGCCAAAAGAACTTTCACAGCAGGTCTTTCAGTGCTGCTTTCTGGGAGTTTGTACTTGTACAGTACTATCCTGAAGCTCAGAATAACCACAGTTTTACCTACATCACAATACTGTCTCCTATTTCTAAAACAATTCCAGTTACCACCTAATTTAGAGGTGTCCCATTAGACCTCAAGACACATTTTTTTTTTTTTAGAAGATTTTATTTATTGGGGCACCTGGGTGGCTCAGTGGGTTGAGCCTCTGCCTTTCGCTCAGGTCATGATCTCAGGGTCCTGGGATCGAGCCCCACATTGGGCTCTCTGCTTGGCAGGGATTCTGCTTCCCCCCTCTCTCTGCCTGCCTCTCTCCCTACTTGTGATCTCTGCCTCTCTCTCTCTGTCAAATAAATAAATAAAATCTTTTTTTTTAAAAAAGAAGAAGATTTTATTTATTTATTTGACAGACAGAGATCACAAGTAGGCAGAGAGGCAGGCAGAGAGAGAGAGGAGGAAACAGGTTTCCTGCTGGGCAGAGAGCCTGATGTAGGGCTCTATCCCAGGACCCTGAGACCATGACAGGAGCCGAAGGCAGAGGCTTAATCCACTGAGCCACCCAGGCACCCTTCCAGATATTTTTAAAAGCACCTTTCTAAACACTAGCTTTATCCCTCTTTGGTAAAAAAAGAACAACAAAGACTGAAAAGATCTCTGAAAGATATAAAAAGCATGAGTCATGCAATGAAGTTGCTAATTCTTTTGGTAACAGAAACTTTACTTTGCAATGTAAAGCAAAGTATTTCTTTCTATTTTTTTTAAAAAAGATTTTGTTTAGGGGCGCCTGGGTGGCTCAGTGGGTTAAGCCTCTGCCTTTGGCTCAGGTCATGGTCTCAGGGTCCTGGGATGGAGCCCACATCGGGCTCTGGCTCAGCGGGGAGCCTGCATCCCCCCCCCCCCCCCCCCCCGCCCGCCCCTCTGCCTACTTGTGATCTCTATCAAGTAAATAAAATCTTTAAAAAAAAAAAAAGATTTTATTTATTTGAGAGAAAGAGAGAGAGCATGAGCTGGGGGAGGAGCAGAGGGAGGGAGATGGAGAAACTGACACCCCATTGAGCAAGGAGCCCAGCAGGGGCCCAAAACCAGGACCCTGAGATCACAACCTGAGCTGAAGGCAGACCCTTAACTGACGTAGCTGCCCAGGCACCCCACCTGTATTTCTCTTCTAATTTCAGATTTTCATCCTAAAGTAGAAAGAGTCTAGTAGACAGTACTTCAAAACCCTGATCCCCTACTTTGAGCCACCAGCTAAAGGCACCAGAAAAGGAGCAGAAGTAAGTAAGGAGAAGTTAAGATACTAGAAAACAGTAAGAAAAGAGGGAAAGAGGAAAGAGATAAGGAGCAGGTAGAAAGACAAAGCGTGCTGTACTCCTCCATCTGTGACGCATGTTCACATTACCCTAGCCCTTCACTGAGCTCCTGCTGAGTTAGGTTCTGTGTTAGGCACTGAGGTGACACAAGGAAGACTTCCTGCCTCAAAGGAAACAGTGCTGACAGCCTCTGCCTTTCTCAAGTACCTCCAAGACAAGAAAGGCCTCCTGTGAACACAGATTAACTACGCCTAAACTTTCCATTTATTCTAAAACTTTCCATATTAAAAAAGCAAGCAAACAAACAAAACCCCCAGAAAACTTTTTCTCTAAACTGGAATGGAAGGGGGATAATGACAGGGAAAGGAAGAAGCATTTTATTTTTCACTGTTTGCACATTTAACTTCAAAAGAAAAAAAAAAGGATTCTATATAACTTTTATTAAAAAATTAAAATACAAAGAATTGAAAATCCCCATCCTCCCTCCCCCTAAATTTAGTAATCTCAGTTATTCCAAGCATCCCTCATAAACAGTACATATACATATACATATATATATGTATATATACATATATATATATTTTTTAAATACTTAAGAAGAAAAGAGCAGGCGCACCTGGATGGCTCAGTTGCTACGTGGTTGCCTTCAGCTCAAGTCATGACCTCAGGATCCTGGGATCGAGCCCCACATCGGGCTCCCTGCTCAGCAGGAAGACTGCTTCTCCCTCTCCCAGTCCCCCTGCTGTGTTCCATCTCTCTGCTCTCTCTCGGTCAAATAAATAAATTAAAAAATCATTTAACAGAAGAAGAAGAAGAGGAGGAGGAGGAGGAGGAGAGGGAGGAGGAGGAGAAGGAGGAGAAGGAGGAGGAAGAGAAGAGAAGAGGAGGAAAAGATCAAAGGTAAAGGGGAGGATGGACTGGAGACAGCCATCCCTGTCTAAGCCTCCCACAAAATGCAAAAAAATAGATCATGTTGACATGTGGATTATGGCAATAATTTTCAGTATACTTCCTGTAGAAGCTACTGTAAACTTCAACACCTCTACTCACAGTCACCGATTTTAACTTATGGAATCCACCTACCCACAGGGCATTAGCAGAAAGGCCAGAAGTATTTACTGAGGCCAAGATTTCAATGAGCAGGCTGAAAAGACACTAATCTGTACAGTGCAGAAGAGCATTTGAAAATACCTTGTTCCTTAACAGTGGGAAGGGCTCAATAAAAATTAAAGATGCTTAGAATTACTACTATGGAGAATCAATAAGGCTACATTCAATGAAATGGCTAAGATCTCATTTTAGCTCACTATACAAAAGCGTCAACAATCAACAGGTAATCAAGTAATCACTGGATATAAAAATATATCTGAACTACTTAACGCCCATCATCCAATTAAGTAGGGCACATGATGTCATGAGCACTGGGTGTTATACACAACTGATAAATTATTGAACAAACATCTGAAACTAATGATATACTATAGTTTGGCTAATTGAATTTAAATACAAAATTCTAAAAAAGAATTTAAAAAATATAAATATATACCTAAACTAATTTTACTATCAAAAAAGCTCCTGAACCTATTAGAGCTAATGTATTTGCTTATTTTCACAGTGTTTAAATTTTGCTCTATAAAGAGTTCATATAGTTTGATGAGACCAAAACCCATTTCTTTAATAGTCAAGAAAACTTTTACCTTTCAGATCTTTATTTTATATTCCTCGCTAAAGCCTTAGTACCAATTCTCATTTTAAAAGTTCCTTTTAGGGGTGCCTGGGTGGCTGAGTCGTTAAGAGGCTGCCTTCAGCTCAAGTCATGATCCCAGGGTCCTGGGGTCAAGCCCCATGTTGGGCTCCTTGCACAGAGGGAAACCTGCTTCTCCCTCTCTCACTCCCCCAGCTTGTGTTCCCTCTCTCGCTGTCTCTCTTTGTCAAATAAATAAATAAAATCTTAAAAAAAAAAGTTCCTTTTATCCTTCCCCACATGTGGAACTTAGCATACACTTGATATGCCGTAAGAACCTGTTACCTAGAAATAGTATTTGATACACTAAGTGGAAATATGTAATCTATTAAGCAGCTTTCACAGGTTATCGGTGCAAATGCACAAGCATATTCTATATTTTACTTGTCTTCTTAACAGCTAGAACACGGGATTTTATCTGTTATATAGTGAGAAAACTAAAAGACAAGGGTAAGAAGTTTTCTTAAGTTAACATTTTTCTAGATGATTTTATAACTTTTTTAGGTAAGACTCATATTCTTCCCACCTGGATATCCAACTACTCCAGACTGCTGTTCATAATACACTTTATTTGCAAACAACAAAGAGTCTAAAATAATAATTCACCCCATAAGAGAAAGCACATTTTCTGTAGCTGTATCATTCCAATTGTTTCCCCATATATATAAAAATTGCACAAGGCCTTTACCAGGACTTTGGGGCATCTTTGTAAATTTTGGCTAACTCCAAGGGTACCTACAAACTGCTAGGATTTTTTTTTTTTTTTTAAACTTTCCGTTTTCTCACTATATGTCAGGCATAAAAGACAGGTCCTTCACTTAAGAAAAGTTTCATAAAAATTTTTATTTTTTTTTAGTAATTGTCTGCATTTTCTGAATAGTACATCAAGATAGGCACCTTAAGATCTGTACAACTTTGAGAAACTGTCAAAAATGGCTTTTGATTGGCATGGGAATTTAGACCCATGGCTCTTTCTGCAGTTTTGCTAAGATGACCAATGGAAAGAGTGGAATGGAATGTTTCTTGCTTAACAATTCTATACCATGGAGGGATGCTCACTATCTAATAAAGATACTCATGTAAGGTCTTTTAGCTCAATTTCTCTTCTCTAAGGGAGCTCTGTTTTAACAAATAGCAGTAATTCTCCAAGTCGGTGTAATTGCTTTCCAAAATTAACAGATGTTTCCTGTGCATTCTGGAAGCCTGGTCAGTGGGACACTGGTTTATTCAAAATGCAGCTGGAGTCTGATCTCACACAAGTAAAAGCAACACAGAACCTGACAACTATTTACTCAGATGTATCCACCTATTTCATGCCAGGTATCTGCTGAGGCCAGGGACACAAAGATGCTTATACTCTCTTATAATATTTATTCTTATATTTCTTATATCTTATGTTTCTTTTTTTGAAGGGAGTCATAGGATGAAGCTAACAGATTGCTATGAAAAAATGATGAGGCAGTGCTGTAAAAAAGCAGACCAAGAAAAGAAGTGGGCTGTATCACTTGGTATATAATCAATACAGTAGAGGGTAGCTATTACTTTTATAACACCAATAAACAGGATATGCTGGCCAATATGCTGTGGGAGTGGCAACACAAGTATTCACAAATTCAATTCCTTATTCAGTCTTTCAATAAATGTTTACTATGTGCCTACTGTATGCCAGGCACTGTTCTAGGCACTGGGGAGAAAGCCATGCAGCAGAATTAAATGCTTCTCATTCATACAGGTTGTATTTTAGTAAGAGAGACAGATGGGCAAATAAATAGATTATATATGGAACAGAAAGTATTAGAAAGAACAACCGAACTGGGTAAGTGGGACAGTGGATAGGTGGAGGTGGAAGGATTATTTTCTTACATTTCCTCCGCTGGAAGGTAGGATTTTCACAGAAAGTGACATCTGAGTTAGGTCTAGAAGGATGACATAATCTGTCTAGGGGGAAGGGTGTTTCAGATAGTAGAACAAAGCTATGAAAGGGAACAGAGTGCTTAGGAATGTTGGTCGGTCTCATACAGGTGGGCAAACTCATGAGATTAGAAAGGCCAATTGGGGCCAGACCACAAAAAGTCTTATACACTAGAGTAAAGAGTTTGAATTTTATCTCAAGGGAACAGGGTACCAAATGATGCCAAATTACAAGATAATTCTTTAAAAACAAGAAACCAAAAATTCTCATTCGAAAATGGGCCAAAGAAAAAGAGATTTCACCTTAGAGGATATATAGATGGCAAATGTACACATGAAAATATATTTAACGTCATCAGCCATCAAGGAAATGCCAAATGCAATGGATGTCACTACACACCTATCAGGATGGCTAAAAAAAGGGTACCAAACACCAAGTGCTGAAGAGGATACGGAGACACCAAACTATTTGTACATGGCTGGTGGGAAAGTAATGTGGTACGGCTACTCTGGATAAGTTTGGCAGCATCTCCTAAAACTAAACATGCAATTACCACATAACCCATAATTGTACTTTTGGGTATTTATTCCAGAGAACTGAAAACATATGTTCACACAAAAACCTATACATGAATGTTTATTATAGCTTTATTTGTAAAAGCCAAACTGGATGTCCTTTAACTGGAATATTCCTCAGCAATAAATGGAAAGAACTATAGAGGCAAGCAACAACTTGGATGAATCTCTAGGAATTACGCTGAAGGAATTATGATCCCATTATATATAACATTCTTGAAATGACTAAAATTTGAAATGGATTATTGGTTGCCAAGGTTTGGGGAGTGAGATGTGTGGGAGGAGGGTATGGTTACAGAGGGATAACAAGGGGAATCTTTGCGATGATGGAACTGTTCAGCATCTTCACTATCATGGTAGATACACAAACCAACGTGATAAAATTATCTAGAACTAAATATATACATACACACCGAGTACAGGGAAATCTAAGTAAGATTAGCAGACTGATCACTGTTAATATCCTGGTTGTGTTATTTTACTATAGTTTTACAAAATGTTACCATGAGGAGAAACTAGGTAAAGGATACTCTTTTTTCTCTGTACTATTTCTTACAACTAAACATGAATCCAGTCACATCAGTAACGATTTCAGTTTAAAAAAAGAATAAACCAGATTGTAAATCCCTTGTCAATAGGAACTGTCCTTACTTTGACTTCTTGCCTGATTCCCCTCTCCACCATTTCCAAATGTTGAGACCAGTGTGAGAGAAGGACATAATAAGAAGTAATTATTTGGTTTCTGGTTTATCTAAGGGGAATTAAGTTTATTAATTTCTATAAAAATAAAATCTATATTTTATCAAAATTCCCTATATAAATTGTATAAAACTAAATCTAAAATAACAACCATCTCTGAAGAAGTTGATTAGCTTACTGGTAATAAAATCACTTGAAAATATCCCTGCTAGCAGTTTTAAAATGTCACTGTGTTTACATGGGAACCAGATGCCTTTGAAATCAACTGTCATTAGCTGGGAGTCTTTGGGCATCAGAGTCATGGAAAACTGGCAGATTGAGGCCATGGGATTTCAGCAGGCTCCTCTAACAAAAGCCTTCAAAGCAGTAGCACTCCATTATCCCCTTTCTATCCTGTTTTAGCATAAAACAGAGAGGCAGGAAACAAGTGATATACGGGGCAGTGAAACATATGTCCCCACCGTAGACTAAAAAATGCAAGCATACAAGGCACCTGGGAGGACTCAGTGAGTTAAGCGTCTGCCTTCAGCTCCGGTTATGATCCCATGGTCCTGGGATGGCCCCCAAATCAGGCTCCCTGTTCAGCGGGGAGTCTGATTATCCCTCTCTCCCTCCCCCGTTCATGCTTTCTTACGTGCTTTCTCTTCATCTCAAATAAATAAGTAAATCTTTAAAAAAAAAAAAAAAAAAAAAAAGGCAAGCATACACTTACATGCTCTTTGATAATGAAACAACCTCACAATGATGTCCATTGTGTAGCTATTTCTGGATAGATTTTAATTTGGATTGAGAGGAAAAATATCTATAAATTCATTAGAAGTCAGAATTATAGGATATTTCAAATGAAATAGTTTGAGTTCTTTCATATACAAGTATCTACCTTTAATACCCAGGCAGAAGTCTTACCAGGCTTGCTTTAGAAAAGCGTGTAATCAGCACTGTAATTATTTTATGAAGCAGGGTGTTAAAACACCCAGCTGGTGTACACAGAAGGAATTTAAATATGTTTTCTGTAATGTGATTTTCTGCCTTTATTTGCTTGAAATAAGACTAGCCAAATTCAGTTGAGCTGAAGTAGGATGACTACAGATGCCAAATTAAAGTCACAAAGAGGCATCATGATCAGTGTTACCTTGGAGGTGGAATCGGCAAGCCTCTTGGTAGACAGGATCAGTGATCAGCTGCCCCAGAAACAATGCAGGCAGTGCTCAGCTAAGAATTTCTCTCAATGTACAGCCCAACTGAATGTGTTCCCTTGCCCAGTTTCCAGGTCTTGCCCTCTTATAATTCATAAGACTGCAAAAATCCTACCTCTTCCAATATTCAACTAGTGAATCACCTGCTTCTTTTGGGGGGGAAAACCCTCCATTCGTTTAGATCTGTTTTTTCATTAAGATGATAAGGATAGGATGTTATCAGAAAAGGTATTTCAGCCTTACAAAATTGTTTACTTTGGGGATCCATAAATATAACTGACTATTGAACTACAGTGCTTTAGAGGTCTAGTACTTGACAGGTAATGAAAAAAGAAATAGTGGTAACAGCTAAAAAGTAACTTTCATGTAAATCAGTGGGAAAATATGAGACATGCACAGTCCTTTCTGTGTCACTGATGTCCCCATGAAATGGTGCTAAATGAAAGAAACCATTTTAACTTGCTTTGAATAGCAGCCACCACTAACTTGATTAAATGCAAAGATGGCATGATTAGTTTAGTTTCCAAACACTGAAGCATCAATTTCCTAACCATAAAAACTTTCCAATCAAGGAGCTCTTCTTGCATGAAAAATGTGGGACCTCTGAAAATGTTCAGTGATATCTATACTTATCACTGCAGATGACCTTGGGTTTTCCTTCTAGACACTGAACAAATGGGACAGAAATATTTTGTCCCCTGGGTAGATTCACAGACCTCTACCAATATCAAACATTAAAAAAAAAAAAAAAAATCCAAAACCAATGCTTTACAGCACAGAACAATATGAACACATTCTGATTTAAAATCACTATGTCTCAGGATCAGAAAACTTGGTTCCATACTCAGTTTGGAGTCTGCACCCTTAGGCAAATTTCTTAACCTCACTAAGTCTTAGTTTCCTCATCTGTAAAAGATACTTTCTGTCTTAGGATAGCAGGGACTAAAATAAACACATACAAGAGCTCCTAGCATGATGCCTGACATATAGCAGAAATACTGAGTAAATAGTAGCTATTATCATTGAGCATAGAGTCTGTGCTACGTGATGCTAACAGCATCTATCTTTGATATTATCTGGTTGATAAACTTTGTTGAAGGGGGGAACTGGATTGATCAGAAGTCAGTGGAGGGAAGAAAGTTCTGTTAACATATGTTAGTAGCATCAGATACTTGTTGGCTGAAAAGTTTCTCAGTCTGAACCCTCATCTCTCTGAAATCACCTTAAAAACAGGAGCCAAGTAATCCTATGTTCATAGGCTCATATAACCGTGTATTCATAAGCTGTATGCAGCTGTCTTTCCTGTTCATCTGTTACAACGGAAGAGAAAAAGGCACAGGCAAACCTAAACCTTTTTGCAAGAACTAAGATCACTTGAGTTTCCTAAACTTTGCTGACTTTCTCTGCAAAGGTTCCACAACAGCATCAGAAGGGGCAATGTGGTATTTTGAAGCAGCAGGTTGGAGCCTTTGGTTTTGCCATTTCCCACCTCTGTGGTGTGGGGAAAGTCAAAAAGTCTTGGTGGGCTTGGCTTCATCAGTGAATTAGGTGGCTGCACGGATGATTTGTAATGACTCCTTTAGTTCTAAAATTTATTGATTTTATAACTACATCTGACCTAAAACAGCTAAAAGGCATACCTAACTTTCCAAATTTCTCAAACTACCCAAAAGGCCCCATTTAAGTTTCCTCACCCAAACTTGACACCAAGTCAGTCATACCTGGACTCAATGAACAATCTCATTATTCATTCCTCCCTCCCCTGTCCTGAGTCCTTCCCACAACCTAACAGGGCTAGTGATACCTAGTGAGGGATTGTGCTTTCCCCTCATGCTTCTAACAGTGGAACCATGCAAAGAAAATTTAAGAAGTGAAACAGGTAGTCATTTAAATTGAAATTTCTGTTGACTTGTGACTGTGGATACATCTAAAGACCAAAAGAAAGACAGGAGAAACAGTCACCAATTATTCCTTCTTTATACGTTTTACCAACTTTCCTGGACTTGAAATTATAATTGCCAAACAGTTCAAATCAGAATTGCCCTTCAGATGAAGAAAACAAAGAACAAGCCATTTTAAATTTATTAAAAGTCAAATCTATTTTTTAATTCCTAATGTTTTAGATAATACTACCATATGCCAAAATATATCAACTGCCATAAATATGTTACCAAGAAACTGACTTCAAAAAAATATATGACCTAAGTAAAACAAAGTTTTCAATGGAATCCACAGGAGCTAAAGAATAAGCAGTTGCACCATTTCAAACAGAAAAAGGCTAAACGTGTTTGTTTTCCTTTTTATTTTTATCCAAACTTTCAGGGGAAACTGACTTTCTTTGTTCAGTGTTTATTATTTCACCTTTCCTGAAGCAAAAACCAAAACACTTTGATAAATGAGAGAGTCTGTTAAATAGGCCCTCCACATTAGGGCTCAGACCACTAATCCAGGTGCATTTTAGTTGTCCATTTTTTCTGAAGTCACAATCACCATGATTCAATTTCTTCTCGATAAAAGATATGATAACACCAAATACAACCTTACTCCAGTTCACACTTACACAGAACCAAAATGGATCTATAATACATGCAAACATGGGCTGAGAAATCCGAAAGAAAACTGCAGAAGACAGCTGTTCTCCCTGGAAATACTATCATCACACTTTACTCCCGCATATACTCTATTTGGTCAACCCAAGTTTTATTAACTCCAAAGGCAGATGATCTCTGCCTGACGTCAATACTTGCAAATACTTTTTTTTTCTTTCAGAGATCCACTAACTAATCCAAAGTTTTTCTATACCACCCAGAACAAACTAGGCAGTTCAGTTCTTGAACTTAACTTTTAAACTCAGTATTTAATAAAAAGATCAGTAAGTATCTCTTTAGAGCTTCCCATACCTAAATGTGTTACAACTGGAACTGCTCTTTGAGTCTTAGCACATTTTGCTATACTTTGCTCCCAGTACAGTTACAAAAGAAGTATTAAAATTAATAGGCTCATATAAACATGTCTACTTTTTTTTAAATAAAGGATTTTCCCTAAATACCAAATTAATCTATGCAATTCCAGGAAAAGATGATGCATTTAAAAGAAACGTCTGGAAGGACACAGAAAGCTTACAAAAGTAATATACAAAGCACAGGCATTAGTTATGAATGCTTGAAATACGAACATACTCACCCCCTACATAAGAATACGAGCCTAGATTTGGAATTCCCCTGAACCACCTGGAGGGAGAGTGAGCCAAAGTTCACCTTCTCCTCCTCTTCATCCTGTTCCTTCCCTCTTAATATTTTCAACACATTACCCTCTACCTTCTTGAATGTACCAGCATTTAAAAGTTATAAAAACTTTATTTTATTGCTCTGTTTTAGCATTGTCATAGTCTCACTGCATTTTTTTTCATATATTAGAAGCTAAATAAGTTCTTGTGTGCTGGCTAGGAACCCAAGACTTACAATTACTTCTACTGCAAAAATGCCTTGAGTTCCAAACATCCTATTGGTAGGCTCAATCTAGTTACAGATTGATGGATTATCAGATTGTCTTTACCTCTCAGGTCCTTATAGGAATTAAAAATGCTTAGGAAAAGAATGAGGACCTCCTTGTCCCTTCCCTACATGTGCTCTTTCCCAAAAGGTTCATACGGAGAACATTTTTCCAGGAAATCGGTCAGAAGCTCATTTTGCAAAGCGATTTCTGTCTCACTGATACAACTGACAGTAATTTTACAAAAGCAAAATCATAATATGCTTGGCTAAATTATAAAAATTTTAGACTTATACTATTCAAAAAGTTAATAAAAACAGCAATGGAAAACCAATCATTTCTAAATGTGCAGATATCAGCTGTCTCAAAACAATGTATTTTTATGAAGACAGGATGTGTATGTGTGTGTGTGTGTGTACCCACAATCACAATGTAGGATTTGTTCTATCTCTTGACTAAAAATATACTTCTAAAAGTATAAAGTCACATTCTACCACATAAAAGGATATATATTTGATAAAATATCACTTATCTGTTTTGGCAAGAAATGAGACCAGAGTGATAGAGCTGCAGTTTCACTAATTGCTAATAATTAATTTGGAAGGGAAAAAAGAAAAGCCTTGTTGTCAAGAAGTAAAATCCAATGCAATGAGCTGCAGTTCCAAATGTAGGGTAAGTATGTAAACAAACAGATTTGCCAAAATTGTGTGTTATGATTCCAACACAAGAAAGATAAAGGGCCATGCAAATTTTCTACATTTCCTGAGCTGGTGCTGAAAATAACTCAGAGGAAAGGGCTTCTTTTGAGATATAGGAGTCCTAACCTTCACCCTCTAATTGTGCATAATATCGGTGCTATGACAGGATGAAAATGCTTATTAGGGCTATTCATTTATACTTTAATCATTATAGTAAAATGCAACAACACCACCAGATGGTAAATGCAACCCAAGAGAGATATCTTCTAGATGGGGTCTGATGATTTACAACACAAAAGTCATTACAGGATTTTAGAGGATTTATAATTTGGCAGTTTGTTCAGCCCAATTTTGTGTTTAAAATGGGGAGAAAACAAACAAAAGCTTAATACTTTCCTTCATCAGAAATAATAATCTACTGATTAATTAAGAAGAAATTATTCTGAAATTTACTTTGAATCCTGGTACTTTAGGAAAACCTGAAGATAAATCCAAACCTCTCAAGTGATGGGGACTTCTGGGCAAAGTTTCAAGAAACAGCCATCCACATTGGCTGATTCCATTTCCTCTCTTTGAAATCCTCAGTCTGCAATGCAGCTACTTCACCCAGAGCACCAGTGAAGTTAGAAAATGACCTCCTAAATGCCAAATTCAATCATGTCCATTTTATAAGCCTTGGGTCAAGTGTTACCAAATCTGTGAGGTTATCTTTAATACCTTACTTGAGGTATAACTCAGACAGAGCTTGGATCAACAGAACCATGTTGCCCTAAAATTGCTGCCTCACAGGACAGAAGCTCCTGGGAAATGCCACCCCCCCCAGCCTCCCATTTAGCTCTGAAGGCAAGTGCTTTACACATGGTCAAGACTGTGGAATAAAATAAACTGAAGGCTTGCCAAGTTACCGAGGAAAATCCAGTAATCATTCATTTTCTTTGAAGCGCTTATAAAAAGAACTAAAACAACAGAGGAAAAACCTAGAAAGGTTCCAAGAAAAGTTCTTCTTGGTTAGAGAATTTAAAAATCTGCCACAATTTCAAGAGGAAAATCCCCTTATTTACACACTATTATTTTGCTGATTTGTCTGTAACTCTTTAATATTAAAGGCTCACATTTATTAAATTCCCTACAAAAATCAAACTTCTTAAATAATAATAGTAAATGAGCACTCATTAACGTGCGTGCCAGTGAGAGAGAGGTGCCAGCTAGGTATTTTCGGATAATCATGTTTGAAACATTTCGGCAAAGAGAGCTCATAACAACACCTAAATGGCACCGAATGCTTGAGTTACTCACAATCTTGCTCCCAACAAAACTGCTTTTGAGAATCCTGAGCAGTAAGCAAATGGCAACCTATCTGAGAACGTGTAAAGCAACTGTTTCTATGGCCAAAGGAATTCCCTTCACTCTCTTTTACCTTCTTTCAGATTTGGCTATTCACCTTTCCCTGCTGGAGGGCTTCCCAGAGCCACTCCTTACCCCCATCAACTTCTGGACCGCTTCCCAGGGCTTCCCAGAGCCACTCATTACCCCCATCAACTCCCTTCCTCCGCTTTCTCCTACTCATTCTTGCTGGAGGTCACAAACTCAATCAGCAGAATCACGCAGGGGAGAATGCGGAGGGAAAGAGAGGTATAGGAACAGTGAGGAGGAAGGAGGGAAAGAAAATCCACTGCACACTAAATCCCAACCACCCAGCCTTCCCTTCTCCTTATTACTCCCAATGCCTTGCAGTCTTTCTCAAAGCAAACCCAGCCCCCAATTTCCTCATTCTTCTTTAGTCACCTCACCCTTTCCACAAACACTGCCATCTCAGACCCAGGGGAGTTGCTCCTCTGACACCATGCTCAACCCCACCCTGGCTGGGCGAAGATCCTGCCCCAGCACGAACATGCACTGGGAGGAAGAATTCACCTAGGAAAGGGGAAGCCAGGACAGTAATGGTTAATATAATGTAGAAGCTAACCTGGGTCCTCTACCAACGTTTCCAAAACTCCTTCTTTGGGCAGGAAATACACTCTAAGTTCCAAATTATCATGAACTTTTAGAACACAATCTTGTTTGTATGAGGACTACATACAATTATTTCCTCATAAATTATAAACATGTTATGAATTAGTAAATATTAAGCTGTTGGACTCATGAAACATCTGTACTCTAAAGAACGTGACCACATGAGCCACCCCAGGGCTGGCAATGTCTGTTTACTAATCCAGAATCTGGTTGGTTATATATGTGGACTCTGTAAAACCAGTTAAGTTTCGTAAACCAGTCCCCTAGGAAAGATCCAGAATCTCTTTCCTGAGGATTGAGAAACTGTTAAAGACACTTTTTTATTCACTTCAGCAGATGAGTCTTAAATAGGGTTCATCTGTGTTTTTTCTTATCATTGTAGACCTCTATTGTATTGGACTTTAAATCAATTACTCCAAGGCAGAGGTCTAAATATTTTCAACAGCCAGACTGCCAAACAGGATGTCCATTTGGATCCATTCGGCTCATCCGAAATGCAGGTCCCACTTCTCATTTACCTTGTTTTAAGGTGTCCAGGTATCCTCCTCATGAAGGCTTGGATTTTGCTTTTTTTCGTCTATTCAATGTTTTCAAAAGGTACACCCTCCCAGGAAAAGCTGTTAGTCTGACCCTACAACTGAAGGCTTTGGATTCAGCTGGCACACTTCAAGACGCTCAAGCTGGCTCCCTGCTCCAGGCCTAGACAAAAATCTCCATGGAAAGCCAATTCAAAAGCAGAGCTCTCTCACTCTCTACCAGGCTGCCCTACTTCACAGCCTGTAACCTGTCCAAAGCCGCCCTCAGTTTCCTGTGGCCTTGAGAAAGAACCCTCCTTACCAATGCTATCCAGCTGCACAGGCTGGCGGTGTACATTAACCCCTTCCAACCTGGTTTCCCAGCAGCACCAGGACAGCAGTGCCCTCACTGCATAAGAAACATACCAGAAAAGGGACAAATTCCAGA
The DNA here is from genome assembly GCF_002288905.1 of Enhydra lutris kenyoni. NCBI lineage: Eukaryota > Metazoa > Chordata > Mammalia > Carnivora > Mustelidae > Enhydra > Enhydra lutris. Next base: position 8,866,270 of record NW_019154091.1, on the reverse strand, counting down.
AGTTTACAGCTGGTGTTAGCAATAATGACAAATCGTTGGGATTTAAGCCTGGAGGCCAATGGGAGGGCTAAACCTCCAATTTCAAGAAAAACACTCCATCTTAGCTAAGGATAATCATATATCATAAAGAAGCCAAATTAATTCCTCTTTCACCCAGATACACACAGACACATACACACCCACATAATATACAAAAACATTAAAACAGGGCAATACCAACAAAACTATTTCATGGAGACAAGAGCAAGCATGAGAACACACATTTTTTTTTTAAAGCTGGATACTTAATTTCAATTCTCTGTCAAAATATTTATGCCAAGGAAAAGACTTCTGCCTAAATACTAATATTCAGAGTAGATAGTTGTAAGAAGAATGGAGTCAGCTATGAGAAAAGTCAGGCAAGGAAGCTAAGTATTTTATGGCTCAGTGGAGGAAGGGCACAGATGATGAGTAAAGAAACATGCTACGAGAGCATTTGAAAGCTAAAAGAAATTGGAACAATTTTACTTGGTACACTAAAATTTTGCTTGACATTTTTATTTATTCCATTCACCTGATAATTCTCTGATCCTCTGCTATGTCACTATTTCTAGAAAAGTCCCACTGTAAGTACTCAAAAGTTACTTTGAGGTTAATGACCTAAGAGCATGAAGACTTCAAAAAGGGCCTATGTGCTGTATGTTATAAACACAACACTTTAAATGCAATGCGAAGGCCCTCTTTGAGACTACAGAGAGAGAACAAAGCTTCTCAGTGTTTACTTTCCTTCTTTTTCATTCATTCTTTCACCCAACCAACACCTACTCATCCCTCCAAACCCCATTTGGCCCCATAAGGGATAAAAGATATGACTCATTTTCAACTAAGAATATTAAAATAAAATTGTCTAAAAAAAAAAAAGATACGACTCAAACTCTTGGTGGAGCTTAAAACTGAATACAGAATATCAGACTGTATAAACTATACCATAAGACAAACGGAGATAAAACCTACAAAGATACCACAGCATAATGGGGAGATCAGAATAGGAAATAAACACTTCCTACTAGGTCTGTAAAAGCTTCATGAAGTCAATGGTTGCTGAGCTGGACCATCAAGGACAGTCAAGGTTTCAATAAGAAAGTTGGAGAAGGGATACCAAAGGTAGTAAATACATATAAAAAAGTGAGAAAGAAAAGATAGTAGCTTTCCATTTCCTGTGTTTTTCCTACATCCATATGAAGCCAGCAATTAGTTTTCAACAAGCAAAATAACTTATTGTCAGAGTAGGAAATTTTGTAAATTTCGAGGTTTTAACTGATGAGGACACCATAGGCAAATGCATGGATTTCAAACTCCACAAATTCCTTTTTCTTTTCTTTCTTTCTTTTTTTTTTTTTTTTTAAAGTAGGCTCCACACCCAGTGTAGAGCCCAGTGTGCGGTTCAAACTCACGACACAGAGATTAAGACCTGAGCTGCGATCAAGTCAGACGTTCAACTGACTGAGCCACCCAGGCACCCCCAAACTGCACACATTTCTTACACCTAACAAATAAACGTCACTGAACTGGCCAATTTCCTCCCTTAGATTCCTGCTATTCCTTCGACATTGGTGCTTTGGAGGCCTGCAACCTTGCTGTTCTAGGTCTCCTTTGTACTATCTACACTACCACTAGTTCAAATTCTTTGAATCAGCTACTAAAATAAGTCAGCTACTTCAAGCCTGCATTGAAAATACCCATACTGACTATGATAAAAGAACACTGCAGTTTGAAATAATTTAATATGTGCTTAACTAAACCACTCTCTCACCAAGTGATTTCCCCATCTCACTGGGTTCTTAGGAGGTTAATTTCAGTGATAAATGCAAAAGCACAGTGTCCATCTGGCACCTAAGAGTTACCTGGAATGCTGATGTCTGGGTCCAAGTTGCAACTGGCCATCTGGAGCTTCATATGGCTCTTCTACCTCGTACACATTTGCATCCGTGTCCTCCATGCTTCTGGAATTCTGCCATTCTAACTCGGGAGTTTTCCCTATGGCCATTATAAATGGCAAGTTCTCATACTCTGGTATTTCCTCATAATGGCGTACATTTTCATACTCTGGGGCACAGCCACTTGTGATAGATTTGCAAGGCACCTGAGATAATGACTCCCTGGAGAGTATTTGGTCATCCAAAGACTCAGCTCGTGGTCCATTAGCTGCACTGGTCTGGCCCCGAGACTTCTTCCTCTTCTTTTGAGATTCCAAGCTGTAGTTATCTGCAGAATATGCCTTGATGGGTTTACTTCTCTTCTCTTCTACCAACAGGCCATGCCAATCACTTTCAATTCCTTTCCTCTCCCCACCTGAGAGGCTGCCTGCAGTTGCGTCTCCAAGCTGGCTATTCTTGGACCAAAATTTCTGAAAGTCACTCTTCATGAAGCAGATGGACAGTTTCATGTTCAGCAACTTCTTTAAAGAGTTTTTTTTCTGAGTGTCTTTGCAAGGCTTAGTGCACCTTTCCGCATCCATGGCAGATAATGATTTTGCTCGAGGCTTAGTTATGGCAGTTGAAAGCTCACTATTTGATGATGTAGTGACAGACTTTAAGGATTCTGGGTTCCCCGAAAAGGGTAAAATAGGATGAGGTAATTTCCACACTGGCTTTTCTGAAGCCCGTTTAGGCATATCAAAGGAGGATGAAATACTGAGGTTTTGGGCACACAAATGCTGAAGGTGATTTCTTTCTAGACCTTTCTCCGAATTATTATCTTCATTTGAGGGATAAGAACTTTTCTCCACAATCTCCTCTGAGGCAGCCTTTTTAAGCACTCCAGCAGAAGGCAAGCTGTGTCTTTGAGGTTTTTTTGGGACAATCCTTGAGGAATTTTCACCTTTTATTATAGATTCCTTTTGTATTTGAGGGGCAGACACTCCCACGTTGCAGGTAGTAGGCAAATGTTCATTGCAGGTTAATTTGAGCTGCTTCGGCAGGCTCATAGATAAAGTACTGCACCTTATAAAACCGGTCCCTTTGTCCACAGCAAGTGACATACTACAACCATCTACTGTCTTGCTGTCAGAACTTAAATTAGAATCTGTTTCCATTTTTTCAAAGGAAGATGTTTCAGGACACACAGCTTTCTGTAGACTGACTAAATTTTCTCTGTCACCACTGCAGTCCACATTCAATTCACTTTTATTTCCTGGCTTCACTTTGTCCACCTGTTCCTGGTTACACAAAACATTATGATGAAGAACACTGATTTTATTGTTTTTCAAACCAGCTTCTAAAAGACAAGAAGAGTTACTGTCTAAATTCTCTGGTTCTTCAGCACTTTCACTAGGCACATCTACATACTTTTGACGTAACAGACGAGCAGCCCGTGTCTTTCTGGGCTTGGGGGTTGGAAATTTGGGGGTATGTGGTACTAAGTGAATTTCTAAGGGACCAAGGTCTTTGACTTCTGATTTCTTACTAACTCCATCTGAAGATAAAAAAGTATTCCTTTTACCATTTTCCAGAGCTTCTTGTCCAGATGAATGAAAGCAAGTATTGCTTTTATCACTGCTAGGCTGATAAGTTTCATCACTAGGAAGCTGTAGGTGGCAGTGGCGATGATCAGGAACTTTTTCAAAGCTGGACAGGGAAGGTGACAAATCTGCAAACTCAATTCTGAATTGTCTGTTGGAATTATAGCCATCATTAATTTCTGGGCTGTCTGTGGATCTGTGCTTTGGTAGGGAAATAAAAGGTGATGTTCGTTGTGTTAAAACATCTTTGAGCTTCTCTTCTAGGATGTTTGCCTTTAAAACGACTTCACTCTGGCTCTTGACATTCTCAACATTAGAATCACATTTACTCCTTGTTTTTACGGCTGAAGAGGACTCCTCAGTTTTACTATATTCTAAGTTTTCATGCGTTTCCAGGGTCTCTAAGACAAGTTGCTTTACACACAAATTCTCTCTATTCCCAAGTTTATGGATACACTGAGAACTGCAGGAACACATTGGTAAAATATAATCACTGCTCTGATGCCCTACATTTTTACAGTTAGAGTTGTCAGCATTTTCAGGTAATTCCTGTTTGTGCTCTTCCAGGTTTACAGTGATTTTCCTTGATGGTGACTGCCCGATGTCTCTAACAGATGAGCCTTTCAGAACTTTTGGTTTCGGGGCTATTGCTGGTTTGGTTTTCTTTGTTGATAGTGGAACACTAGAAATCACAATATCGGGTTTGGGTGCGACAGGAGGTGGAGCTGGCTTATTATTTGCTACCACAAACTTTGGCTTAGGGGCCACTGGTGGCTTCTTAATCTCTAGAAAGGAAAAAATAATAATATGATGCTAAAAAACAAACAAAAACCCCAAAGCAAAAGATGATAAATAATTAAATTTGATAACATTTTTACTTTTTTTTTATAATATGGTGAGCTTGCATTTTACTAGGTAGATTACATTACATTAAAGAGTCAACATTACTCCTGAAAATTCCTTAAATTGACCTTCAATTCCAATATACAAAGCTCTGGGTAGAGTGTACATTTCTTAGCAAGTCCAATACAGTTTTTCTTCTAATTCTGGAACAGATTACCATATCTTCAGTGGACACTAAATGAAATCATTGGTATAGAAGAAGAAAGTAGTACTTTAGTTCATCTGCTGAGTGCTGAATGAATTTGCCTCAGTTATACAGAAATGAAACCCTTTAACATTACATATCAATAAGTAGTGGTATTCTTCTACCTCAGTGATATACCACAGAGTTGTCTAAGTGCCTTTTCTCAAGAATCTACCTCACTAGAACTCCAAAACTATCCTAAAAAGTAATACAGAAATCAGAAATTTTCCAAACTTACAAACAAAACTAGTTCCTCTATATTACTTGATTCATTATGAACTTGGTATTTCTCTGTATGGGGAATATTATTGGGAATTTTCATTATAATCCCTCACAGAGCTTTATTTTTTTAAAAAATCATGTGTATAGGTTCAACTACATGTCTGATCAGTCAGAGTTTCTGGGCATACAGCCTGGACATGCGTACTTCTTTTAAGTTCCACAGGTGAATATACTGTGTTCCCTTTATTAATAAGCACTCTTCCAGAGCATTTCAAAGACAATTTCTATTGTAGCAATCCTTTCCTAACATATAAAAAGCACTTAACAAACACCTATTTTTCTTAAATAAACACCGATTATACTATGTTAGTTTTGTACAGACCTGGTCCTAGCCTAAAGTCACCTAACAAAAGCCTCATACAAAAGACCTATAAGATGAAGATTATATAGAACTCAAACATCTGGTTTTTGGTTTTTTTTTCCCAGTTCTTTTAAGTTTTTCCACCTCTACTATCACTATCACCTAGTCACATTTCCCCAAGGACACCTGAAGTAAAAATACTTTATCTTATAGTCTTACACTTCATGTTTGTTCTTCAACAGGATTTAAAGCTTAATAAAAACTTGATTTACTGAAAAAAAAAAAAAACAAAAAAAAAACAAAACCCAAATTTTTCAAAATATCTTTTGGACATTAAGTATTTGAATATACAGAGGCTTTATACTTCATTTAGTGATTTTTTTTTTTTTTCAAGAGAAGTCACAACATTTGGTAAGGTATTAGAGGAAAGTTGGGAGGTGGGGGAGGATAGGGTGTTCTATTTCCTTTTACCAACCATTTTCCCAAGCCAAGGTCACATGATAACATATGCTTTCTCATTCAATTCCTGGGTGTAATGTCCCGATAAAGATAATAAAATACTTCCAAAATAAATTAATATAAATTCCCAAAGCTATACAATTTCAGTTAGCTATTTAATAAGCATGTTATTATTTTTGTTTAAGTAAAAAAAATTGTAAAACCATTCAAAGGCTGAAGATAAACCTTGCTATAATAGTCTATTAAATTAAACTCCTGACGTATTAAGTCTTTTAAGACAAAGTATGAATGCCCAGGGCCTTTTCCAAACCTCCCACACTACCCCAGATAATGAAACCTGACAAGCTGTCATGTTGACTTCCATAACCATTCTTAAAACATCCTACCTCTGGGATTTTTGAAGGAATTATAAAGGAAAAAAAAAAGTCCGTTTTGCAAGATGGAAAGAGTTCTGGAGATTTGTTGCAAGGCAACTTGAGGGTCTTTAACACTACTGAACTGTACACTTAAAAATGGCAAAGATGGTAAATTTATGTGCATTTTCCATAACTAAAAAATACCCCAAAACAAAAACCCAGTCTCATCAAATCAATCTTTTACTTTCTGAATCTTAGTTTATTGTCAAAATCCATTCAACCAATCAATTTTTGCGTTTTAGTTACATTGTTTTTTAATCTTTGGTACCAGTTTTACTCTTCTTTAAATGTGTTTTATGAGTCCTTTTCCAAGAGTCATAAATCCCCACCCTTAGTGTTGCAGAAATTCAAGTAACTATATATGAGTTGTGGTTGATTCCCAACAAATATAGCACAGCGTTATATACCTAACATTCAACGCATACTCATTTAATTAAATAAATAACTGTGAACTTCAGCCTGCTACTCTTAAACTGTGTATTGGAGGTAGCAGATAACATAACTCAAAGATCTGGTTGCCTCAGTTTCCTTGTAGATGAGGATGTGGAACAGATCCCTAAATCCTATATGATTCTGAGATTATAACTTATGTGATCCTTGCTTCAGGAGAATCCTTATATTCTTTAGTCCCTTTTCTCCATGTGATTTTTCTTCAGAATAATTTTGTCAGTCTTCACCACTAGAAGGCAAGCTCCAGGAGAAGAGGCATTTTAATACATCGCTCTATTCTCAATGCTGAAAACAGGGCCTGGGAATAGACAAAGCTGCCACATATACATACCCTTTAATATGCCTCAGTAACAGGAAATTTCTTTCTAAAAAAAACCAGTATCCATTTAAATGTAGAACAATATTTTGAAAAGTTAGCAGGAATCAGCTTCAGTAGGATTACTGAGTAAGTTTTTAATTATTAGTAAGAGCAAGTGTTTAAGTCACTGGTACAGCAATATCAAAATCCTTTCTTAGTAGTAGTAGTCGTAGTAGTAGTAGTATTTAGTGGCTCTATTTTGAAAGAAACACAACTCAAAAAATAAAAAGCCATTATATTACAGCCTGTTTCTGTCACTCTTGAAATAAGTGCATGATGTTTGGAAATGCACCCAGCACCTTTGGATTTTAATACTGTATCAACATTTAGACCCAAAAGCTGTAGAGCAAAGCAGCAAATCTTTTTATTTACACAGCTGTTTGGCTCCAGGGGAAAATAAGGTAAGAAAGTAAAGCACCGGTACCATTTTACTATTACAAACATACTCGTCATCTGTTACACACAGATGGCTATGGTTCACATACACACTTTCCTAGCTACTGGATCAGCCAAAAGGCAAAACACAGGCATTAATGAGGCTGTATCTGTTTTAAAGGATATAAAATATACACTGATGATCTCTTTCCTTTTTCACAAACTGACTAGAATAGTTTAAAAATCTCTATTATGGGCCTACTCATTCACAGATGCAGAAAAAGCAAGCTCTCCTTCAGGATATATGTAACGCAAGATGTTCTACAACATTTCTTTTATTTTTTTATTTTTTTATTATCTATCTTATTTTTTAAAATTAAGCCAACCATCCCAAATACCACAGATTAGATTCAACATAAACAAACATCCCCTCCCCCAATTGCAAATAATATTCCTAAAGTTTTAAAGAATTTTATTATTGTACCAAAAAAGCATCATAAAGAGCTTGTAAGAATGATGACCACATAATTTTGTAAGAAAAGAATGGAAATAAAACCCCAGTTTTCCTCCATATTCTCCATTTAGACATGAGAAAGAATTATAAAAAATCTCTCAACAGATGGGTGAACAAAAAGGTAGTTAATGCTTCTCAGCAAGCCAGGCTAAAAACCAACTAACTCAGCTAACAGGAAGTGTTCCTCTTTTAAACACCACAAAAATGTCTGTGGATTTCTTTAATTGTAAAGTTGATAAAATATAAAAATAGCTTGCATTATTCTACGGTAAGTCAAATGAAAGCATCATAAACTTCCAGACCGAACCCTAGATCAGATTCACACATCTAAATGTCAACTTAAATGTTCCTGTACCTGTTCATTATAAACTGTTAGAGCTAGAATTGAAAATGATACATTTAAGGTATGAATATTTTAAATGTGTTTGACACTTGGAAGGAGGGGAAAGCTAAAATGGCTGGAAAGATTTTTAAATATCCGACCACTTAAAATTTTAATTAACTGGATTGGGTCAGTAATAAAGAAAAACTGAATGGTGAGGCACAGAAATTTAAGATGAAAATAGTTCACCTCAAGTAAGTAGAAAGTCTCCCCTTAGTAAGGAAAAGAGAGTTTAACTTCCGTAGTATATGATAACATATCTCCTCTACATACATGTAACATTATAAAGGAAACATCCACAACATCTTCCGAAATACTTCATTCCTTGCTTTCTTATTCCTTAGCTAACTTCTCGCCTTGTTAGTTGTAATGTGATTACATCTAGCAACCCAACGCTCCAATATATCTGTTTTAGAAATAATACAAATCAGAACATTTAGAGTGCTGTTTGACAGCTTCAAGTTGCAGGAATTTAAAACAAATGCCAAGAAAAGCAAAGAAAGTTTAATTGTGCTTAAGTGCTGATTCTAGAAGTAAGTTTGAGGGGAAGACTTACATCGTTTTACTATAAAATTTCTAATGAAAGTGTTTTTCTTTCAACATGGCCAAAAAACACATAGAAAAAACCCACAATACTCAATATATTACTAAGTTCCGGTTTAAAAATTAACCTATGGTTTTATAAAGTGATTTTAATAGTAATCTGCAATGACTTTACTAATTATTTTCGGAAAATAAGAACTGTTTCTTAAGATTGTTTAGAAATACAACCGTCGAGAATTGCTCAAACTCCACACAAAGGTAAATTACAGGCTTTGTCATTTGGAGGTCGAGAAAGGACTATGGAAGGCAGACAGAAAATAAGGGTTCGTTTACACTAACCAGGTAGAAAGAGAAAAAAATCCATAAAAACTGGGTGAAGAGGAGCAAAAAATTGCCATCGACAATTCTACTCCTCTGCTTCTCAGATAACAGAGGAAAAACCACCAGGGCTGGAGTCACACTGTCTAAAGTTCTCCAGCTAGTAAAGGTCAGGGTTTCCAGTAGAGACTAGGTTCAAAGCGACTCAGCATAGTGGATAAGTTCAACCGTCCGGGAACACTGCCTTTCCTAGAATAACTGATTTCTTAACATGGGAACCTAAACTACTTTCACACGCAAATGCGAAATCCCCCAAACTTTAGGAGGGACGAGCAAATGTCCCCCTCCTCACATTCCGTGATTCACCTGGCGCAATGAGCTCCCAACACGGGTGTCCGTTTAAAGGGAGGTCCCAAGAGACACACGATTTCCAACCAGCCCCTCTCCGCAGGAAAGGACGAGAAAATCCGGAGGCACAAGCCGTCCGCTCCGCATTTGCACAGCCCTCGGGAAAGGTAGGGGGAACACCGTTAACCCACCCGTGAGGAGAAAGTTGCTCCAGAGCCCAAGACTAGCAGCGCTCCCTCCAAACTTTGCAGCGGCAGCGTGAGCGCCGTCACTTACCCGCGGCAGAAGTCATGATTCCCCGTGCAGCTCGCTTCCCCGCTCGCCCCCCTCAGTCCATGCTCCTCTTACAGTCCATTGTTTCGAGAGTTTGAGCAGAAGAGAAAAGCCTCCGCAGCGCCCGCATTCCGTCCCGCTGCCCAGCCGCGCAACCCGAGCGCCGCACAAAGGACGCGACCGGCTTCAGGGACCCGGCGGCGCTCCCGGGCGCGAGCCGCAGGCGGCGGGCGGGCGGGCGGGCACGAGCGCCACCCAGCCGAGCTCTGAGAGGACGGCCAGGCGCGGGCACGAGCAAGGCTCTCCGCGGCTCCGCCGGCGCGTGCTCCTCTCCAGCTCCAAAAAAAAAAACAAAATCAGTGCTTCAGGCGCCCCCTGCTAGTCGCGGCCGTAAAAGGCGGACAAAAGCTCCAGGCTCCTCCAATCAGTGGGCTCGAGCTTCCGCCCGCTCCGACTCCTCCCGCCCACACGCTCATGCTCTGTTCCAATAAATGGTCCTGAAAAGGGGGCGTGAGCTGCGAGGCATTCTGGGAATTGTAGTTTTCTGAACAGAAGGGCCCGTTCTGTAGCAGAAGCCGGGGTGCTGCCTGTTCTCCCGCCTTCATTTCCCATCGTGCTGAGGCGGGTGGCATGGCGGAGAAGGATGACACCAGAGTTTGACGAAGAGGTGGTTTTTGAGGTAAGGGGAAAATGGCGGTGGGTGTGGATTGCCTTTGTTTGAGAAGGTCAAGGAGGAAGGCGAAGGGCCGATCCCGGGAGAAGGGATCGAGTGACGCTCTTACCAGCCTGGGTCACCGAACCTCGGCGATTTCGGGGCCTAGTGTTGGTCGCCTCCTGACAGGTGTAGCCCCGGGCACCCTCGCCGCGGCAATCTCCGCCTCAGGCCCGCCCAGAATTCTCAGCTGGGGCCCTGGTTGCTAGGCCGGTGGACCGGAGCCCTGCCTGTTCCTTCCCGGGAGATGGATATGCCGCAGGGCTACTGCGCCCGGGTGGGGCGGGGCCCAATTGTGCATTTTGGATACTCCTCAGTACAGCTTAGCCTCCCCCTTTTTCATCCTCGATTTTTTGGGTCATTATCCAGAAGTGGCTTAGGTCACTGTTCACGATCGAGGCGTGGTCCTCGTAATGAAGGCAGCAGGTGCCAGTTTTCTAACACGTTTGAAAATCTGTACGGGGGACCTACTGAGAGTGATTAGGACCGAGCCATCTCAACATCTAGGTTCAATTCTTTTGTCCTTTGCTGTTGCGCTAGGTGTAGCCAGTTCCTCTGACTCGAGGCTCTGGATGTGAGTGCTTTTGTGTGGGACTATTTTAAGACGTTCTCTGCCATCTTGAATGGGAGGAAGAGAAAAAGAAAAAAAAGCAGGCGAGTGTTTTATTGCCGTTTATCTATCCGATACAGGTGAAAGCTCACACGCAGTGTAGATATATTGCATATATGTATGCTTTATGTTCACTCATCCAACGAGATTTTAAGGAATTTTTAAAAAGAAATGGCTTATTCCATACACTGGGAAAGCTAGCCAGTAAAGAGTGCAGAATGATAAATGTTGAAATATGTATTAATTGTTACTGGAGGATTGATGTGGAAACGGCACTCTGTTCGTGTGGTCTCAGAGAAGCTACACCCAGAGAATGATAGCGGAGGTACATCAACTATGAATCGGATTAGGACGAATGGAGAAAATGCATTCCCGGGAGAGAGAACTGAGCATGCCAAGGTTAGGAGGTTGTGAAGGTACCTGGCGTGGATTTTTTCAGAGGCATGAGCGTGGAAGGTCGCTATATAAAGTGGTTTGATGTGGCTAGAATGTAGAAGTAGTGGAAGATGAAGTCGTTTTACCAAAAAAAGTCATTTTACCAAAATGAAGAGTCTGGATTCGAGGAGCTCATTTGGGAAGACAAGTGTCTGAATTTTGGAAATGTGAGAAGAAATAATGGAATGATGGCTTGGACAGGTAATTCTTAGAATTACAGGTAAAATCAAGGAAACAGTTACATATTGAAGGTGGGAGCTGAAGGAGACAAAAATCTAGGTTGCTCAGATTTCTAGGGTAAAGAAAGCCAGGCCGATGTTTTGTTTTGTTTTTAACCCTATTTTTTCTTAGATTTCTGAATATAATAGTAATGCTCAAAAAAACACATTTCATTGTAGAAAATAAACCATTAAATTAAAATCATCCTTTATCCTACCAATCAATGATGGCTGCCATTAACATTGTAATATTATGTGTTCTTACAGACTTTTTTTAAAGCAAGTGTATGTTTAGCGTGTGATATTTTTTAAAGCAAAAGGTATCATAGCATGTAGAATTTTGTATGTATTTTTCATTTAAAATTTTCATGAGTCTTTTTTCATTACTCTTTGAAAACATTATTGATAACATAATATTCCAGCATGTGTGTGTATTTTAATATAACCATATTTCCATTATGGACAGTTATATTGTTTCAAAATACCATTGTAATAACACTGATATGATTCCATCTTTAACTGCAGCTCTGATTTTTCCTTAGAATAATTTCTAGAAGTGAAACTAGTGGGTCGAAAGGATATGACAGTTTTTTAAAGACTCATACAAAAAGGTTATACTAACTTACATTTCCATTAGGAATAAGAATATCAATTTCACCAAATTCTCAGCAATGGCTTTTTTAGTTTCTTTTAATCTTTGCTAATTTGGCAGGGGAAAATATCATTCCATTGTTCTAATTCATATTTTGTGGATTTATTGGAACCATTTTTATTTCTTTCTTTGCATGTTCTTTTTGTGTATTTTGTTCATTTTCCTCTTAGACGCTAGCTTCTTCTTTTTTTTTTTTTTTTTTAATTTTTTTCTTTGGTGAGATTGGGGGCACGATGCAGAGGAAGAGACAGAGAATCTTAGGCAAGCTCCGCTGCCAGTGTGGAGCCTGAAGCCTGAAGCCAAGAGAGCTCAGTTTACCACCCTGAGATCATGACCTGAGCCCAGATCAAGAGTCCCAACACGTAAGCAACTGAACCATCCAGGCACCCCTGGATGCCAGCTTCTTAAAAATTAATTTGTAGGGGCACGTGGATGGCTCAATCAGTTAAGCATCTAACTCTTGGTTTTAGCTGGGATCATGATCTTGCAGTTATGGGTCGAGCCCCATTTCCAGCTCAGTGCACCGTCTGCTTCAGGTTCTCCTTTCTTCCCCCTGCTCATTCGCTCACTTGCTCTCTCTTTCTCTCTCCCTCTCTCTCAAACAAATAAATAAAATATTTCTTTATTGACTTGCAAAAACAAAAAAAATTGATTTGCATGAGTTCTTCATGTGTTACTTAACCTTATTACACTTGTAGAAAATCATTTCCAGTTTGCTGTTTATTTGCTTTTTATCATATGATCTTTATTAAGGGATAATATTCATAAGAAAAATGTACAAATCATAAATGTGCAGATTGACAAATTTTAACATGTTGAATACACCCATGTAATCAATAGCCAAATCAAGAAACGACATCACCGAGCACACCAGAAGCTACTTACCTCTTATTTCCTTTGTCAGTCCTGCCCACCTCAGAGAAAATCATTATTCGGACTTGTAATAACTAACTTAGTTTTGTCTCCACTGTGCAATTCCATTTGTATATGCTCTTTTTTTGGCTGACTTTTTTTGCTCTCTGGTTTTGTTAGGTTCATCTGTATTATCATGAGAGCATTTTTTATTTCTCCATAGTATTGCCTGTGAATGTATGACAACTTTTCAACCTGTTCTACGGTTCATGGTTTGGGTAGTTTCCCATTTGGGACTATTATGAATAGTGCTGCTTAGAATATACGTTTTGTTGAACGTGTTTCTGTTGAGTATATCTTAGAAGTAAAATTACTGAGTCATAGGAGAGGCACATATTCACCTTTTGTAGATTTTGTCAAATACTATTCCAACCCATCTGTACCAGTTTATACTCCTCTACCAGCAGTATATAAGCCGTCTGGTTGCACTACATCCTTACCAACACTTGCTAATATTAGTCTTTCTTGTTAGCCTTCTGGTCTGTCCTCTTGCCTTTAATTTGCATTTTCCTGATAAAGAAATTGAGAGTCTTTTTGTATGCTAATGAGCCCATCCATTGTAAAATCCACTTTTGTAAAGCCAATTTATGTTTTTTGCATATTTTTCAATTGGGCTATCTCTTACTGATTTGAAGGAGTTCTTTACATATATTGGATGCGAGTCTTTGGATATATATACCTCAAATATCTCAGAATATATGTGGCACTCTCTTAATAGTGTCTTTTTTTTTTTTTTTTTAAGATTTTATTTGATAGACAGAGATCACAAGTAGACAGAGACCCACAGAGAGAGAGGAAGGGAACCAGGCTCCCTGTTGAGCTTGATCCCAGGACCCTGAGATCATGACCCCAGCCGAAGGCAGAGCCTTTAACCCAGTGAGCCACCCAGGCACCCCTTAATAGTGTCTTCTAATGAACAGAAGCTCTTAACTCTTATAATCCAATTAAACCTTTTTCTTTTTGTGGTTAGTGCTTTTAAAGAAATATTTGCCTACTTTAAGGTTAGACAGATACTTTTTCTAAAAGCTTCATTTTACCTTTTGCCTTTAGATCTGTCATCCATCTGAACTGATTTTTATATGGTCAAGTAAAGATCAAGTGAAGATCAAATAAAGATCAACATTATTTTTTTTTCCCTGAATGGGTGTCCCATTAACTTGTATTTACTCAGCAGGTGATTCTTTCTCCCACTGAACTACCTACCGTGTTGCTTTTGTAATAGATGGGGATACCTTGAATGTGTGGCTTTATTTCTGGATACTCTCTTTTCCATTGGTCAGTTTGACCATTCTTGTGCCATAATACATTATTTTAATCACTATAACTTTATAATGGGTTTTAGTGTCTGGTAGGAAAAACCTTTCAGCTTTATTTTCCTTCAGGGTTGCTTTGTCTATTTTTGATCCTTTGCATTTCCAAATGAATTTTAGAAACAGCCTGTCAGTTTCAGTTGAAAAAGAACCTACTGAGATTCTGACTGGGATTGCTTTGAATCTATAGGTTGATTTGGAGAGACTCACCTGGTTTTACAATACTGAATCTTTTAATCCATGAATTCTTTTACTGCTCACCTTTAAATGAGTCAGTTTCTCATCTCTGTGTTCTAGAAATGATTTTACAAACAGGGAATGCAGGGAACAAAAATAATTTTCCTTCTGCCCTTGTGAGTTCTTGACTAAGACCCCTGGTACTAAAAGATATATTAACAAGAAAAAAAAACAAGTTTGTTAACATGTATACCTCATGTATACATGGGAGATACTATTAAAAACCAGAGCTAGATAGTATTTAAGCAGTAAAAACAGATTTTAATCCCAACTATCACAATAGGAGAAAAGAGACCTTAGTGTAGAACCAGGCTCAGTTGCAAATACAGCACCGGCAAGTGGGAATTTCGTTTCTACGAGGAGACCCTGGGGTTTGAGGGGTTTTGGTTAAGCTGACCTAATAGGATTCTTGCTGAAGACAAGCCAGGGGATGTTGGGACATCAGCCTGGGAGGGTAGTGGAAGATGAGGAACCCAATATCTATCAAGCTGAATCTGAGAACACATGATCACAATCATAAGCAACAACGTAAGAATCAGGAGACCATCACCACATCTGCCTCTCAGTAACCCACAAAGCTGGTGCAGTGGGACTGTAACTCAGAATCTATCCACTGCCTCTACTATAATTGCCTCTGCATGACCAGAAAGCCGGTAGCATATCGGGAGGAAGGGAGGGAAGGAGGAGAGAAGAAAGGAAAAAAGTGAAGGAAGGAAGAGGAAAAGAAAAAGCCCAGTTTATATCTAGCACTCGAGCTGCAAAATAATTTGGGAAATCTTACCTTTAGCTTTCCTGTCTCTTTAACATAAGAGGCACGCTATAAAGAAGGAAGATAGAATGGAGGTTGAACAAACTTAGTTTATCATAACCATCATAGGACCTAACGTCTCTTTCCCTAAGAAAATTTGACTGGATATATTTGGTGTATTTGTTTTAATACTGTTATTATAATGACTTTCAGAGTCAGAAATCAGACTCATTTATGTCTTAAGACTTACTCAAAATGTCATATGCTACCTTAACATTAAAATTTAACATTTTAAGTCAACCATAGTTTTGGAAAATATTCCAAATACATTCTTTCCCTGCTTAAAACTCTTTTAAGTGTCTTGATTTGATATCAACTTAATATCAGTTTCCTGGAGTATTAATCAACCTACTATCTTTTCTTATAATTTTGGTCCAGAGGTCACATTTGAGTTGTGATAGTCTGGGTGAGCTAGGGGTACACTGAAAGATGGTGTTGTAGAGGAATTAAGAAAGGAAAGGAAGAGTGAGATTCCCAGGTCTGGGTCCCAGTCCTTGCCTGAGAATCTGACTGCCTTCATTTTATCAGCGCTAGATTCCATATATATATGTTCAAAGTTAATTTAATTATCTTGGAGCCCAACTACCCCAAGGGGCTCCAGTGAAAAGGACAGTGTAACCTCAGACTCGGACCTTGAAGGCTGAACAAAGTTTAGAAAATTAGGAACAGCATATCTAACATGGGTACTAAACAAATAAATACTGAAATATCATTTTATTTTATTTTATTTTATCATCATTTTATTCCATAATGTTACCTTTAAGATGTTTTGAGAGTAGGAAATCTCTATTGACCTTAGGCAGGTATTAAAAAGTTCTCATGTTGCCCCTTCGTAGCTTTCATATCTTTTCATTATAAATTAATTGCAGAAACTTTGAGTCATTCATCCTATTTTGAATCCTTCCACTCCCAGAGGGAGGAGTACCTGAAAATAACTTTTTATCTGAAGGACAAGTATTTCTACCTCTTTGCATTATTTGTAGTGCCTCTAAACCATTTTTTTGTAATTCCCTAAAGGGCTACAGAGTTGGCCTGAAGGGACCCTTTATTCTTTCACATTCCTGTCCGTAGTAACCTCACTCTCTGTAGCTAAATTTTGCCCCTCTTATATGGATCTCTTTCCCTCCTTCATACTTCTTAGTAAAGTATTAAATGTTAACTCTTTGTTGGGACTATGTTCAGGTTTAGCTCCCCTGTCCCAATCCCCACACTAAATCAACCAGATAAATGTGAGATGGCTCTCACACAGTCTTGCACATTTAAAAGTAAATTTAAAAAATCCTCTCTTACTCAGGGCCCCCGCGGGTAGCTTGGTTGAGCGTCCAGCTCTTGATTTCTGTTCAGGTTATGATCTCAGAGTTGTGGGATTTAGCCCTGCTTTGGGCTCTGTGCTGAGCCTGGAACCTGCTTAGGGCTTTCTCCCTGCCCTTCACTTGTGTTTGCTCTCTCTCTCTTTCTCTCTCTTAAAAAAAAAAAATCCTCTCTTGAGAGATTCTCCTATCTTTATATTATTTTAATATATTTTTATTGTTTTATTTTTTATTTTTAAAAATTTTAATTCCAGTATGCTTTATATTTTTAAAGGTTGTTATACATCTCTAAAAAAGTTAAGGCATTTTTTGTAAGTATCATTTGTGGATTCTTTTCTCCTGGCATTATTGATTTGACTAGTGGAAGTAAATTGTTTTTTTTTTCTGTGAATATATATTTTGATGGTATTTGCTATTTTGATAATGGAGTTGCTTTCTGGAATAATTATAAAATTTAAGGTATTATATCATTTTATTTTCACTTAAAATGTATCTTCAGTTTTCTGTAGTACATAAAACTATCCACAGTTGCATTATATAAAATACCATGCTACTGAATAGATTGGAGTCATAGCAAAATTCATGCTTTTATCTGTAGTAGAAAGAATACTTATTAATGGAGTTATTAAATTAGAACCCTATTGACATAAAAGATTAACCAGTAAGGCCAAAGCTAGGTTATTACCAGATGTACAATAGTAAGTTTGTTTAACATGAATTATAAAAATTATTCCTGGGGAATAAGTCTTTGATTTTTTTCTGTATGGGTCATGTTGTTTCTTCCATTTTGGCTTCTTCACATAGCCTCAGAGCTCTAATAAGGATTTTAACATTTAAAAAAATAAAATAAGGGGCACCTGGGTGGCTCAGTGGTTAAAGCCCCTGCCTTCGGCTCAGGTCATGATCCCAGGGTCCTGGGATGGAGCCCCATGTTGGGCTCTCTGCTCAGTGGGGAGCCTGCTCCCTCTCTCTCTGCCTGCCTCTCTGCCCACTTGTGATCTCTGTCGAATAAATAAATAAAATCTTAAAAAAATAAATAAATAAAAATAAATAAAAAATATAAAAAATAAAATAAAACCAATTAAACAAAAAGATTTGGGGCAAAAAGAAAAAGACTTTAACATTTTTTAAAAATATATAAACATTCCAAAAGGTAGTAAGTAGGTCTCTCTCTTTTTTACTTACATATGTTGCATTTATGCAACTTTCTTTATCTCAAGTTATGATACACAGTGCTTATTTTTATGGTTGTCTTGGTATAATTATATTAAAGGCTTTCTTTTTTTTTTTTTTTTTTTAAGTTTTGAATTTAATCTCTATACCTGGTGTGGGGCTTGAACTCACAACCCGAAATCAAGAGTTGTATTTTCTTCCAACTGAGCCAGCCAGATGCCCCAAAGGCTTTCATTTTTTAAAAGCGTTGGGGAGGGGCGCCTGGGTGGCTCAGTGGGTTAAGCCTCTGCCATCGGCTCAGGTCATGATCCCAGGGTCCTGGGATCGAGCCCCGCATCGGGCTCTCTGCTCGGCAGGGATCCTGCTTCCCCCCTCTTTCTCTGCCTGCTTCTCTGCCTACTTGTGATCTCTCTCTGTGTCAAATAAATAAATAAAATCTTTAAAAAAAAAAAAAGCGTTGGGGAAAGAGGACTAGACTAGTAGTCAGGAGAATGACATTAATTAGCAAGGATATCTTGAATGAATCATTTGATTTTTTTTTCTAAAATTTTTCCTATTTATTATAAAGGGGTTAACCAGATCATGCTTCAGTATTAAATTTTTCTCAAATCTCATAAGTTGAATAAATGAGAGCCTTTACAGTCTTCCATTAATTAAGAAATACAGGAAGAAATTCTGCCCATTTCCAGTCCTTTTTTAGATCAGAAACCCTTACTTAATTTTAGTTTTCCTGGGTCTGTACCATTGTTTTTTTTTTTTGTTTTGTTTTGTTTTTTGGTTTTTTTTTTAAAGATTTGATTTATTTGACACACAGAGATCACAAGTAGGCAGAGAGGCAGGCAGAGAGAGAGAGAGGACGAAGCAGGCTCCCCACTGAGCAGAGAGCCCGATGTAGGGCTCGATCCCAGGACCCTGAGATCATGACCCGAGCTGAAGGCAGAGGCTTAAACCACTGAGCCACCCAGGTGCCCCGGTCTGTACCATTGTTGCCTAAGTTCCCAAAGTTGGGATTCTGCTGATTAATCCCCTTCTGATGAAAGGACAGAATGCATCATTTTGAAGTAAAATCTCTCCTTTATCTCTTAAAAGAACCACAAAATCTTTCTCCACTCTTTTTATTATTATCATTTGGGATGAGGAGAAAGGAGAATAAGGTTGGACATGATCTAGTAATTTCCAGACCTCATGTTAATGTCTATTGCATGCTCTTCTCACAACAACATATTGCCAGTGTTTGACCTGGTTCTAATTTTTTTTTTCTGAAGTAGTTAAAATTGAGTTTTACTTCCTCCCTTTACTTCTGCCCTGCATTCAGTAAGTGGCCCATTATATGACAGTTGATTAACCAGATATTGGATGATAAAAGGGTAGTGTCAGAACTAGAGAGCGCTCAACCAACCATTGCTGTCTTCCTTTTCCTTAGTTAAGACCAAGTTACTGTGACTTTTTATATTCAGTTGATCATGTGAGCTGTGGAAGTCAGTTTTCTCCCTTTGCATCTCTTCAGCTTACTTTTTATGGTTATGTTTTGTCTTGGATTAGATACTATTCTGAAGTACACTTGTGCTTTTGTGTAGAAAAAAATGTAGTTACTCTTTTTAAAACTTTTTGTTGTGTGTAACATTTCATGTAAGATTAATTGAATAGGATGCATTTTGATTGGAAAATTTTAGAAGCCTGCAGCCGGGAAAATTTTATATGTTTTACCTGCTGCTAGTGTAAAAATATTTTAAAGACAAGTTTTAAGTAATATCTTTTAAAGGCATTTCAAAAACCCTATTTTTTCTATTACTTCTGCAGTCACTGAGTAATACTGAGTGGCAATGAAGAAATTTTGTTGAGGTTTTTTCAAAGAGCTGCTTCTGATAGGAAAATGCTTAGTAATGATGAAGACACACCCTCCAGTTCAGTGGCCATTTTGTAGTGTAGCTCTTCTGGAGAAACAAGTGGGAACCATCAAAGAAAGAAGTGTATGGATCAAAAGAATATGGGCAAAAGGCACTAAATTTTTCATCTAGGTCAACTGGAGAAATTAAATTATGCTGCCCGTGAGTAGTAGTTTATTTAATAAGTAGGACCAATTTTTATGGATGCTTTTTGCTTACTTAATCTTCTTGATTTCTGTGATTAGATTTTGCTTTGTTCGTATTGAGGAACAATTAAATTAATGCTTGGATTCAAGGCTTTGGGTGTAGTAACTTAGAAGTTATGTTGAAATGTGACAACTCCAAAAAGTATTCCCTGTTATTTCATAGTTAATCTTGCAAGGTACTTTTTTATGATATTATCTGTCCAAGGTTTAAGATTGGGGGTGGGGGAGGCAGTGAGTTGTTATTTTCAAATTATACTTTCTGATTGCATACTGATTTAAAGATAAGTGAGAAGTCTGTAGAAATTCAGTATATTGGCAATATAATTAATAGTAATGGGGAAATTTATTTTGTAGGGTTTGTTAATTATGACAGTTTTAGCTCTTTAAAACTAAAAGAGTCTTCATTAAAAATAGAAAAAATAGCTACCTTGTGTAATTTGGTAATGACAGTCTTCCTCATCAGCATATCTTGTGTGGTGTTCTGCAGTTAGCCTAGAAGAAATAAGGGAATCAGCAATTGGCAACAGGAGTTCCTCCTTTTTCATCAGATTTTCCCAGGAAATTGCTGTTCTGTATGTGATAATTACATTTAGACCTATAGCTTTAAATTATATTCAAAGATAAAAGAATCAAAATATTTTTAATTGCTAATAATCATTTCCAGGCTAATATTCTCCATCCAATGCCCTTAATTACAGATACCTTTTCCTTAAAGATTTTGTTTTGAATAAAAGATCTTTTAGAGATTCCTTTGGCATGGCAGAAACTTATAAAAATATTTAACTTAACATTATAGTACTTTCTCTTCTGAAGAAATAAAAAATGGATACAAATTTTTAAAGAAAAGTTACCCATAAGTAATTTGATGAATTCTTTTAACAAGGGAATGGAAACAAAGGCTTCTAGGTAAGCACAGGTTTATTATAAGTAGAGGTGTTCATTAACAAAGTCACTTTTCCATTATATAATTTCATGTCTTTGTGCCAGTGCCTCCTTCCTCCTGCCGCCTTCTATTAGTAGCTAACTGCCTTTTCCTATTGCTTCTTGTGTTTAATATAGAGTTGCAGAGATCAAATGACATCTGACAATAGTTAGCATTTTATCAGGCCTAATAGTATGGCTTTGATGTAGTACTGATATTTTAAGTAATGAAACTGTGTAATAGTTGACTAGATCATTAATTTTGATACAGGAAAGAACAGAATCATTCTAGTCATTTGCTAAACTAACAGTTCAGCACCTTTTAAATCAGGCCTTATGCTAGGCACCTTTTTCCACACAAATAACACATGAATATCTTCTTATTATAAAAAAGTCAAATAATACAGGGAAAGCATTAGCTGTCCCTTAATCCTCCTTTTCTTCCCCTGTTCCTCTTTTCTTCCCAGAAGTAATCACTGATCACTGTAACCAGTTTTATTCCAGATCATTTAGAGTGTGGTTTATTCATATATATATATATACATATATATACATATATATATATGCAAATATATGCATAATACCATAGGAATGTATCCTTTGACTTTTTAATAATGTAAATGGGGTTCTTCAATGGCTATAGTAGTCAGTATTCTTATATGTACATTTAAGCATTCTTTTATAATTATATCCATAAAATAGATAGCTAGTAGAATTGCTAGGTCAATGGATATATTTATATTTTTATAGATATACTCCCACTTATAGTGTATGAAGTATCTTTTTCCTCATACCCTTGCCAACACTAAACATGATCAAATTTAACTGTTGCCAACTACCAGATTAAAACTGTATATTTGTTTGAATTTGCACTTCTTCTATCAAGGATAAAGTCTAATATGTTTTTGTTTGTATTCTTCCATTTGTATTTTTTTTCTTTGAACTGCCTCTTTCTATCCTTCGCCCATATTTTCAGTTTTTAGTATTTTCTTATTGGATTATACAGTCTTAATGTAAATTAAAGGAATCAGTGTTGCCGTATGTTGGCCATATTTTCTTTCTAGTGTCATAAGAGGGTTTTTTTTTTTAAGATTTTATTTATTTGACAGAGAGAGGGAGATTACAAGTAGGCAGAGAGACAAACAGAGAGAGAGGGAAGCAGGCCCCCTGCCGAGCAGAGAGCCCGATATGGGGCTTGATCCCACGACCCTGAGATCATGACCTGAGCCGAAGGCAGAGGCTTAACCCACTGAGCCACCCAGGCGCCTCTTAAGAGTTGTTTTAAAAACCCAGTGAGCTGGCAGCAGGGAGCGTGCTTCCCCCCTCTCTCTGCCTGCCTCTCTGCCTACTTGTGATCTCTCTCTCTGTCAAATAAATAAATAAAATCTTAAAAAAAAAAACAAAAAAAAAACAGTGAGCTGGACTTGAAAGTAATTTGTAAGAATCAAGTAGTATTGTTTTTATAGTCCCAAGATTCTTTGCAGCCAGTTTTAAGGTTGTGTAATCTGAGGTAAATACATATGAATTATAGCTCATCTGAAGAGGAGAGATTGAAAATAAATATTATCAGGAGAGTTATGATGTATTGAATTTTCTAACTTCATCTGTTAGATAATTTTAAAATTAACAAGTCCAGTTTCTGGTAAAAAAAAAAAAAACTGTGCAAAGTACTATATTCGACTGAGTTAATGAATTAATTCTACATTGTTTATAGTGAATAAATAACAGCTTTGGCTCTATTGGTCACTTGTATTTTCAAATCCTGGCTCTATCATTTACTATTTCTGTGACCATGGCCAAGTTACTTGGTCTCTATATGTCTTATTTTTCTCTTATCTTAAATGAGCTCTGCTTCATAAAGTTATTCCAAAATGAAATGAGTTAGTACGTACAAATGCTTAGAAATGTGCCTGGCACAGTGTAGATACCCAGTAAATGGTGCTAGTTGTTGCTGTTGTTTGGGGAGAAATTAGTAGAGAGAGAATCAACCAAACAGATGTGATACTGACCATTCTCTTGTGAGAAAAAGCATCTCAGTATTATCAAACAGAATTAGCCGCTTAGTACTGACATCTCCAGACCGGAGGTAAACACTGCTGTAACCTAAGAAATGGGCTGATAGAGCAGGTCAAGGACAATTTCCAGACTCCCACTACTTATGGCCCCCAAAGCCTGTGGGAAACTGCAGCGCTGGAATACTTGCTTAATTGTGTTTGTGTGAACTTGATCATATCGACTCTGTCACCCTTGGTGACTAGATTTCTAAATTGGTAATCTGTTACCTGTTGATTATTTTTCTTTGCCTTTATACTTGAAAATTTTCCTTTGGTTTCTGCCTGAATTATTCCCAATTGTTACTTTATTAACTCTTGGCTAATAAAAACAGAACTCTCTTTAAGGATGAGTAAACAGAAAAATCATGGAACCCGGAGATCATACGAACAATTCTATGACGATTTGGAGTTGCCACTCTCCCAAGATATATTCACAGAAGGGGGGGAAACCCAGGTATGTGTTTCCAGATTCAAGTGACCATAGTTCTATGAAACCGAAGTCCACCAATGAAAGGGGAATAATTTGAGATGAGGACAACCTGAAGAGAGGAAAAAAAAAATATGACTGAATTAATAATTATATCATGCAGGACCAGCATTTTGGACTTTACAGAATATAAAATCTGACATGGCAGTCATTTCTTGACCTGTTGGCTTTCCATACCTGAATATTAAAACAAGTATTTTAAAACAATAAGGGGCACCTGGCTGGCTCAGTGGTAGAGCATGCAACTCTTGATTTCAGGGTCATGAGTTCAAGCCCCACATTAGGCATGGAGCTTAATTTTAAAAAGAAAAAAAAAAAAAGAAAAAAAAAGACAAGAAAAGACTTGGTTCTTCCTTCTAAATACCCTTTTTCCTCAAAGAGAATTTTGTGTTATTAAGGGTGTAGGCTTTGGACTCAACATCAGCTACCTTTATATTCTTGCTGGGTGATCTTAGACAAGTTATTTAATTTCTGTATGCCCTAATTTCCTTCTAAAGTTGGAGGAGTAGTAATAATTTGTCTTTAGAAGTTTGCTGTTAGGAGTAAATAAGGTATTATAAAACATCCTTAAGGCCTGCCATATAAGCAACCCAAGAAATGTTAACTGTCTTTACTCTTACTCTTACTATTTTCCAGCTTTGGCTATATGCTTTTCTAAAATATTGGCCTCTCTGAGGGCCCTCTTATCTTCTCTGTATTATCTCTAGCTCATCTTATCATCTCTTTATGATTCTATACCTGTACATTACCCTGTGGGTTTGCCACCATACCTGTTTGCTAAAAGCTCAGATCTGTGCATTCAAACTTGGGCAATTTCCTGATCTCCAGACATTTTAGGTCTAAGTTATTCATCTTTGAGTATATCACAGGCTCTCTTCAGAATTTTGTTCTCCCGCTATTTTATATTTAAGTAAATAGCATCACCTAATTGTCCAAACCAGAAATCTAGGTACAAGTCATCTTGGCCCCCTCCCTTGCCAGCCACTTTCAAGCATAAATGGGTACTAACCAAATTTGGAGAGAAGGTATTTACAAACTAATGAATGTTGGTTATTTTTTGGGAGAGGGAGGTAGAGGTGAAGGGTAGGATGAAGGTACTTTTTATCTTTTTTTTTTAAATTTTTATTTAAAAATAGCAAAACACTAAAAAAGAAAAGCTGCAAGGTTCGGCAGTTGAACTTAATTTCCTTTTATAGCTATGAAAAAAAGTTTATAACTTTTTCTTGACTATTCCCAGTGAGAACTTAATGGCAGAAAATTCCTGTAATTTAGTACCAGACATATAGTAGGTACTCAATAAATATTTGATTAATGATAAGTGAGCAAGTGATGATTGCCATGTGTTTCCCCTTTTCTAGCTAAGTGATTTTTCCAGTGGAATGCTGTTTGCACTCAGTCAATGGCACCTAGAAGACAGAGCAGATAGTTGGTAAGAAACCAGAATCAGAATTTGACCAATAGTTACTGTAGACTACAAAGTGCTTTTCTAAGAGTGTACAGCTCTGCGAACCGCTCCTTCTGGGAAAGAGAAGGAGAGAGTCCAGAGGGTGCATCAGAGGTAGTGTGAAAAGAGCATCTACAGTTCTGTGGGCTGATCCTTAGCCTGATGCAGGTGCTTGGTAGTGAGCCTGTAGCACTGACAGGGATGTGCCTGTAACCAAAGGAAATCACTTTTGATGGCTGGTTCAAAAAAATTTTTTTTTAAGGTTTTATTTATTTATATGACAGAGAGAGATCACGAGTAGGCAGAGAGGCAGGCAGAGAGAGAGCAGGGGAAGCAGTCTCCCTGCTGAGCAGAGAGCCCGATGCGGGACTCGATCCCAGAACCCTGGGATCATGACCTGAGCTGAAGGCAGAGGCTTAACCCACTGAGCCACCCAGGCACCCCTGGTTAAAATTTTAATGTATAAATTTGGATGCAGTTATTTTGAAGATAACTCATTTCACTCTTAGAATGCCTGTTGAGGTTTAGATTACAAATCATGGAAAAATAGCTAATTTCCCATTTTCGTTTTTGCCTTTTTAATCTATCATTCTCCCAGAATAAAAAGTAAGGAGAAGAGCTGCTGGGCTACTTATTTCTTGTGAAAATTTTCAGTCTGATTCCTTATGCTCTAAAACAAGGTTTTTCAACCTCAGCACTATTGACAGTTTAAGCTGAAAAGGAGTGGGGTTTCTCCTGTGCATTGTAGGATGTTACATAGCATCCCTAACCTCTGCCCACTCTATGCCAGTACCATTCCTCCCCTCCTCAGTTCTAACAACCAAAAATATCTTAAGACCTTGAAGTTGGAGGATGGGGGCAAAATCTACTTTGAGGACTTCTGCTCTGTAGGAACATACTGTTTGGTTTTGGTTTTGGTTTTTTGTTTTTAACTGTCTTAATTCTGTTTTTAAAACATGGTCTAAAAGTCACGTAATTGAGCCTTGCTTATTCCCCAAATTTTTCATTAGTCAGTGGAAAGTGAATATGAATGATTGACATTGAAAGGTAATTATTCATTTATTTGTATCTCCACTGAGACTGGTAACTTCAAATCTTATTGCTAGAGGATATCTTTGACATTTGTTATACTTGGTGGTAGTATTGAGTGACCTGGTCATTGTTGCAGAAAAATTGCCAGTGCAATAGTATATGAACACTTTTTATGAATACATAGAGTATTATGTGCATGTGTTATAGTATGTTAGTTGGTGCTGGTGTGGTTTTATTTAAAGATATAACTAAATTAACATTTGCTTTTTGTTATATTCTCTTTCAGTAGATATTAGAAGCTCTACTACCATTATATGGAAGTTTGAAAAGACACAGATGTTCTGTTCTAAAATTTAATAAGCTTATCTTTTCCCCACATTAAAAGAAAAAGTTGAATTTTCTCAATTTTACATTTTTTTGCATGTTACTTTCTTAAATCATTTATACCAGATTCTAGGAAAACTTGACATCTGATTATTTATTTATCTATTTGTTTAAATTCAAGTAAGTTAACATATAGTGTTTTATTGGTTTCAGGAGTAAAATTTAGTGATTAACCACTTACCTATAACATGCAGTGCTCATCACAAATGCCTTCCTTAATGCCCATGATGAATTTAGTCCATCCCCCTACCCACTACACCACCAGCAACCTTCCCTTTGTTTTCTGTAATTAAAAGTGACTAATGGTTTGCCTCCCTCTGTTTTTTCTTACTTTATTTCTCCTTCCCTTCCCCTATGTTCGTTCACCTGTTTTATTTCTTAAATTCCACATATGAGTGAAATCTTAGGGTATTTGTCCTTCTCTGACTGACCAATTTTCCTTAGCATAATACCTTCTAGTTCTATCCATGTCACTGCAAATGACAAGATTTCATTCTTTTTGATGGCCAAGTAATATTCCATCGTATATATACACCATATTTCGTTTATCCGTTCATCAGTCAATGGACAGTTGGGCTCTTTCCATAATTTGGCTGTTGTTGATAGCACTGCTATAAACATTGGAGTGCATGTGCTCCTTTGGATGAGCATTTTTGTATCCTTTGGATAAATACCTAGTAGTGCAATTGCTGGGTCATAGGGTAGTTCCGTATTTAACTTTTTGAGGAATCTCCATGCTGTTTTCCAGAGTGGCTGCACCAGCTTGCATTCCCAGCAGCAGTGCAAAAGGGTTTCTCTTCCTCTGCATCCTCACTAATACCTGTTGTTTCCTGAGTTGTTAATTTAAGCCATTCTGGCCAGTATGAGATGGTATCTCATTATGGTTTTGATTTGTATTTCCCTGATGTTGAGTCATGTTCCTTTTTTTTTTTTTTTCAATCTGTCTCTTAGCCGTTTGTATGTCTTCTCTAGAGAAATGTCTGTTCATGTCTTCTGCCCATTTCTTAACGAGACTATGTATTTCTTAGATGTCGAGTTTGATTGGTTCTTTATAGATTCTGGATACTCCCTTTGTCCACTAGGTCATTTGCAAATATCTTCTCCCATTCTGTTGATTGCCTTTTAGTTTTGTTAATTGTTTCCTTTACTGTTTCCTTCACTGTGCAGAAGCTTTTTATCTTGATGAGGTCCCAATAGTTCATTTTTGCTTTTTCCCTTGCCTCCAGAGACGTATCAAGTAAGAAGTTGCTATGGCCAAGGTCAGAGAGGTTGCCGCCAATTTTCTCCCCTAGGATTTTATGGTTTCCTGTCTTACAATTAAGTCTTTCATTCATTTTGAGTTTATTTTTGTGTATGGGGTAAGAAAGTGGTCCAGTTTCATTTTTCTGCATTTCGCTGTCCAGTGTTCCCAATACCATTTGTTGAAAAGGCTTTTTTTCCCCCCTCATTCGATATTCTTTCCTCCTTTGTTGAAGATTAGTTGACCATATAGTGTGGGTCCATTTCTGGGTTCTCTATTCTGTTCCATTGATCTGTGTGTCTGTTTTTGTGTCAGTACCATACTGTATCGATGATTACAGCTTTGTAATAGAGCTTGAAGCCTAAGATTATGATGCCTCCCGCTTTGCTTTGCTTTTTCAACATTACTTTGGCTCTTTGGGGTCCTTTCCGGTTCCAGACAAATTTTAGGATTATTTGTTCTAATTCTGTGAGAAATGCTAGTGTTATTTTGATCAATTTTGCATTGAATGAGTTGATTGCTTTGGGTAGTATAGAGATTTAACAATATTTGTTCTTCCAATCCATGAGCATGGAATGTTTTTCTATTTCTTTGTGCTTCAATTTCTTTCAATGTTCTATAGTTTTCAGCATACAGATCTTTTAACTGGCATCTAACTTTTTAAAACTAACAATGGACTTTTAAAATTATACATAAAAAGAAAGAATAATACAGTGAAAGTTCCGTGTACCCAGCTTCAGCTTGAGCAGGTGTTAACATTTTGCCAAAATGATCTGTTCCTTTTCCACCCCAACCTTTTTTCTTAGACTCTTTCAGAGTCTAAGATCCCAGACATTACCTAATTTCACCTGTAAGTACTTTCTTATACATCTCTAACAGATCAGTATGTTCTCTTTTTTAAAAAAATGCTAACTCCCCATATAATTATTTAATAGAATTAGTAATAATTTCCTAATATTGTCACCAGCTAGACCCTAAGACCTTCACTACTCACCTGCTTCTACCTACTGACTTTTGTCCCACATTATTCCTTAAGTTCTTCTTTCAAGCTTATCTTTTAGGTTAGGCAAAAGAACTGAAGGGCATAACATCCCATGATATAAACTAAAACTACCCCTCAAGCAGTATGGACTGCCTGGACAAACAATTCCGTACAGCCCAGATCACCCAGACTGGTTTGAATTTAACTCTCAGTTTGTACTTACACAGTTGGACCGTGTGTGGAGTGACGAACAATTACCTTTACCTCATTCTAATACTAAAACTTCCATCCAAGAAGGAGCACAAGCCTCATTTATAGAACATAAGATATATATGGGCATGTTTCCTTTTTTTTTTTTTTTTAAGATTTTATTTATTTATTTCACAGAGAGAGAGCACATGCAGGGGAGTGGCAGGGAGAGGGAGAATCAAGCTTCCCGCTGAGCAGGGAGCCCCATGTGGGGTTGATCCCAGGACTCTGGGATCCTGACTCAAGCTGAAGGCAGATGCTTAACTGACTGAGTCCCCCAACTATCCCTGTAGTCATGTTTCCTTAAGACACATGCCCTGCCTTATATGCCTGTCTTTAGTGGTGACAAGGCACCCCTATCTAAATATTCATTCTAATGCTAAATAAAAGAAACCAGTTCTCCCTTGTTCGGGGCATCAGGCTTTGGAAGTTATTCCCCATGATCTCCTTATTTGCTGCAAGTAAAGTTTCCTTTGTGTGACAACTCACCTGGTGTAATTCCTGTCTGTGACTCACCAAGGAACAAACTCACATTAGTTCAGTTATAGTATCACCTAATAGCTAGTCTGCATTTGGATTTTGAGTATCTTAAGAAATGTCTTCTTGGGGCACCTGGGTGGCTCAGTGGGTTAAAGCCTCTGCCTTCAGCTCAGGTCATGATCCCAGGGTCTTGGGATGGAGCCCCGCATCAGGCTCTCTGCTCTGCGGGGAGCCTGCTTCCTCCTCTCTCTCTGCCTGCCTCTCTGCCTAATTGGGATCTCTATGTCAAATAAATAAATTTTTAAAAATTAAAAAAAAAATGTCTTCTTATAATTGTTCAAACCAGGATCTAAACAAAACCCATACATCACATTTGAGTGATATGTCCCTTTAGTCTTAAGCAGTTTTCTCCACTTCCTCCACCTTTATTATATCACTTATTTGTTGAAGAAACTGGGTAATTTGCTATGTAGAATTTCTGTATTTTGGCATTGACTAATTGCATAGGATAACACGGCATTTGATTTAGCACAAACTATAATAGTATAGCATATTACTTTTTTATCTTGTTTGTCAGAGAACATCATGAGTTTTGTTTTAGCACTTGAACAAATTTAAGAAATCCGTAGCACCCTTATTTTGTACTTAAGGAAGAGCTGGGACCAAGAGAGGATTTTCCAGAAACGTAGCAGAAGACTCAGTATTTTCCTTGGTAGTTGAAAGCAATGGTCCTATCAGAATTATCATATGATTAAACATTAGCGAGGACCTCACCTGTTTTGTTTTGTTTTCTTCCCTGTGCCTAGATATTGCCTGGCATATAGAAGATGTTCAATCAGTATTTATTATTGAATGAGTTGCTTAATTCTGTCATGTTGTCATGTTGCCTGTTCCCTCTCCAGCCTAGAACCTGGAAGGTTACAACTTATTTTCTCTGTAATGTTTAAAGCAGTTTAGAAGAGGGCCACCAGAGTGGCTTAGTCGGTTAAGCGTCTATTTTTTTTTTAAGATTTTACTTAATTTATTTGCGAGAGAGAGAGAATAAGAGAGAGAGAGAGAGAGAGAGCATGTGTGGAGAAAGGTCATCGGGAGAAGCAGACTCCCTGCCAAGCAGGGAGCCCAGTGTGGGACTGTATTCCGGTACTCCAGTATCATGACCTGGGCCGAAGGCAGTCCCTTAACCTGAGTCACCCAGGCGCCCCAAGCGTCTTGACTCTTGATTTCGGCTCAGGTCGTGATCTCAGGGTTGTGGATCGAGCCCCATGACAGGCTCTGTGCTGACATGGAGTATGGAGCCTGCTTAAGAATCTCTCTCTCGGAGCGTCTGGGTGGCTCAGTGGGTTAAAGCCTCTGCTTTCGGCTCGGGTCGTGATCCCAGAGTCCTGGGATCGAGCCCCACATTGGGCTCTCTGCTCAGCAGGGAGCCTGCTTCCCTTCCTCTCTCTCTGCTTGCCTCTCTGCCTACCTATGATCTCTGTCTGTCAGATAAATAAATAAAATCTTAAAAAAAAAAAAAAAAAAAGAATCTCTCTCTCCCGTTGCCCCTGCCCGACGCATGTGCATGCTCTTTCTCTAAAACGAAAAAAATAAATAAGTCAGTTTAGAAGAGAGAACAATGATGAAAGTATTTTACCCATCACTTCAATGTTGGCACCAGTTTATCTTCCTTTTTAAATGCAGACCAGCAATATGTTACTGGCAAACCAGCAATATGGTACCGGCACTTCTATAGAAAGTACCACAAATCATGCAGAAAGCAAACAATGCATTAAATGAGTGTTTCAAGCTTGATATATCCTTCGGTGTGGGATCCGTTATCTTCAGTGGGTGGGTGGGCATGAGGTGCTGGTAGTCCCTGACTTAAATGAGTCATTTTCTTGAAGTGCTTATTCAGCAAAAATGTTGGGGTTTCCTGTCTATTTTTGTTTATTTTTCTTACAAAAGTATGTTTCAGCCATCAGAAAAATCTCAGCACAACCAGAGACTCTTGGCTGTCTTTCATTTAGCAAAATTCTTTCTGGTGCTATGATGTGTGTTTTCTGTCAGCTAAAATTTACAGGAATAGTGAACCACAAGGATTTCCTGAGGAGAAGCTCCCACATGCTGTGTCTGAGGTTTCTCATATTTCTTTTGGCAACAATAACATTCTCCAATACGACAAAATTATAGTTTGAGTCCAGTGCTAATAATTTCTCTTCAAAAAAAAAAAAAAACTTAACTGAAACATTTGTGGTTCTGTTTTGCTTGAACTCAGGAGAAAGGTTATAACAGAAAATTACCTATCATCACCTACTCTGCCTTACCCTCCACAAAAAAAGCCCCTTTCTGAGGCTGCCATCAACCTATAATAAACACTATATGAAACATGGAAATTTCAGCGTATTTGTTTATAAGCCTAATAGCCCCAGACCTGTAAATACAGTGGTTAGGGCTGTTGCAATGGGCGATCACATTTTAATATTAACACATTTGCCTTTTCACTCTCATTTGTGTATTGAATATGAAAAGCTCATCAGTATGGTTTCACATTCAATACTTAATTAACTTTTTCAAAACTATCACTTGTCGAGTTTCATTATAGCTATTCTTTGTTAATGCAGTTAGCAGGAAAGATTGTTAAAATACTCCCTTTCCAGGGGCGCCTGGGTGGCTCAGTGGGTTAAGCCTCTGCCTTCTGCCCAGGCCATGATCCCAGGGTTCTGGGATCGAGCCCCACATTGGGCTCTCTGTTCATCGGGGAGCCTGCTTCTCCCTCTCTCTCTGCCTCCCTCTCTGCCTACTTGTGATCTATCTGTCAAATAAATAAATACATAAATAAATAAATCTTTAAAAAAAAAATACTCCCTTTCCAAGGGCGCCTGGGTGGCTCAGTGGGTTAAGCCTTTGCCTTCAGCTCAGGTCATGTTCCCAGGGTCCTGGGATTGAGCCCCGCATCGGGCTCTCTGCTCAGCAGGAAGCCTGCTTCCCTCTCTCTCTCTGCTTGCCTCTCTGCCTACTTGTGATCTCTGTCTGTCAAATAAGTAAATAAAATCTTAAAAAAAAAAAAAAATTCCCTTTCCGGGGCACCTGAACGGCTCAGTCGGTTAAGCATTTGAAGTCACGATCTCAGGGTCCTGGGATCAAGCCCCATGTTGGGCTCTCTGCTCAGCAGGGAGTCGGCCTCTTCCTCTCTCTTTGATTCTCTTCCATTTGTGCTCTCTCCGTCTCTGTCTGTCTCAAATAAATAAATAAATAAATAAATAAATAAAATCTTTAAAAAAATAAAATACTCCCTTTCCAACCATTTATCTTTATTTGTTTGTTTAAGTAGGCTCCATGCTGGACTTGAAGCCCAGTGTGGGGCTTGAACTCACCACTCTGAGAGCATAAGACCTGAGCTGGTATGGAGTCAGATGCGTAACCAACTGAGCTACCAAGGCTCCCCCAACTACTTACCTGTTTAAGGCTTGATTTTCTCTTCTTTCTTTCTTTCTTTCTTTCTCTTTCTTTCTTTCTTTCTTTCTTTCTTTCTTTTTTTTTTAAGGTTTTACAGTGAGAGAAACAGAGAGAGAGCACATGCAAGGGGAGCAGCAGGCAGAGGGAGAAGGAGAAGCAGGTCCCTGCTGAGCAAGGAGCCGGATATGGGATTCCATCCCAGGACCCTGCGATCATGACCTGAGTCTAAGGCAGATGCTTAACCAGTTGAGCCACCCACGTGCCCCAAAGCTTGATTTTCCATATATACTTCACCCAGAACAATAAATTGCAATACATTGAATGAAGAAGCATAAAAGAATCCAGTTATCTCCTATTAAGCCAGATAATGAGGAGACTTGCAAAAAATGTAAAATAATCCACTTTGCTCAGTACATTTTTTTTCATTTTGGAAAAAATTTTTTTCATTGTTTGTATTATTACATTAGTATTATAATGAGTTTACTGTCATTTTAAGTAAATTAATAAATACTTTAAAAATTTTTTAGTTTTAATTTCTAATATAATTTAGACATCCACAAAAACTCTTTCAGGCTCTCAATAATTTTTATAACCTTAAACAGGTTTTGAGACCCACAAAAATCTGTAAAACACTAGTCATGATGTGGTTTTCTAAGATCTGTCAAATAGTACACAGGTTATTTGGTAGTTTCGGAGAAAAAGTGATAGTAATCTTAACCCCCAAACATTTTTTTTAAACTAATAAAATAATAATTTTACCAAAAATCCCTTTGCACTCTTAAAAATCACTCATGTGCTACGAGGTCCATTTTGATCAGTTCATCTTGGCTGATGTTCAGTTCGTTAACTAAAGAATCTTTGTTTTTCATTTGTGTGTTAACATTGGTTAAATTTTACAGTTTATTTTGGCTCAAAAGTGATTGAAGCATAGAAATGAAACAGTAAAATAAATGCTACAACTCAGGATACTATCATAAACAATGAATAAGAGCTTTAGAGTTCATACAGTCTGAGTTTATATGTGTTAGGAAGTGGTCTGATTTATAGAAGCAGTCCAAAAGAGAAAGTTCAAATATGAAATATGATGGTAATTGGAATTACATTCTGTCAGACCGGCAGTGCCTTCATCCCTACTCTCCGAAGATTTTCTACTCTGAAATTTTTCAAATACTTAGTTACATAAAGCCATGAAACAAAGCACAGTGATAGCCTTGGCAAGCCAGAATTTCCCAGAACTGTAAAACAGTTCTTTCTAGGGAGAAAATGTTAAATTCTATCAGTAAAGATGGGGAAGAAACCGGAACTACTAAAGCATCATTCATAGTTGCATAGCTCAAAGAGATGGGTGTCACACCTTTGACAAGAACGTCGTGAAACCAACCAAAAAGTTAATGAAAAGTTTAACATTAGTTCGAAAAAGCAGAATAAGGTACTGAAGAAATTACTGTATCAGATGACACCATTGGACATTATTGGTATTATTCAAAGTAAATAATTAATGCTGCTGTTTTCTGCAAAATGTGAAGTAGCAGGTGTTCCAGCTTATGGTGTTCCCAACTGAGTAATGCTCTTAGTTGATGTGCAGAACATATACGGAGAACAAAGTATTCATTGTTTCTCTTCTGTTTAATCACGTTTAGAAGTATGTACAGATAATCCATTTTGTTATTTTGTGAGCTGTGACATAAACTGGAAAAGGAAGGGACTTTGGGGTCAGTGCTGACACAGCATCAGCCAAGTGTGTAGTAAGAAAGGTACTAGAATTTGAATGAAAAGAAGTTTGACTCCATCCCCTCCCGCCAAGCCTCTTGTCAGAGAACAGGTAGCAATCAAGAATATGCCTCAATATATCGACTGAGTCTTTAATTAGAACAGGAGTCGGGGTGCCTGGGTGGCTCAGTGGGTTAAAGCCTCTGCCTTCAGCTCAGGTCATGGTCCCAGGGTCCTGGGATCGAGCCTGGCATTGGGCTCTCTGCTTGGCAGGGACCCTGCTTCCCTCTCTCTCTCTCTCTCTGTCTCTCTGCCTACTTGTGATCTCTGTCTGTCAAATAAATAAATAAACTTAAAAAAATAAAAAAGAACAGGAGTCAGCAAACTAGCTGTTGGGCCAGGTTTGTCCTCTGTTCCCTACCTGTTTTTCTGTGACTGGTGAACAAAGAGTGGACTTTACATTTCTAAATGGTTGGGGAAAATATCAAAAGAATGGTGCTTTGTGACACATAGAAATTATAAGAAGTTCAGTATTTCCATAAATAAAGTTTTATTGGAGCACAATCACACTCACTGATTTATGTATTGTTGTGGCTGCTTTTGCACTACAGCAGCAGGATTGATTAGTTACGATCGAGACCATATGGCCTGCAAAGTGAGAAATATTTACTGCCTGGCCTTTTACAGAAAAACTTTGACAACCCTGGAATTAGAGTAACTCCACTTTGATCCATCTTATTTATTGTTTTTCCCCATGGGAGTTCACTTGAAGAAAGGGTTCTACGGCCTTAAAAACAAGCTTTGTTGGTTTTTTTTTTTTTTTAAGTATGTAAACTTTTCAAAAGGTCACCCCAACCGAACAAGCATTCTTGTTCTTTTGCCACTCTGGGGACAGAGCAGGGTGGAGTTCACAATTCATTTTGGAAATCCTTGAGTAATTCAAGGCAATATTTGAGGATACATTATGGGTGATACGAAGATTAACCATTTGTGCCACCAGAGATTTAAGTCTGGTAGAGAGATAAACATACTTCTCCTTTTGTTATAATTTTTTGCATATTTTTCTCAAAAGAACATTAAACATAGCTTTAAAAGGAGGCATTTTTTTTTCAATTTTGAAAGTTTTTTTTTTTTTTAATTATTTTTATTATCATATAATGATTATTTGCCCCAGGGGTACCGGTTGTGAATCATCAGGCTTACACATTTCACAAAAGGAGGCATTTTATGTATCTTTTATTCTCTCAAGTTGATACCCAGTAAATTGCTACCAGTATAAGCAAATTCCCACTGCTTCTCATTTTCCCAAACTCAGGGACATAGTCCCTAAAAACATTGGTCTCATTTAACTGCCTTTCCTCTGTTTGCATAGCATCCAAAACAATCCTGCAATTAATGATTTACTTGATGTTTCTGTACTAAACTATAAGGAAGTTTCCCTGGTGTCTTCCTCTCTAGACACAGGAGGGACTGTTATTTTAGATAGTATGCTATACTATATATATATATATATATAGTATAGCATACTATCTAAAATAACACAGTCCCTAATATTTCAGAGTATTGGCTTTGGAGTCAGACCTATCCTGCATTCCTTATCTGAGTGAATCTGTTTCCTCTTCTATGAAATGGGAATTAACAATAACAATGATAACAATGATCATAATACTTTTTTAGGGTTTGTTGTGAACCTTAAGTGAAATGATGCATGGGTTGCCTGTGTGGCTCAGTCGGTTAAATGTCTGCCTTCTGCTTAGGTCATGATCCCAGGGTCCTGGGATTGAGTCCCGCACTGGGCTCCCTGCTCAGTGGAGAGCCTGCCTCTCCCTCTCCCTTGCTGCTCCCCCGCTTGTGCTCTCTCTGTCTCTCTCTCTCTGTCAAATAATTAAATAAAATCTTTAAAAAAAAAACAAAAACGATGCAAGTAGAGTGCTAGTTAAGTTTTTGCCACATGGTACTATGTTAGTTGTGTTGCTGTTTACTATAGTTTTGGTGGTGGTTGTTATTTTATCTCTACTACCTAACATAAGGTCTTTTTTAAAGTATTAAATATTTTTGTTGAATGGAGTCAAGGTTTATTTTTAAAGAAGACTGAAAAAGTTAAAATTAAAGCTTGCTGTTGATGCAGAAAATTGTCCCATAGGTTTTCGTCTAACAGTGATGCTTATGTATTTGATGAGATTGGAGTTTTTTTGTTTTGGGTGTTTTTTGGTTTTTTTGTTTGTTGGTTGATTGGTTGGTTTTTTGGGTTTTTTGGGTTTTTTCGGTCTGTTCCAAAACCTGTGCTGTTTCCACCTGGCTTATATAAAGTTGAAGTGTAAATTGAGTGATTACTATGGGCCAGGTATTGTTCTAAGTGCTTGTATATATTTAGTCCATATAAGAGCCCTATGAACTAGGTCTTATTTTTATTCCTGTTTTAAGATGAGACAGCTGAAACACAGGATTATAAACTGTCATCGGATACTCAGCCAGTAAGATGCACAGTTGGGATTTGAACATATAGTCTGGCTCCAGAGTTTGTGTTCTTAACCACCATGTTCTAATGCTTTTATTACCCACAGAGTCTCTTGTTTGCCATATGGTTGTATGTAAGATACAGCTTATTTTAGGTAAATTTCTTGGAGTTTTAAGTTAGTTTACAGTGTTGGGCATGTTGTAGATAATACATACGTGTGCCGGAACGAGTTAATGAATATGATGGTATGATAAAATTATAATTAGTGCAGTATAATTATTGCTTAATTCTTAGCTTCAAGTAATAACTGCTTTTCACCTTAGGCCCTCTTAGCCAGGCTTGGCTATTTTGAAGCAATCTACTCTAATAGTACAAATATTTGGGCAAAGAAATTGCTTAACAAATCTATTTATATTCCTAAATTCATTTTTTCTTACTGTTACCCACTCAGAAAAATCTGTGTTTTTCCTTTTTTGGGTCTCTCTGTTGAATTGTTTGTAGATTTTTTTTTTTTTTAATGTTAGTTGGCATTGTGACAGATAATTCACTTTTTAAAAGATGAAGCCTTAAAGAATTCATGCATACTGGTCATGATAGTGAAGTTTGGTGTTGAGTTCGGCCTCCTAAACTTTTGAAGTAGTAACAAAATTGAAATTTGCTTCATTTTATATGTCTCTTTCAGAATTCTCCACTTTACCAGTACTTACAGGATCTGGGACACACAGACTTTGAAATATGTTCTTCTCTGTCACCAAAACTGGAAAAAGGCACAGTGACAGAGGGACAACAAAAGCCTCTTGCCAGAGCCCTGCCAAAAGTAAGAAAGCATGTTCATTCTTTATGATTAATCTTTTGTTCTTCACCTCACTGATTATTTAAACTGCCTTTACTCTTACCCTTGTAGGAAAAAAAAAAACACAACAAAAATTTCATAAGCACCTTCATGTCCTCTCCGACACTGGTTAAGACTTTATTTTTTATTTCATCAGTAGTACAGAACTGTTTAGATAAATATAAATCTTGCTGTTCTGTACTATCTCAGTAATTTCTATAATGAATAGAAATTAATATGATTGAGGATTAAAATATATTAATTCTTTAAATATTGAACTTGTTTGGAGGGAACCAGAAAAATACATGCAAACCTTAATGAGAACTCAACCATTAGTACTTTTATATTAATTAGAATTTTTTTCTTTATATATTGTTTTGAAAGAGAGCACAAGTTATAAGAAAGCAAACTGATAACATATTTCATAGGCAATTTCAAGGATCTGTGATGGAGTGGGTATATTTACCTCAGTTTGTGACGCCCTTTATATATATGCAGTATCCTCTTATGCAATAAATATCTCAGTTGCTGTACAACACTGTGAGGCTAAGATACTGGCAGAATCTCCACTAATTGGGGTCTGTAAAATGCATTTACTAGATTCGTTTATGTTCTATTAGCCATATTTAATAAAATAAAATAAAAAATTCCAGTACATTTGAGTTTTAACAAAAGGAATTCTAATTTAATAGAAAAAATAAACCAGATTACCTCATTTCTTGAACATTCTAGTCTAATCAGTATTTTATTACAAGACATTATTTTTGGGAGGAGGCTTTTAAAATTTTCAATTAGTTGTTTACTCTGTGGTGATAGAGAGGGAAGGAGGTCTCTTTTCTCCTCTTCTTAGAAAAATCTCTATGATGTGAGGTAACCAAGCTGGGCCCATTTGCAAGAGTAGAATAAATACCAGAGAAATGTTTTTTTAACTGAAACTTACAGGGTAGGAATTAGAGAGTTAGAGCTTACGTGGATCAGAATCAGTTTGTTGTCCTCTGGACTTAAACTCTTTCTTCTCTGCTCAAAATGTGAATGTTCCTAGGAAGAGTTTTGAAAGCAAAACTGAAGGATATAGCTAATAGGTTATTTATAGATTAAAACTTGGATTTGAGATTACTTGGCAACCAAAGGGAAAGAATGGGCCAAGGGATATCTTAGGCAGGATATGGGCATTGGCCGTTTTTTGTTGTTCAAAGTTGAGTTTTACAGGTATTTAATCCTTTTCATTTATGATAGGTGTTTTTACATATAGAAGTGTTATTAATTTATAAATAAATAAAATGAGAGTTTAAGATTTACTAGTCCTCAGAAATTGAGAAATAGCTAGAGAATGTTTTTCTAAATTACCACATGTCTAGAAAGTTCCTTTGGTTTTCATAGTACACATTTCAATTGTATGAGCTATATTTTCTTAAAATGGAGTTTTTCTAAATCCGGGACAGCTAAATTTTAGAAAGATTTGTTGTATTATTTAGTTCCTTCTCCAGGGATATATTTTCATAATTGCCCCCAAAGTTCTGTTAAAGCAGTGAAGTACCAGTTATTTTCTTTGGAAAGCAAAGTTTTTATATAATATAAGATCATGATCAAACTGTCGTTAGCCTTAATCGCCCTTAACTTTTATTTTTTAATGTTATTGTGAAGTACTTATTGAGTACTTTTACTGGGGTTCTCGTCATGAATATTATTTCTCTGTATATTTTTCTAGTTCCTTTTCCTGGGGTTATTCTTAAATGTTCCTTCCATAAAGTTTGAGCATCTGGCCTCTTCTCTGCTTGGTCTATTTTTCTGAGTGATCTCATCTACTTTTTTGCCCTCATTGGCCACTTATGTGTATTCTCTGTCTTCACTGAGTTTTGGACATTTGCTAAACATTTTCACCTGACCTGTGCCCCCAGGAAACTCAAAATTCATCTGTATAAAACAAATAAGATATTCCTTCCATGACTCCCACATTAATTTGGTCACTAAATGATATGTCAAGTAAACTTCTTTTGTCTCTAAAATCCAACCTTCTCATACCATTACTATTTTTTTGCTACCCTACTTGAGGCCTTTTTCATTATTTAGCTGCACTGTTAAATATCCTCCTAATCAGGCTTCTTGGCTACAGTCATTTCCTGCCAGTATTGCCTCTGCACTGTAGCCAGTTATTTTTCTTAAATGCTGATTTTTATTGTTTCATTTCCTTGCTTAAAAGTCTTTGGTGGCTCCACACAGCCTATAAGATAAAGTCTAAACTATTAGGGCATATAAGATCAAAGTCCTTTAAAACCTCTCTCAGTGGTCATTATCATTCCCTTCTTCCCTTGGATCTTAGCCTGTCCCAGACTATGCCACCATGCCACTGACATGCTTCCATGGCTGTCTCCTTTCTTCATCCTGTTCTCTTGCCCAGAATGTTCTTCCCTCCTTTGTTATATTCCTGCTTATCTGTTAGGGCATAGCTTCAGTGTTAGCACTTCTTGACCTCTTTTCCCACACTTTCCCAGACTTTACATTGGTTTGTAATTATTTATACCATCTCTTCTATGCTAAGTTCTTGAAAACAATAGTTACGTGTATTCATCATTGTTCCTATGACCCTTTTTCAGTACCCGGGATATAGTAACCACTCAATGAATGTAAACACCATTTACTAGCATGGAAATGGGCTATTAACATTAAGGTAATTTGAATTTTTAGTTGATTCAGTAATATAACTTTTATTTCAGTATGAGACACTTTTTCTAAAGTTGATTAAAATGTCTTTCTACCTTAGCATTGTGGAATGAAATGTACTTAGTATTTGAGAACTTGGAGCATCTTATGGTTTTCATTTTGAAATACATACTATCATCATCTTGACATAGCTAATATATAGTGTACCCAATAAGTGGGCTGCATCAGGATAACTTCTGAGTGCTCTTTTGAAAATTTGCTTTCAGGTCTCATTCAAAACTTAATTTTAAATTAATCTGAACCTATAGTTTGGGGACCCAAGAATATTTCTAACTAAAATCTCCAGGTACTTGTGATATGCAAGTAAATCTGGGAATTATTGAGGAGGATGAGACATATTGACAAAGGATATAACCTAGATGATTTTTTTTCCTCCCTTTTTCTAATAAAAATTCTGATTAATTAGAAATAAGCTATTTGGAGTTTTTCTGCTGTTTGGGTGTGGTTTAATAAATCCTATACAATGTCGTTCATCTCCTTCAGCAAGGCATCCTGTTAAAAGTGGCTGAAACCATCAAAAGTTGGATTTTCTCTCAGTACAATAAGAAAGATGACTTACTTCACAAGCTGGTAAGTGTTTGCTCTATTTCTTTTTGTCAGTTTTCAGGGCTCCAGTTTACTAATGACAGAATCTATTGAATCACAATTTGTTTTGCCACTGTTTTGGGCAGTGATTAAATAGAAATTCTGGGCAGTTCTCTGAAAGGAGACTGCCTGCTTCATGAACTGTTAATAAAGTTTGTTGGTATCGCCTAAAAAAAACCCCAACAAATCCTTCAATAATTGTGGGTATTTGAATTAGAATTTATTAGTAGTATTTCTTAGGACTTCCAGGAGGTTATTAGCCATTTAGAATAGAATATTCTGGTAGTTTTTGATACCTTTGTTAGGTTACCAATTTCCTGCTGTCTTCTTCCTCCGTTGACAAATATTCCTCTCAATAGGAAGGAAATATATCTATCAGTGAGATCTTCTCCATTTTCATTAGGAGCTTGACTGTATCCTTATCCTATATCTATGATTACAAAGTTTGGGCAAAATCAAAGTGGTTCCTCCCTCCCCTAATTCATTTATCATTAATCTATCATTCTCTGGCAACTTCATATGTAAAATGTAGTCTCCCAAGACTAATGATCACAGAATTTACCAAAGACTTGGAATTGTGACCATTAAGAGTCTTTCTGATTCCTGTGAGGCTTGCTTTTTTTTCCCCGCCTATTCTCTCTACAGTAATAAATCTGGTGTTTGACCTCTGACCCCCAAGAGGGAGTGCTTCAACTTTGTACATCCTAAGCAATGCAAAATCCAGGTAGTATAGCTAAAAAATTGAAGTTAGAAAGTTCTCATGGATCTCAGAAGGAGCAATCAAGTCACAAATAAGCAGATTTCAGGATCCTCTGCTGGCCTATGACCTGAAGATGATGATTATCATTCTTGTAAATTACCATTTATAAAGAGATGTTTACAAAGTGCTTTCACATTTTGATTTGGTAATCCAAACACCATAAGGTTTAATGCATTTTACCTATTAGAAAGCCTGAGATTCAGACAGTTCAGTTTGGTTTAAGAATACTTATGAAGTGAATTGTTAAAAAAATATTCAACGAGAAAGTGATAGAGTTAGAATTTGAACTCAGGTCTCCTGTTTCAAAGCCTAGGCTCTCCATTGTTACATACTACCTCTCTAGCTTGAGTATTATTTTGTGTTGACTGACTAAAATTACTTTTTTAGCAATCCAAATGGGCAAGTTCTCTGTTCAGGGTTTCATCTTTGTAGGTATGTTGAGAAGGTCAATGAAGTATCTTGTCATCTACGTAGAATATCATCTCTATCCAGGTGGAGCCATCCTCATTCTTCAGTGATACTAGAACTGTGGTAAGGTATATGGATCCATATACATTTTTCTGTGGTTTAGTCGTGGTTCGCATAGTCCTGATCTTTTCATTCTTGGTCCTTTGTCACTAGCCACATGTTTCACTGTAAAGTACCAGTTTCTATATGCATCCTTTTTGTGTGTATATTACAGAGAACTGTAAGAAGTACATACCAAAGAAGTCATTTACTAGTAATGGAACAAGGAATTACCCTGTGGCTTCTGGAATGAAATGCTTGACTTTTCCCTTGACCACAACATATTTAAAATTTTGTTGGCTATACAGATATTCAAGCAGTCCCTCTTGCCTTTTATAAAAATACGGCAGTTGCTCCATGATAGCTGAACCTTTGCCATTATTCCTTATTGAAGTAGTACTTCTTAAAGATTAAAAAAAAGTTATTTTATAACAACTATAATGGTAGTGGTATTAGCACTTTTTAAGCACTCGTTAGCCTGTAAAGTGCTTTCACACATGTTATCTCATTTGGTCCTCATCAGCTTTATGAAACAATACAATATGTTAAAAAATATATAAGATCATTGAAATATATTGATACGTGAATAGTTCCCATCTCCATCCCTAGGGGTAAAAACAGAAATCTCTCTATTCTTTAGTTGTGCTTCTCATACTCTTTCATTCCATACAGGTAGAAATCTTCTGAGTTATCTTCTCATACCATTATTCCATTTAGATCCTTAAAGATTCCTTTTACCCATTGAATCAAGTCTAGTTCGTCACTTCAACAGAAAGAATCTGCATAATTTGGCCCTAAACTACCTTTCTAGCCAATATTTTCATCAGCCAACTCAGTCTTCCTTTTCTTTTATTCCGTATCTATTCTGCATGTGTTTGTGCTATTATACTGTAGTAGAATTCTTTCTTTTATTGCAGTCTTTTCAATAAGCAGTCCTAGCTCTTCCTCAAGGCCTTTCCCCCGAACTTCAGCCTATTGGATCTCTTATTTTCTTCAACAGTGTAGTAATAATTATCCGTGCTGTTTTGTAGGTTTTGTATTCTATTATGTGTCCTTTTCTTTATTGTATTTTAATTATTTCATATGTACTAACAATATTAACAGCTTACACTTACATAGTATCTACTATGTAAATGTTTACTGTGTACCAGACACTTAGTATTTTATAAATATTGACTTACTTAATTCTCACAACAACCCTAGGAAGTAGGTACTATTTTTATCCTCATTTTGCAGATGAGGAAACTGAAACAGAGACGTTCTTAACTTAAGATGTAGAACCAGGATATAAATCTGGGGACTAACGACATCTTGGCACTGAGACTTATTGAAGGTGAGCCAGAGTTCACATGGTATACCTGCTAACACGGAGCACCCAGCCATACAGATGGTGCCTACTAATATGTAGTCAATCAGAATTAGTCCTTTTTTTTTTTTTTAAAGATTTTATTTATTAGAGAGAGGGCGTACACAAGCATAAGAAGCGGGGGAGGGGCAGAGCGAGAGGGACAAGGAGACTTCCCACTCAGCAGGGAGTCCCATGCAGGGCTCGAACCCAGGACTCTGAGATCATGACCTGAGTGGAAGGCAGAGGCTTAACCTACCAAGCCACTCAGGTGCCCCAGAATTAGTCCTTTTTAAATGTCTTCATTTAGTTGAGACTTGGACCAAAGTCCAAATAGGGTTATTGCGAGATGTTTCTTAATATTAGCAGGTTTGTATTTTTCCACTAATTTGATTGCCATATTGCAAATATACAATTTTAGAATTTGCTCTTAGGGGCACCTGGGTGGCTCAGTGGGTTAAAGCCTCTGCCTTCGGCTCAGGTCATGATCCCAGGGTCCTGGGATCGAGCCCCGCATCGGGCTCTCTGCTCGGCGGGGAGCCTGCTTCCTCCTCTCTCTCTCTCTGCCTACTTGGGATCTCTGTCAATCAAATAAAAGAAGCTTTAGAATTTGTTCTTAAAAAAATTTTAATTCATCAGTTTAATCTGATTTAATTTTATAGCTATAATGAGTAGAATATAGATCAAAT
Organism: Enhydra lutris kenyoni; assembly: GCF_002288905.1. Classification (NCBI taxonomy): domain Eukaryota; kingdom Metazoa; phylum Chordata; class Mammalia; order Carnivora; family Mustelidae; genus Enhydra; species Enhydra lutris. Next base: position 8,821,881 of record NW_019154091.1, on the reverse strand, counting down.
TCTTCCTGTGTAGAGGCAGTCAGGTTACTAGGTAATACTGCATTAGTTATTTAGAACGTCTTGTCACTTTCAAGTTTATTTGTATGTTTGGGTAATTATAGATGGTTAGTTTGTCACATTTTTTTTTTTAAGATCTTATTTATTTGACAGAGAGAGGGAACACAAGCAGGGGGAGAGGCAGAAGGAGAAGCAGGTTGCCTGCTGTGCAGGAAGCCCGATGCAGGGAGCCTGACATGGGGCTTGAACCCAGGACCCTGAGCCAAAGGCTTAACTGACTGGCTTACGTGACTGAGCCACGCAGCCACCCCAGTTTGTCACATTCTTGAATCAAATATTTCTAAAGCTATTAGTACTGCCTCAAAGCACAATAGTTTTGAGGAAACATTATCCCAGCTTTGCACACTGGTCTGAGCCAAGAATGATGTTAAAGAAAATGTGTACCTGGGACGCCTGGATGGCTCAGTCCATTAAGTGTCTGCCTTCAGCTCAAGTCATGATCCCAGTGTCCTGGGATCAAGTCCCACACCAGGCTCCTTGCTCAGCAGGGAGTCTACTTCTCCCTCTGCCTGCCCTTCCCCTTGCTTGTGCTCACTCGCTCTCACTCTCAAATAAATAAATAAAATCAAAAAGAGAAAAGTGTGTACCAGATTAATCAGCTATACAAGGGGCTATGAAGAGAGAAATCTCTCATTCTACATTAATAACCTTCCCCTTCTCTAATAGCCTTAGCCTTCCTTTAGTTGGGCTTCCTTAAACTTACCCATATATAGGTGCATAGAGGTCTCATAAAAGGCAATTTAAGGCTTTTGTAGCAAAAACTTAATTTTAATCCTTAACATTTTAATACTGCTTTGTGCGGGGAATCCAAATCAAATAATAAGGCCAATGTGTGGGGATTCATTTCAAAGATTACTTGAAAAGCTGCCGTGTTCCTCGTCCTGCCCTCCTTGCTTCCCACCCCTCCCTAACAGTGGTATAAAGTGAATTATGCTATTCTGTTTATGAAAGTGAGGTGGAGTGTCAGTTAATTGGTTCTTAATGTTAGAATTTTGTTTTTTTAAGGTTTTATTTGTTTTTTGTGTTTTGTTTTGTTTTTTAAAATTTTAGAGAGAGAGAGAGAGAGCAGGGAAAGTAATAGGGTGGGTGAGGGAGAGAGAGAGAATCCCAAGCAGACTCTGTGCTGAGCACAGAACCCAGGGCAGGGCTCAATCTCATGACCCTGAGATCATGACCTGAGCCAAAATCAAAAATCGGAAGCTTAACTGACCTAGCCACTCAGGCGCTTCACCCCTTGAATCATAATTCTAAGAAGAGAAAGGAGGCACATGAAAAGGTGCTCAACATCCTTAATCATCAGAGAAATGCAAATCAAAAACCACAATGAGATATAATCTTACACCTCTCAGAATGGCTGGTATCAAAAAGACAAGAAATAATAGATAATTAAAAGGAGTAAAGGGGTACCAGGCTGGCTCAGTCAGTAGATTATATGACTCTTGATCTTGGGGTTGTGAGTTCAAGCGCCACATTGGGCATAGATCTTTTTTTTTTTTTTAATTTTTTTACTTACTTATTTTAATTTTTTTTAAAGATTTTTTTTTTTAATTTATTCATTTGACAGAGGGAGAGAGATCACAAGTAGGCAGAGAGGCAGGCAGAGAGAGAGGGGGAAGCAGACTCCCCACCAAGCAGAGAGCCTGATGCGGGGCTCCGTCACAGGACCCTGGAATCATGACCTGAGCTGAAGGCAGAGGCTTTAACCCACTGAGCCACCCAGGCGCCCTATTTACTTATTTTTAAAGATTTTATTTATTTCTGAGAGAGTATGCAAACATGAGCACAGGTTGGGGGCAGAGGGAGAAGCACACTCTAGGCTGACTAGGGAGCCCCATGCAGGGCTCAGTGTGGGGCTTCCAGGACCCTGGGGTCATGACCCAAACCCAAGGCAGACGCTTAACCGACTGATCACCCAGGTGCCCCTGAGTGTAGAGCTTTCTTTAAAAAAAGAAGAAGAAAAAAATCAATAAATATATCAATATAGGACTGGTATTAATTAAGAACACTCTTCTCATTCTCTAAAAGTGATGTATAATGCACAATCAGGAGGATACTCATGGTTGGATATATGGATCACTGCATTCCTGTTCAGGCCCCATTATGATCAGCTTAGGCAGGGCAGGCAGGCGCTTGTGTGGGAATGATGAACTGGCTACAAGAGCAAACCCATTGTCCTCAAACCCTAGACCTAGCTGGTTTTACTTTAATAGCTAAAGGCCTTGTCCATTAAAAGTTCTCTTTATTTATCTTAAAATAGGATCATTCTGTTCTTAAATGTAATGTATAGTAAAACTTCAAATTTTCTCATACAGCAGACTCTATATAGGGAAGTATAATTGATTACCAGAGACTTGGGATTTGAAATCAGAATTCTGGAAAATTAATCTCTTTGGGCTTTAGTTTTCTCCTCTCTGGAAAATTACTTAATCTCTTTGGACTTTAGTTTTCTCCTCTGTAGAACAGAGAGGGGTATGAAAATGTACATCATGGGGGTTACTGTGAAAGCTAACCCGTGTACTGTAATATTGCTACTTCCTCTCTCACCTTTTTTTTTTTTTTTTTAATTTATCTGTTAAAGTAATCTCTACCCTCAGCATGGGGCTGAAACTCCTAACCCTGAGATCAAGAGTTTCATGCTCCCACTACCGAGCCAGCCAGGTGCCCCTCATCTCTCATCATTTTTCCATGTATACTCTGTGTAAAACTAAAAGCAATGACTTGTAGGTCTAAAGAGGCTTTTGCTCTTCCCACCCCTCTCTTCCAGCTGTTTCCTCTGGTCAGTTCTTGTTCATACTTTAAGACTCAGCTCAGGTATCACCTCTTTTCCTTTCTCTGACTTCATTACAAGTTTTGGTTCCTCTATGCCATTTTCATAATAACCCAGGTATGCCTCATTGCACTTCTTTGCACATTACGTTGTAAATGTTTACTTTTCAGTCCTCTTCATTAAACTGTGAACTCTTCAAGACTAGAGACTTGTATGTTATTCTCATTGTCCATGCCCTTGGTTTCAAGCATGGTTCTTGGTGTGTGTGTGTGTGTGTGTGTAATATTTTTTGATAGATAGAAGGAAAAGAGGAAGGAATAAATGAGCTAGTATATGTGAAAGCATTTTGTAAACTATAAAGTGCTATGCACTTATTAGTGTGGTTTTGTATTATATTCCTCAGTGTTTTGTTTTTAACACCTGAATGTCCATTTGTAGAAGGCCTGGATCCTACTGATGTAATTCTCAATTACTCTTCTGGCTATATTGTTCCAGTATCCAGGGACAGCGCCTGAGGTTACAGGATTGTAGTTTCCACGCTCTGTTCCAAAAACCTAATTAATTGGGCTTAACTAGACAGGTTTATTAGTCTTTTTAGTTACCTCACATTTCTTTATTAACAATTTGTATTTCACATCTGGTGGCTCAGTAACATCCAACTCGGTCTTTATTATTTCACATTTACGGTGAAACTAAAACCCCATCCATTATACTAAAGATAGATTGAACTGCTACATCTTCTTCTTGGATGTTATACCGAAAATAAATACCCAAAATTTTGTTAGCACATTAGGAGCTTAGCATTTAATACAAAATTATGTATGTAATAATGCCTCTCTTCCGGTTTTTTAATGGCAAGGATATTGGATTCCGACTTGACTCACTACATACCATCCTGCAACAGGAAGTCCTGTTACAAGAGGATGTGGAGCTGATTGAGCTACTTGATCCCAGTATCCTGTCTGCAGGGCAACCTCAACAACAGGAAAATGGACACCTTCCAACACTTTGCTCCCTGGCAACCCCTAATATTTGGTACTGTCCTGAAAACATCTATCTCTTGCTTACATATATGGTATTAGCAGGGGAAATCCATCATGATGTTCTCCGTTGTAAAGATACTATAAACTTTCCATGCATTTTAACATTGTAATTAATGTAATGATACCCCAGAGGTTTAAAAAAAAAGTACCTTTCTAAAGTAAATACTATTTAAAGTGAAGCTGGAAGAAAATCTGCTTGTTACACATTTTTAATCCAGTATAATTAGTTCTGTGTTTAATAACCCAACAAGCAGGCATAATATGTGCCTCAAGGATCTCTCTTACCCATGTATCTATACACGTGTGTGCATGCAATCTTAGCCAGTTCTTTATGTATCTTTAAAATTAATAGATTATAACTTAAATGCATTGTAGGGGCACCTGAGTGGCTCAGTCGTTAAGCGGCTGCCTTCCTCTCAGGTCATGATCCCAGAGTCCTGGGATGGAGCCCCACATCAGCTCCCTGCTTGGCCAGAGGCCTGCTTCTTCCTCTACCACTCCCCTGCTTGTGTTCCCTCTCTCACTGTGTCTCTCTCTATAAAATAAATAAAATCTTTTAAAAAAACCAAAATCTCATTGTAGAAACATCAAAAAATGGGATGGGACGTGGAGGTAAACAGTCAATTCTTGCTTTGTTGACCGAGAAGCCATAAAGAATAGAATGACAATTCAGTCCTAAAACTTTTCGATTACTTGAAGTATTTGGATGTAATGCAGAAGTTCCAGGACATGTTTTTAGAAAGAACAGCAAAAAGGGATTGTATATACAGAACTGTTCATGTTTCCTCCTATTAAGGTATGCGTTTATTCAGTAAACAAAATCATTACTTGAATTATTCAAGTTATATAGGTAGGTACGTAACAGTGGCCTCAAATTTCTGAATTTATCTGTCTTTCCTGTCACGTTGACAAATGCTTCATATTGTAACAGGTAGCAAAATACGCCTTTCAAATCTCTAGTCACTCAGCATCATGATGAAGTAAAGCATCTTACCCTTTACAAATAAAGGACGGCAAAGCGCTGCTAGAAGGAGCCAGGGTTTTAAGAATTTTACAGCTTTAACTCTCAAGTTTCCTTTAGGCACAGATGTGATTAAGCAACTCTGAGGCCTGTAAATACTTTAAGACTTTGCTATTAATGAATGAAAGTATATGATGAGATTTTGCTTTGATTTTACCAGCATCGTATGAAAGTAAAGAATTCCAAGAGAAATTAGGGCAGGTAAATATTTCTTAGGAAGCATTCCTACATGTGACTTTCTTTGTAATTTGATTATAACTGTCTTCAGGTATTGTTGATTTTTTTTTTTTTAGACATCATCAGACACGTCTCCCTGTAGTCACTTCTTTCTTATATACATTTTTATCAAAGCCTTCATCACTTAACAGATGTAGTCTGTAGATTTGTAATTAACCTAGAGAAAGAAAATTTTCATATATATTTTTACTTTACTTAAAGCAATGTAAGAAGTACAAAGTTTGTGCATATTATGGGCTGTGGTAAGTATGTGTATTCCAGATTTATGATAATGATTTTATAAAATTAGATGACTTTACTGAAACAATTACTCAGGTATATATTATTTCTATTGGAAAAATACTTATATTTTCTTGAGATGTTTGTTTCTGCACAAATAATTAGTATCTGACTTTGGGATAAGAACTCATGACAATATTAAAATGTATTTTAATATTAAAAATTAATAAAAATTATTTTTACTTTTAGATTTGTAAGATTGGATTTTAAACTCTACTTTGTTTTTAGGTTAGATGAATCCATATCTTTTTTTAAAAAAGTCATTTCTGAAGATACCTATTACTTATGTCTTTTACCTAAACTTAGCTGAGATTTTAATATTAAGCACCAATTTTTTTTGCTAGATATTTTTAAACTATTTCACATTACTTGTTTAAATGTCCTATTCTTTTTAAGTCACACTTTACAAAGAAGCTAGCATTTTATCTATTTTGGTAAACCTAAATCACTAACACATCTTTCTCTGGTCTGATGGATATCATTTTCTTGGTTTCTCTGTTATAGGGATGTCTCAGTGCTGTTTGCCTTCATTAGTTTGCTCATTATGCTTCCCACTTCGTGGATTGCATCTTCCTGGCTGGTATGGGGAGTGATTCTATTTATTTTTCTGATCATAAGAGCTTTGAGATTATGGAGGACAGCCAAACTACAAGTAACTCTAAAAAAATACAATGTCCATTTAGAAGATACAGCAACAAATAGCCGAGCTTTTACTAACCTTGTGAGAAAAGCTTTACGTCTCATTCAAGAAACCGAAGTCATTTCCAGAGGATTTACACTGTGAGTTCATTTTTCATTTTATTTTTTAAATAATTCTTTTCTACTACATAGTTATAAATTAGAGTACTTATTAGCTATTTTCAGCTCTGTGTTGCATTTATAGAAAAAAGTAGGTTTTTCTTAGGCATTTACTGAAGTCTCTTAACTGTGAAGGAACAAATACATTAGGTGCTGGATTTAATATGTAGTATTATTCTGCTTATCTACTTTGAGAAACCAAAGAGCTTTGGGAATTATGATTATTTCTCTGTTAACGTGGTTATTTTATGAGATAATATATAGAGAGAGCCTAACTTTGAACCTAGCATGCAAAGTTACCCAACAAATGTTTGTTTACTTCCTGCCAGATGCTCTCTTTCCTCAATTTAAATGATAGATATATTGGACTTGAATTCATTTTGAAAAATTTTGCCATGCATTAATAATATTCTTTAGTAAATGTTAGCAGATATTATAGCACTAATATTCTAAGAATATCATGCAAATAATGATGTTTCACATTCTCACAGGAAATTAAATATTCACCAGTCTAGTCTGGTGAATATTTAATTTTATCTTTATCTTTAGTCTAGTCTTAATTAAATGTTAAGCTACCAGAATTATAGGATATTTCTTCTGTTATTAAGAGGGTAGTTATATTTATTGAGCACCATTTATGTTCCAAATACTGTGCTAAGTAATTTTGCATATAACTAAAAGCATACAATTACCTGTGGTACTGCAAATGTTCAGATCCATTCCACCTGACTCTAGAGCTGTTTCCATTCCACTAGGCTGCCTGCTAACCGCCAACAAATGAGAGTTGTACTGTAGTATAATTAACCATTTATTTAACTCATATAACCTTTGTAATCTGTAGGCGGGAGAGAGCAAGTATATGGTGAAGAATAATTATTATTCTTAATTACTTATATCTGGAAAATCACGAAAAGGGAGAGCAGAAGAACCTTGGGTAGTCAACTCGTTCTTCACTCTGCCATGCTTATTAAGAATAACTTAAACAGTCCTGATGGAAAAGCTGTATGTGGACAAATCACGAAACAGGGAAGTGGAAGAATCTCTAATAGTCATCTCATTCTTCACTCTGTTGCATTCTAGAACAGTGTTTAAACAATCCCAAGCCATGAGAGATATTTTATAACTTCTCTTTTTGTTCAATTCAAAATGTAATAGTTCTCTGTTAATTTTTGCCCTTCATATTGTAGTTAAAGTCCACTTTTTGGTAGAGCATAACAAATACTAATTTGTTGGAACATATTGATTTTAAAAAGTTAAAAACAACACTAAGTAATAGCTCCTTTTCATTTTGACTTGCACAGTATTTCATTGAGAAGACTTGTTAAGTAAAATGGCTATGTGCCCAATTAATGCTTAGACATGTAAAGGGTTTTCTGTGCGTTTTGTCATTTTCCAACTTATGTTATAGAATTATGTATAGAATTGGCATGAAGAGCTAAAATGGGCCAGCTAGACGTGATTGACTTCTAGATTATGACTTCTATGCATTGACATGCAGGCAGGCAAAAGAAATGTTGGCAAAAATCATTTTACTTGTTTCTAACTGGCTAATGGATTGAGAAAAATTATGAGGGATAATGAATCTTGAATCATAACTTTTTTAGAAATCTTTTTATCTTTTAAACTGATTTATTAGTAAACTGAAATTCACACAATAGTGCCGTATGCTGAAAACATGTCTTCTTTTGTTTGCCTCAATTTGTCCTCTCTAGCAAAGAATTTAACCATTCTTTGCCTCATTTTATTAATTTAAAATAAGCCTATCAGTCATGGTCCTCTTTTTTGAAAAATAAATTTTTAATGTCTGAATATATTTTAGTTTGGTTTACTATTTTAAGAGTTTTGAGTTAGATGTCTTATTTTACAAATTTGTCGTTATAGTCTGAGACACTTAAAAATTCCAGTATTTTGTTTTCTACTGGGAGAGGTTACTGGTTAGGTGAAAAAACTATTATCCAATAGCTGTGTAATATGTAATTATTTTTCATTTCATTCATAAAAGCATGGTATATTATACATCATTGTTGCAAATAGGTACTCCCCATTTATCTTTTGGAAAGTGCTATGAAGTGTGCTTCCTCTTGAGTAGTTTTGAGAGTAGCTACGCTACTACCTAGTAACCCTTCCTTTGCCTTTCTACTTGCATTCCCCTGTTGGCCACTGGTCCTGTTATCTCTCTGCGTCCCCTACTTCATTTTGAGTAGGTAAGTGCCAGTGGCAGCAGGTGGGTAAGTCATTTCACCCTACTTTTATGAATGTACAGAATGTATTTCTAAACAGTATTTGATTGTTCTGTACAAGCGACCAAAAATATGATTGATAAACATACGTAAATGCATATTAATAATGTAAAAGTATTTGTAATTAAGGCTTTCATACTTATTATAGATAGAGGTTTTGAAAACTGATTTAGTATATTTTAGCAAGTAGAGTGTGTCAAAAAAGTGCAATGTCTTACATAAGTATTCCTACATTTCTACTATATTTTGACTAAAATTTATTGTTTCCCCATATCAAAAGAAGCCTTTACTTTTTGAGATTTAATTTTTCATTTGTCTTTTCTTTGGTGGCAATAGCTATATATTAGGGAAATGGCTGTTTATGAGACCTGAGTTGGGATATTTACAATCGTTTTCTAATAGAAAACACAAAAAAGGATTTTTTTTCTAAGTGTAATAGAATTATGGATTTAGGAAACAATAACTTTAGGACACCTGTACAGTTGTATCACATTTTACTTTTCAAGTTTGCTTGACAGGGTCAGTGCTGCTTGCCCATTTAATAAAGCTGGACAGCATCCCAGTCAGCATCTCATCGGTCTTCGGAAAGCTGTCTACAGAACTGTAAGAGCCAACTTTCAAGCAGCAAGGCTAGCTACCCTATATATGCTGAAAAAATATCCTTTTCTGTCTATATGTATGCATAAATATGCTTCCAGAGTCATGGATATAGATAGTGTAGTTGCATCCTGTGAAAGTTAAGTGTAAACTGAGATTGCCTATTTTGAAGCTAGTTTCCATCATCATTTCTGTATTAAAACTGGAAATGCATTCTAGGGGGGATAACAATAACAGACAGGAAGAAAGTTTTTCTGGTCCCGTGTGGTTCAGTTTCAACAAGGAAAAAACTTGAAGGCCCTGCCATTACTGGTCCAAAGAATAAAGTCAGAAGAATCTGGCTTTGCTAGGTCTGACATTTTTAAAACCTGCTGGACCTGGCAAATTTGCGTCACGACATGGAAATAAACTGCTAACAGGAAATCCTTCCCCTTTCAAATAAACAGAGGCTCTCAAGTCAGATTGGCTCAGTTTAAATTTTGGCTGTATCACTTACTGCCTAGGTGACCTTAAGCAAGTTTCTCAACTTTCTGTACCTTGCTTTACTCATTTTAAAAATGGCAGTAACAGGGACGCCTGGGTGGCTCAGTTGGTTGAGCAGCTGCCTTCGGCTTGGGTCCTGATCCCAGCCTCCTGGGATCGAGTCCCGCATCGGGCTCCTTGCTCAGCGGGAAGCCTGCTTCTCCCTCTGCCTCTCCCTGCCCCTCCGCCTACCCCCAATCACAAAAAAAAACAAAAAAAAAAAAAAAAAAAAAATGGCAGTAACAAAACACTCTTCCTGACTGTGTTTTTGTTGACATCAAATGAGTTAGTGCATCTGAAGTGCTTAGACAGCGTCTTGTATATAATAAACACTCGAACTGCAGGGCAGTAAGTCTGTCACTTCACTTTACTACATCAGGAAATTAGTTCTGTTAATCAGGAAATAAAGGTGTATACGGTCTTTATTTCAGTTAAGATTTATAGATCATTTAAATTATGAGTAAATGGAATGCAAAAACACTACTTGTACCTTCAGTATTTTGGATGCTATAGCGCTGATAAATATAATGCTTGAAGTTTACGGAGTGCTTGAATATATCTTTATATATACCCTTCCAGGTAGATCTTCTTGTGTCCATTTTAGGAGGAAAACTAAGTAAACTCTCCACTTTGTGTGATTTGTTTGATGTGACATAACTAGTTAAGAGGTGAAGTTGTGTCTTAACTCTAGGACTAATGACTTGAAATCTTTCTCTCTATATATTTTTTAACTGTACCAAATTGTACTACTTTGGAAATTTTAGTCATTAACTTGTCCATTCAGTTTCCCCTCTGCCTAAAATACCTGCCTGCTGTGTGTTACAAAGATAGAGTAAAGACTTGTATCACCTACTTTTAAAGACTTTTAGTATATTCAGTAGATAAACTGGTATTCATAATACAAGTGCCCAGGGTGCCTTCCAGCATAGCAGGACAATGTACTTGGCCAGCAGGGTCAGAGAATGCTTTCAAGGAATTGGCCTTGAGGATAATAATAGTCTGCATCCCAAGTAGAATGAAGCAAAGATACTGAAAGAAATAGAGATATGGTAGTGTGGCATGTGAACTTCAAGTAGTTACTCATTCAGTAAATATTTATTGAGAATAAACTCAGTGCCAAGCAATATGCCAGCCCCTGGATTGATGGTGGTACACGGAATAGGCATGGTCCCTGCCTCAGCGTACTTACAGTTCAGTGAGGGATAAGGGAGTGAGAAGGAATAGCTTAACAATGATGGCAAATTTATGAGTTTCCTGTGCCAGTCATTTTTCTGTATAATAGAAACCTAGCAGTGACAGACAAGATCCTTGTACTCATGGCTCTTGCCTTCTAGTGGATGAGATAATAAATATAAAGTGAACAGATGAGATTTTTGCATATCTGTTACAAAGTAAAAAACCCCAGCTGAGTAGGATAGAGAGTGATTGGCGGGTTATGGCTTTCGATTGGATCGTAGTCCCCTACGATCAGGCCTCCCTGAAGAGTTAACATTTAAAATAACATTTGAATGAGGAGAAAGATCACGTTCCAGTCTGATGGAGCAGGGAGTGTAAAGATCTGTGGCAGGAGTTACTTTAGCGTGATTGGAGCATATAGCAAGATGGCCATCATGACTAGAGCAGAGTAAGTTGAGAGGTATGGGATAAGATTCAGAGGTAGGCAGAGACCAGAACATATTTACCACACAAAAAAACCATAGGGAATTAAAATAAAAAAGAAGCCACCAACTATTTCCTTGAAAAGACCAATAAGTATAAGCCCTCACGTCTCTGATCAAAGTAAAAAGAGGAGAAATATACAAAATTAGTAATGGGAACAGAGCTGTAACCGTAGATATGGAAGAAATTAAAATAATTATAACGAGATAATACATACAACTTTGTGACAGCAACTTTGAAAATGTGGAAGGAAGTGGATAATTTCTTATCAAAATACAAATATTCAAAACTGACCTAGGAAGAATTAAAAAACTTAAAAGAGATTAGGTATATGATTAAAAAATACTCCATTTAAAAAACAACACAACTGGTTATAGGTAAACAATGGGAAATTTGCAGCTATAAAAATTGATAAAGTTCTTGATGCACTACTGTGGAACGGTATCCAAATCATGTTGGAAAAAAAGGAAGTGTACAGAGCACTGTTTACACTATGCTTCCATTTGTGCATAACAGGGAGTGTGTGTGTGTGTGTGTGTGTGTGTGTGTGTATGTAAGACTATAGATATATATGGGAGATATATATAGGGAATAAATGAGTGTGTTCATTGTATATATATACACATATCTGCACATACACATTTATATTTGGATTTGCTTTTATGTGTGCATAAAGTATCTTGAAAGATAAACAAAAATATCTTGAGGGACACTAATAACAGTGGTTGCTTTCGCCTTTGGCTAGGGGAATGATGTGCTAAGGGACAGGGGTAGGAAGTAGTTTTTACTGCACCTCTTAATACCTTATGGGCTTTTTATATCTTGTGAATTTTAATCCTGTGGATATATTACATGTTCAAAAACTAAATGAATAAAAAAAATTTTAACTATCAGGCCCAGATGGTTTTATAGTTTTCCAAAAAACTATTTTAGACCATAGAAAAGGCTAGAAAGCCTCCCCTACATCATTTTATTTATGAAGTTTCTATAATTGCAATACCAAAACACAAATTATAAAGAATTAAAACTAGGCCAAATTCACAGATGGAGATACAAAATACTTGAATAGAATATATATAGATTGACTATAGCACTATATTAAAATACTATTCTATGTATGAGCAGATAAGAGTATGCTGGAAATACAAAAATAGTTCAGTATCAAGAATTACATGGAGGGGCACCTGGGTGGCTCACTTGTTAAGCGTCTGCCTTCAGCTCAGGTCATGATCCCAGGGTCCTGGGATCAAGCCCCACATCGGGCTCTCTGATCAGTGGGAAGCCTGCTTCTTCCTCTCCCACTCCCCCTGCTTGTGTTCCCTCTCTCGCTCACTGTATCTCTCTCTGTCAAAAAATAAAATCTTAAAAAAAAAAAAAAAAGAATTATATGGAAATAAGTCTTTACAAAAACTGTTGAAGGTGGGGTGCCTCAATTGGTTCAGCATCTGACTCTTGATTTTGGCTCAGGTCATGATCCTAGGGTTGTGAGATCAGGCCCCACATCAGGCTCCATGCTGGGTGTCGAGCCTTGGAGCCTACTTAAGATTCTTTCTCCCTCTGTCCCTCCCCAACCTCTTATATTAAAAAACAAAACAAAAACTATTGAAGGGGGAATAAAATCTCATAGTAAATTGATAGATGCCCCTGAGGAAGAGGAAAGCAGAAACAGAACGGTAGTCTGTGTCGAACTACTTGAGATAGAACAGGCTTAGTGCTAATGATGTTCTGCAGTGTGCACACTGGGAGGAAGAGAGATATCTTTACTGTGGTATACTGAGCCATGATATGATAACATACATAATACAGTTTCAAAGGGTACTTGTCAAAAATAATTAAGTTAGTACTTTAGCACTTGTGAAGAGTTGAACTTTTAATTCTTTAGATAGATATAAAGATACTTTATTCACAAGTATCCTATAAGATACCTGAGGTATGTTAACAGATTTTTTTTTTTAAGATTTTACTTATTTATTTGACAGAGAGCGAGAGAGGGAACACAAGCAGAGGGGTGGGAGAGGGAGAAGCAGGCTTCCCGCTGAGCAGAGAGCCTGATGTGAGGGTTGATTCTAGGACCCTGGGATCATGACCTGAGCCAAAGGCAGATGCTTAACTGCTAAGCCACCCAGATGCCCCCAAATAGTAGATTTTAAGATTTTTTTTTTTAATGGACATTCATCACCTCCACTCAAAGTTCAAAATAAAGATTAGTAAAGGTAATTTTGGATGGTTTCACTGTACCCTTTATATTTTTTAATGAAAGGCTTTGTTGATTGCCTTAACCTAATTTAACCTACCCCCTGAACTCTGAGAGTGACAATGTAACCAACTACATCTGTGTGGTGCCTTTTAAGGAGCTGGGCCTGGGACTTAGTGAAGAGCAAATTTCAGAAGAGGAAGCACATAACCTTACAGATGGCTTCAGCCTCCCTGCTTTGAAGGTACTCATCTGTGCAACGAAAGGGCTGAGCAAAAGCTAGATACTCTTGGATTGCGCTTGTGCTGTATGAACATAAATGGTCCACTTGTTCCTTTTTATTGTTTGCTGAATACCATCATCATAGTAGCCTTCTTGATGCTGGGGAAGCTGTCTTTAAAAGTTGAGAGCATCGTTAAGATTGGATGAGGAGATATTTATATTTTGATATCAAAAATACTTAAAATTCTTACTATAAGAATTTCTTTACTTAAGTCAGTTTATAGACAAGTGAATTTACAGTAAATATGAGTGATTTTGTGACTACTTGTTTTAACAAACTTGGATAAAGAACTTAAAAGATCTATATCTTCCCTTGGAATATCTGCATAAAAGAATGTATTTGACCAATCAGAGAAAGACAATTATCATATGATCTCTCTGATGTGAGGATTTTGAGAGGCACGGTAGGGGGTTGTGGGGGTAGGGAAGGAAAAAAAATGAAGCAAGATGGGATTGGGAGGGAGACAAACCATAAGAGACTCTTAATCTCACAAAACAAACTGAGGGTTGCTGGCGGGTAGGGGTAGGGATAGGGTGGCTGCATTATGGACATTGGGGAGGGTATGTGCTATGGTGAGTGCTGTGAAATGTGTAAGCCTGATGTTTCACAGACCTGTACCCCTGGGGCAAATAATACATTATATGTTAATAAAAATAAAAAATAAAAGAAATATATTTGACTATATAAGAATTAAACTTCTAAAAAAAAAAAGAAACTTCTAAGTGAAAAAAATTGCAATGGTTTTTAACAAAAGTAGATATAATTCTCTCTACATAGTAAAGAGCACTCTGGTGTGTAAAACCTAGACAAGATAGGGCAGGTGCATGGACTGGCTGCACAAAGGGAGGGATAGAAATGGCCAATAAATATGATAAAACTTTCGGTCTCATCAGTAGTAAGTAGACATTTTGCCAAGGATATTGAAAGTTGGTAATATTTATTATCTATGAGCAGAGAGACCTCACACACCAGTAATAGAAGTACAAATTCGTTCACTTGAGCAGTTAATACCAGTCTTCAGAAAGGTATGTACTCTTCAGTAATCTTAAGCTTAAAGATTTATCTGAGTAATCAGAATATACTCAGAGTATGTTCATGATATTCCCCAAACAGCAAATATTGGAAACAGAGGTTCAGTAATATAAGATTGATAATGATTTATGGTACATTCTTTGGAATGGGTGGTAGAAAAATTGTAAGATGGAAGAAACAAAATAAAGCAAGTTACAAAAACCATGTGTTTGGTGAGATTCTAGTAGTGGTTTTAAATAGTGAGTCTTTAGATTCTTTTCTATTATTTAGCAAACTCCACTTAGATGTTTCTTAGTTTCTAGTCTTCAGAACTTCACCTGATACCATGAAATCGGTGCAAGTGTAGTTGACAGCATAGATACCAAGATCCATCTTTGTTTTGAGACTTTATCAGTCTCTACATCTTTAAAATGTCCAGAGTCACATAAATGTTCTAATTCTTTTGGTGGTTTTTTTTTTTAATCTTTACTGTTACTTGAAATTTGCCTTGACTTATTCTTACCCTCTTTCTAACCCGTATCAATAAGTGGCACCACGCAACTTACTAAGCTAGAAACCTGGATACCAGCCTTCTTATCTGAGCTTTTATCCCTTGTATCCAGTTTGTCAGTAGATTCTTGTGTCTGTTTGACCTTGAAAATGTTTAAAACCATCCATTCTATAGCCCTTCCTACCATCTTCATTGTAGCCCTCATCATTTCTTACCTAGGCTGCTGTGATAATTTTCTTACTGGTTCCCTTAGTTCCCTAAAGTTGTTCAGAATGCCATTTAACAAAGGGGTGCCTGGGTGGCTCAGTCAGTGAAGCATCTGACTTTGGCTAAGATCATCATCTGGGTCCTGGGATTAGCCCCGTGTTGGGCTCCATGCTCAGCAGGGAGTCTTCTTCTGCCTCTCGCTCCACCCCGCCAACTCATGCTCACTTTCTCTCAAATAAATAAAATCTTCTTTTTTAAAAAATGCAATTTGACATACAAAAAGCCTTAAAAATCATGTTCTTTGAATCAGTAATTCTACTTCTGTGAAAGATGCTAGTTGTAGCTAAATCCTTTTTGCTCACTGAAGTTGTTTTACAAATTAGGCTAACTTTAGTTCTTTGACTTTTGCTTTATCTTGACACGTAAGTAATCTCTAACCAAACTCAATGATTGTGTTGTGTTATTACCAGGAGTACCAGCCTCTGCAAGAAGCTTTATCTTGATGTCTCTAGAGTTTATAAACCACTGAAAATTTCTGTAATGTTCAAAAATTATGTTTTGCCACCTTTTATTGTTGCCATTGTACCCAGATAAAGAATTTAAAAATGGATTTTGTAAGTTAAATTTTAAAGGAAATTTTAAGTTAAAAGTAAGTTAAATTTAAAGGAAATTTCTCTCTCTAAAGAGCAACATTAATTAAAGCTTTTTTAAAAAATGTAGTGAAAGGTGGTTTACAAATATATCCGTGCCTTTTGTTTTCCTTTGTGATTTTCATTGTGTCCTATAAAGAAAATATCCTTTGCATTTAGATTCTAGTGTTCACATATCTTCTGTCAGGAAAACTGAGCAAGTAATGTACCTTTGGAAAAAAAAGCTACCTCCTCACGGTGCCCTGAGGGGATGTATATAAAATATTTAGTATAGAGTCCTTGTCTCTCTTTTTCTTTGTTCACATTTTTAATTAGTTTTTTCATCATTATAAAATAGTGTAATTCCTGCTTCAAAAAATAAATCCACATTTTGTGAAAATGCTTTAAATCAGAATTTCCTGTTTGCCCATAAGCAATGGTTATCCAGAGCCACTTTCCTATCCAAACAGCAAATGGGGGGAAAAATGCATATTTCTTAGTTTTGGTTTAATCGGAGAATATGGCGGTGATTCAGTAAGTAGTCTTTTTAAAAGTGGTGGTAAGCTCTGCCAACTTGATCCTTTCAGTTGCTGTGGTCCATAACTCTGGGATCATCTTGGATAACACTTTTCCTCTCATAAACAATCTATCAAGAAATTCTGTTGGTTCTGTGTTCGTGTATATCCAGAGTCTCACTACTGCTCACCTCTTAACTACTAACCTCTGTGATATAAGCTACCATTAACTCCCATCTGCATTATTTTAGTATCCTTCTGACTGGAGCATGACTGAGATCATAGAACTCTTCTGCTGAGAATCCTTCAGTGGCTCCCCATTTTTCTTAGAGTAAAAGCCAGTTATTTCAGGGACTTCATCGCTCACCATGCTGTCCCTTACTTACTGTACCAGCCCCACTGAGCTTGCTGTTCTTCATATGTGCCAAGTACTATATACTCCCACTACAGGACTTTGTACTTGAATCCCCTGCTCCCTGTAGTTCTCCTCCCTGACGGTAGTCCCATGGCTCAATTCCTTCTAGATGACACTTGGTTAGAAACATTCCTGGCCACCCCATCTTTCCCTCCTTCTGCCTCTCCCTTTTCTTCCCCCCAGGTATACACACATAAACACGCATTCACTATTCCTTCTCTGCTGTGTTTTTTCCCATAACTCCTCAGCCAAGAAACTGTCTTTTACTTGTTAGAATCTTTTGCTCCCCCTGCCACCTGAATAGAAGTTCCAGTAAGAAAGGGACTTTTAGGGGCACCTGGGTGGCTCAGTCGTTAAGCGTCTGCCTTTGGCTCAGGTCATGATCCCAGGGTCCTGGGATCGAGCCCCGCATGGGCTCTCTGCTCAGCAGGGAGCCTGCTTCCTCCTCCTCTCTCTCTCTCTCTCTCTCTCTCTTTCTCTCTGCCTGCCTCTGCCTACTTGTGATCTCTCTCTGTCAAATAAATAAATAAAATCTTTTTTAAAAAGGGGGGGGATTTTGGGGGGCGCCTGGGTGACTCAATCATTAAGTGTCTGCCTTTGGCTCAGGTCATAATCCCAGGGTCCTGGGATCCAGCCCTGCATCAGGGTCCCTGTTTGGTAGGAGCCTGCTTCTCCCTCTCCCACTCCCACTACTCATGTTCCTACTCTCACTGTCTCTCTCTCTCTGTAGAGATAAATAAAATCTTTAAAAAAAAAAAAAAAGAAAGAAAGAAAGGGATTTTTTTCACTTTTGTATTCTCTTGTATTATCAGCACCTAGAACGGTGCCTGGCACATCTAGGTGCCCAAGAATATGCTGAATGATCAAATGAAGGACTAAAGAAAATCATCGTGGTCCCAAAATTTAATGGTTAAATAAGAAGACTTGTGAGGTCAGCTGCTTATATAAATTCAAGAATTCCTAGACAGTGTGTATTTAACAGTTTAGAAATTTGACCTTGCCCAATTTTAAAAAATAAGTTAGTAGTAAGAGGGGTTTATATTAAATTATCTTAATTCATTGTCTGTATAACTTAAAGTTCATTTTATAAAGCAGTCTGAGTAATGTCCATTTTCATGGTTGTGAAAAATTGAAATCTGAATTATCCAAAGTATTCAATTATCTTTTTATTGTCTGCTAACTCTCATATTAGATTGCTTCCTCGTGTATTTGTTTATTTGTGGGATATTGTCCTCATAGTCCTCATGTTGAACAGGACTACATCTGGAGAAATCTTTGTTGATTCTTTGTATCTCAAGAATGGGTTTTGCAGTTTCTCGTGCCAGACCTTCCAAGTATGAGTACTCCAGACTGATTTTTATGTTATCTCTTAGCTATTTCATAGACTGAAATAATGGTATAATTTTGAACCCTAAATTCTGGATGTATCGCTGACTCATTTCTTTGGACTTCTGTAGGTCCATTATTCCTACTTTCTCCTTTTCTACTTTGTGTAAAATGTTCAAGTAATTCATCAAGGAATATTCACTTCTAATAGATATATCTTGTTATCAACACTTCTTTTCCGGGATAGAACTGTTCTAAAGTATATACTAGTGTTACATGTTATATTCATACTAGAAGTTCCACATGCCATGACTACATAATTTGATCTGACATTCTTGGATAATCTTCAGGATTAGTTCAAGCTCACCTATATTCATATCTTATGATAAAGTAAGAAATTTAACCAGAAGTTAAGATAAACAAATTTGTAGTTTGTTTTGAATTTTGACGAATTCTTTTTTTGAATTGATGTAGTTCCTTTTCCTTTTTAGGTTTTGTTTCAACTCTGGGTGGCACAGAGTTCAGAGTTCTTCAGACGGTTAGCCCTATTACTTTCTACAGCTAATTCACCTCCCGGGCCCTTACTGACTCCAGCACTTTTGCCTCATCGTATTTTATCTGATGTGACTCAAGGTCTACCTCATGCTCATTCTGCCTGCTTGGAAGAGCTTAAGCGCAGCTATGAGTTTTATCGGTACTTTGAAACTCAGCACCAGTCAGTACCCCAGCGTTTATCCAAAACTCAGCAGAAGTCAAGAGAACTGAATAACGTTCACACAGCAGTACGCAGCTTACAGCTCCATCTGAAAGCGTTACTGAATGAGTAAGTTTTGAAGCCAAATAAGAAGATGTCTCCATGATCAGCAAGCTTCATTCTTGTGCCATTGTGGTTGTTGGCTTGTGTCTTAGCTAAAAAGAAGCAATAAAATTGAGACATACAGCATGAGGAATGGAGAATGATTTGTAGGTACTATAATTTGGGGGAATCATTTATAGTTTTCACTTTGTCTGATTTCAACAGAAAACCTAGAAACATAGGACAAAAACAGGTGTTCATTCTCGAGCGCTGAAACGGAGATGTTTACAAAGATTGAGCTTGTTTTAATGAACTCTTCTTTAAGTAGGGCTCTTAACTGGACCCTGCAACCTGAGCAGAATCTCTGCCGGCACTGGAACAGCAAGTCATAAGAGGTGTTGTTATATGCAGTTGAAGAATAATACATTACAATTTTTAAAAATAAATTAAAGCAGGGGCGCATGGGTGGCTCAGTGGTTAAAGCCTCTGCCTTTGGCTCAGGTCATAATCTCAGGGTCCTGGGATCAAGTCCCGCGTCGGGCTCTCTGCTCAGTGGGGAGCCTGCCTCCTCCTCCTCTCTCTCTGCCTGCCTCTCTGCCTACTTGTGATCTGTCTGTCAAATAAATTAAAAAATTAATTAATTAATTAATTAAAGCAGATTTGGGCATTTTCTCAACCAGAGGACAAACTTTTTGGCCCAAGTTGAATATTAAAGGGCAGGGTCTATATTTGTTTATTTTTTTTTTTGAGATTTTATTTATTTGAGAGAGAGCATGAGAGGGGAGAAGGTTAGAGGGAGAAGCAGACTCCCCATGGAGCCGGGAGCCTGATGCGGGACTCGATCCCGGAACTCCGGGATCATGACCTGAGCCGAAGGCAGTTGCTAAACCAACTGAGCCACCCAGGCACCCCTATATTTGTTCATTTTTTACTTTGCATGGTGTTATTGGTACTCTGCCTTGATCAAATGTAGCATCCAGTCATTCCAGTGACATTTTTCTGTAACAGATACTTACAGGACAGGATCAAATGAATGGGTTGGGTTCCTGTTGTGTGTAATCAGAAAAGTCATGGAATTTAATGAATTGATAAGATCTTAGTTGATGAACCTGACCCTGTATACCAGGCAAGAAGTAGAATAGGGTGGTCAGAACTCAGTTTTGTAAGATAAAAACAAACAACAAAAACAGGTCAAAAGCATTTGACGTCTCCTTAAAATCAAAGGGCTAGTTCAGTGGAGTAAGGAAGGATACGATGAACAAGAAATTAAGGTAGGAAAGACATTTTGAGAAAATAAATTTTTACCCATCTGTCTGCGCTATATAAGGCGGCTATAAAAGCTACGGCATGGGGGGAAATTGAGGAGCTGTGAGGCGGGGATGTTCCAGTGGTCTCTAGCGGCTGTTCTAAGAAACCAGATAAATGAATGCTAACCTGACTCAGTCCTGTCTCCCACAGGGAATATGGGAGATAAGACAATCTCTGCTAGAAGGGACAACAAAGGCTGGGTGTATGTCAGAGAAAACATTTCAGTGGAAAGGTTATATTGGGCAAAGCCAGAGTCTCTAAAGAATTTTTCAGGGTGCCTGGGTGGCTCAGTCATTAAGTGACTGCCTTCAGCTCAAGTCATGATCCCAGGGTCCTGGGATCAAGCCCCACATCAGGCTCCCTGACTGGTGGGAAGCCTGCTTCTTCCTGTCCCACTTCCCCTGCTTGTTTTCCCTCTCTTACTCTCTCTCTCTCTCTCTCTCAAATAAATAAAATCTTTCAAAAAATTAATTTTGGGCAATAGAATCAGAACTACACAGGACTTGATAGAATGCATTAGAGTAAGGGAAGATGGCTCAGGGAAGAAAGAGGCTACCCTGGATGGACATGAAAAAGGGGCTTGGTGCCATGGCAGAGGGTGTGGACTGTGCATGGGAATGATGTCTCCTGTTTAAAAATGGAATATTCTTAAAAAAAAAAAAAAGAGGAATATTCTGTATATGGTCCTATATGTCACCTTTCAGACAGAGTGTACCAGTCACAAGCCATATCTGATTTGCTCTATAGCACCACAGCACACAATTTTAAAAGTGTCATCTAAACATCTGTTTTGTGTTTCACTCCTCCTCCTCACTCGTCCCTTGTTCTTCCCAGTTGTGTACACTAGAGAATAACCCTTTTACTGTTCTCGCTGCCTCTAGAGTGCTCACTACCAAAATAATGTATCTGAGGCATATATGTGCTTTCGCTAACTGCACATCTTCACTGGTTTCAGAGTATAGCAGCGTGGACTAAAGTGTAGGAAACATTCTGTTGAAAGGATTTGCTATAACCTGATGATAGTCTGCCTTTCTCTCTCTGTTTCTCTCTCCTTTCCTTCAGTCCAAACAAACTGCATAAATGCCTTTTCCCATGTACCGTTTAGAATGACCTTCCTTATCTTTTGTACATGTTCACGTTTTGTCCGTCCTCCAGTACTTCCTCAAAAGTACCTCTTCCTTAGTTGTTCCCTCTCTGTACCCATAGCTGGTAGCAACTTTCTCCTCTTCTGAATTCTTATAACACTGTCTTTATCTTTCTGTGGTATTACACTCTTGGGCTTAGATTCAGCCCGGACTTACAGCTTACCAGCTGTCTAACTCTAGGCAAGTTTCTTCAACTCCCTGGACCTAATTCCTCATCTGTAAAATGGAAATAAAATGTTGTTATAACTTTATATGTTATGACATTATGCTTACATAGATATGCCTAATTTCCCTGATTCAGTCATGGCTCCTATTAAGTATGAAATGAGCTTCATTTATCCTTTCAGCTCATAAAAGCCTCATATATGTAAAAGAAATATTGTTGGATAAATAGGTGATGTCCTTTATGAGCTTTTGAAAACATTGTGGTAAAATGCAGGTAACATTAAATTTACCATTTAGCCATTTTTCGGCATACAGTTCAGTGCCATTAGGTACATAGACATTGTTGGCGACCATCACCCTTTCCATCCCCAAAACTCTTTTTATCTTATAAGCTTATTTCTTAAATAGGCCTTGTGAATTAGACATTTTCCATTTAATATTTTAGAAATCTGTTTCTGTTTTTCTTTATTACTTAGGGTAATAATTCTTGAAGATGAACTTGAAAAGCTTGTTTGTACTAAAGAAACACAAGAACTAGTATCAGAATCTTACCAAATCCTAGAACAGAAGTTAAAGTTGATTCAGCCCCATGTTCAGGCAAGCAACAATTGCTGGGAAGAGGCCATTTCTCAAGTGGATCGACTGCTCCGAAGAAACACAGATAGAAAAGGTACCAATGAGAGCTTTCCTTCGTACACATTTATCAGACATTCTTACTCTCCTCCAGTAAGATTTTGTTAGGTGGATTTCTTTACGATGTAAGTGACTTAACAAAACTTCTTAGTTTACTAAAAAAAAAAGCTGAACTTATAAATACAAATTGACACTGAATATAAAGTCTGGCTCTTATTTTGCGAACAATAAGTGAATATGATTTGGAAGTTCTCTGGATCCTATACCTCTTTTTTAAAAACTTAATGAAGGGATAGATTTAAATAGTATTATTCCATTATTAGAACTTCCAGAAACTCTTTTTTCTAGTTAGTGTAATAAGGAGCTTGATAGTTAGGGGCCAGAAATTGAGTCTGGCTTTTAAGGTAGAATACGTCAAGCCTTCAGAAATAGTATACCAGGTTCTGAGATGTGTTAAATGCCAATATTTAATGGTGACATTGGAATGCCTTATATCGCTGGGCAAAGGGTAGTCTTGAAATTTTCCGCAAAACTGCTTTCATTTGACCCAGATTTTATGTTAGTTTTTACTCATTTCACTAATTCATTGTAAATATTTGGCATATTTTTAAATTTTGTGCTATAAACCAATACCATGTTTGTCCCCTGGGCCTTTTTGAAAATCATATTTGTAGAAATTGTATTGCTGCCAAAGATGATCAGTGCTTTATCATCTTGTTAGTCACTATTTTATTTACAGCTAGTTCTGTAATACTTTAATGTGTTTAAGAAGCTGAATAAGTATGTAGTGAAAGTTAACTTTCTTCAAAGGAAATGTTAACATGCTAATTACTGATACATCACCAATAGATTTCCATCTAAAATACAAATGGCGAGTAATTTTTTTCTTCAAAGGGTAAATTTGCCAAGGATTTTTGATATATGCAAACATTTATGCATGTTAAACTTTTTAAACTTAAGTCTAGAGCTTTTTCTCTTTTTAAGGCTTTTTTGGGCAGGCTTTTTCTTTTCGAGTTTTTACTTAAATTCCAGTTAGTTAACATACAGTGTAATATTAGTTTCTTGAGTACATTTTCTTTAAGTGGAAACACTCAGAAGACCACTGGGTGTTTAGAGATGCATTCCATTTATTCCTGCCCTTAGCATACTTTGAGATGTTGAATTTTAGTCACTTAAGCATGATTGTTAAACTATCTCCAAAACATTGGGCAGGTGATAGGCCATAATATTCTGCATATGTGGCTTTTGCTTGTAAGTGATAATGATACAAATTAAGATATAAGTCATTTGCAAACTTTCTCACTAAAATGCTCATAGTGGCCATGGCAGTGGAACTTTGAATAAAATGTTTGTATCATTTTTTTTAAGAAGCAGGTGCTCTAGTTAGCTGTTGCTCTTTTTAGGTTATTTCAGAACTACAGAAATATCATGAGAATAGTTCAAAGTATCTTTCTTTACCCATATTCCTCAGTTGTTGACATTTTACCACATTTGCCTTACCTCTGTGTGTATCTGTCTATAAATTCTTTCGGTGGTATTATTCTGAACCATTTGAGAGTAAGATGCAGACATGAGACCCCTTGCCCCTAAATCTTGTGTTTGCATTTTTGAAAATGGACATTCTCCTACATACCTACAATATACCACCAAAATCAGGCCATGAGCACTGATAAAATAGTGCTCTCGAATCCACAGATCCCTTTCTAATTTCACTGATTGATCCAACAGTAATCTTATATGCCCAGATCCAGGTCACACACGGCATTAAGCTTTTATGTTCTTAATTCTGCTTTAGCCTTTCTTGTCTTAAATATAAGCATGTTATTTAAAAAAAATACTCTGAAGTTATATAAGTTTATTACCACCATATTGGAACATATATGTTCCATATGTCCCACTAGTATCATTTCAGAGATTTACTCAAGAGATATAAAAATGTAGTGTCCACTTTAACCTATAAACAAGTGTTTATAATGGTTTTATTCATAATCACTAAAAACTAGAAGCAGTCCAAGTGTCCTTCAGCTGATGAATAGATAAACTCTTCTATCCATCCACATGGAATACTACTCAGCAATAAAAAAGAAATAAGCTACTGATCCGTCATTACGATGGAGGAATCTCTAATGCGTTGTGTTACTCAAAAGAAGCCAGAGTCAAATACTACATAGTCTGTGATTCCGTTTAAATGACATTCTTAAAACAGTATGATTTCATAGGAGCAACAGGCAGCCTAATGGTTTCTAGGCATTGGATATGAAGGGAGGAATAGGTTATAAAGAGGCAGCATAAGTCAGTGTTTTGAGGTGTGGGAGGTGTTCTTTATCTTGGTTTTATCTATATCTTGGTTGTGGTGGTAGTGGTGGTTATATGACTCTGATCTGTGTAATCTTATAAAATTAGATACCAGAAAGAGTGAATTTTCTAAGTGAATAAAATAGCTTAAAGTTTTTTTCACCCACTAGTTTTAGGATCCACCAGTTTAGTAGTTCTTGTTTGAATTAGATACTGTGATTGTTACCAAATGGTAATTTTCTAATTCCACTTTTCCTTTTACACTTATTAGTCAGCCTTCTATTGTGAGGCAAAGCAGCCCCCTTTCCACTTATTTATATCAATATGGATATATGGATTCTTATTTTGTGGATCATA
Source organism: Enhydra lutris kenyoni (assembly GCF_002288905.1). Taxonomy (NCBI): domain Eukaryota; kingdom Metazoa; phylum Chordata; class Mammalia; order Carnivora; family Mustelidae; genus Enhydra; species Enhydra lutris. Next base: position 8,796,871 of record NW_019154091.1, on the reverse strand, counting down.
CTTTGTTAGTATTATTATTTTGTTGCTCAAATTGTCCAGAGTTTAATCAGAGGAAACCCATTCAGGGTGGTTTGTGCCACCATCATTCTTCCTTTGATCACTTCTTTATATCTTCATACTTTCCTTGCCCCCACCCCTAACATCAGCCATGTGTCCAAGAAGCCCTCAGACCTTTAGTGGGAAAGTGATACTTAGAAACCAAGATGTAGGTGCCAAGTATGCTCGTAGCCACTGCGGCATTACTGTTTTTACCAATTCCCAACATACAAGGTTGTCAAATATATCTGTGTAAATGTACATACATATGTACATTTACACAGATATATTTCTGTATCTGTCTGTCCATATATGTTACATGCCGTGGGTTCACACCAATACCTCCAATTCAGTCCCAATACTACAGAGTTCTTCTGTCCTTCTCCTTATTTGTACCTCCCTTTTCTGATTATGAGAAACTTGGCTCTCGTTATCTTCAATTTTTACTTATTTATTCAATCCCTTGTATGTAGGCAGTTGCCTGACAACATCAGTTGTCCCCTAAGCCACATTGCTGTTGACACAGACCTGCTAAGAGTCCTTCCCAGTCCAGTCGAGTGTGCTTTGTCCACATCAGCCCTTGACAGCCAGGAGTCTCCCCCCAACCCTGGTCCCAACCAGTTATCTATCGTTACTCTTGAAAGGTAAAAATCTAGATGCTTAAACTCAACTTCTTTTTAAGTAGAGAGAGAATGATGAAAAGCAGAGAGCTAGATAGGAGACTAAGTAACCAAACACCAGTATTAAGTAATTAAAGTTCACACCTGGGTGATCTTTTCAAGCTATTACTTACGAAACTCATTTCCAATTCTAACTTCTGAGAATAGAAATAATGTAAGAGAAGTGCAGGATTGAAGTTTATTTTTTGTGGGGAAGAATGGTGGTATGTCTTGAGAGTGTTCCTGTGCCACGAACAAAAATTGATTTATAGAATACCTATTGAGTGCCAGATACTATGGTGAGATGAAGAAGGGAGAGAAAAGTTACTCCTCCAAGAGTTTAACTTAAATTGTAAATCTGCTGCCGTTACTGTTAACTTTAACATCCTTAATGTTTTTTTTAAATTAGAAGTTATAATCACAAGTTGGACTATGAAATTGGCAAAATATTAGTTTTAAGAACATTGTTTAATTAGATGTTCACTCATTTCCATGTGGCCTGTTGCTTTTCAAGGCAAGCCTGAGATAGCATGTGAAAATCCGCGCTGTACTGTGGTACCTTTGATGCAGCCTACTCTACACATTGCCGACAAAGATCCAATCCCTGAGGAGCAGGTAACAGTGAAAATGGCTTTTTTCCCCTAAAGAAGAGTTTCACATATAAAGGTTGCCTATCTTTCTCTGTAAGTGGCATGGATGATTTTTGACCAAGTTGTTAAATTTATGTTTGTGATGAGCTTTAAAATTACAACACAATGTATTGAACTGATGTCAGATCATTTTTTTCTTAGTGCCTTGAACTCAATCCACTGAATCTACCAGCGAATTTATATGTTATTTATACCTTACTATTTCTTAGATACGTAGGTGAGTAAACACATTAAGAATTAGTGCACTGGTAAAGGTACCTTCTGGGATGCTGGAAATGTTGACTAGCGGTTACCAGTCTGTGTGCATACGTAAAAATCCTGTACACTTTGAGATTTGTGCATTTGGCAGCATGTATAGTATACCTCACTATAAGGAAATAATTTTTTAATGATTTCATTAGATACTGACAAAGATTTCTTTTGCTTATCTTAAGGAAAACTTCTTTTCCTTTGGTCATATTGTCTAGTCAGTTCTTAATTGCAAAAGGAGACCAATTCTGTTTACTGTTAACACACAAGGGATTTTGAAGATTTGATTTTACTTTATTTTATTATTAGAGAAAGCACACAAGCACGGGGAGGGATAGAGGAAGAGAGTATCTCAAGCAGACTCCCCACTAAGTACAGAGCCCATAGAGCTTAGCCTCACCACCCGGAGACTGAGCTGAAACCAAAAGTCAGATACTTAACCGACTGAGCCACCCAGGCGCCCCAACGAACAAAAAATTAAAAAAAAAAAAAAAAAAAAAAAGTACATGACTGACAGAATATTTCTGATGACCACGTAGGTTTGGACCAGGCTGGTATAAACATCCAGAATCACTCAAAAGAACTTCTCCCTTTCCAGCAACATCACTGCCCAGTCACTAGCTACAGACATTGTCACTGGATAATAAAAACTCCCTTTAGAACCTCTGTCTCTAGAAACTTCACCTGCCACCATGCTTATCAGAATAGATTCCTTAAGATGCCTGCTTCCCTTGTAACAAACTTCTGGGTCAGATGTGATCCATGTACGTTTGATTAGAGGATCCCAAGTCATTTGCCTGACCTATAACTGCAAGGAGGCTGGGAAGCAAGGATCCTAGTCTGTTCCTCAGTGTTAAGAAGAACCGTAAGATGAGGTTCAAACTCTCTGGGAAGTCAGAAAGAACCATAGATATCTACCACAAAAAGACTTAACGTACCTGACACCTCCCCCAAACTACCAGCCTTTCTAATTTTGATTGGTTTTGCAGAGCTAATAACTAATCTTAATCTTGACTAGATCTATAGAATGGTATCAGAGCAGAAAAATAATGATTGAAGTTATTAAACTTTCTTTTCCATAATCCCTTTTAGTATCAACTGTTAAGTTTTTTTAAGACTTCAGTTTATTGGAGCACCTGGGTGGCTCAGGGGGTTAGGCCTCTGCCTTCAGCTCGGGTCATGATCTCAAGGTTCTGAGATCGAGCCCCACATGGGGCTCTGTGCTCGGCGGGGAGCTTGCTTCCCCCCCTCTCTCTCTGCCTGCCTCTCTGCCTACTTGTGATCTCTCTCTCTCTCTGTGTCAAATAAATTTTAAAAAAATCTTAAAAAAAAAAAGACTTCAGTTTATCTATAGTAATATGTTTGCTCTGTTTGCCCACCTTTGCTTTAGTGACCTGTGCCAAGAGTCTTCATTTTTTAATCTTGGAGATGGGTAGGTACAAGTTAATGATTGCTACTAGAAAATTGTCTGCTCGGAGTAAAGTGTTTTTTCTTGTATTCATTTTCAGGAATTAGAAGCTTATGTAGATGATATAGATATGGACAGTGATTTCAGAAAGGATGATTTTTATTACTTGTCTCAAGAAGACAGAGAGAGACAGAAGCGTGAGCATGAAGAATCCAAGAGGGTACTCCAAGAACTAAAATCTGTGCTGGGATTTAAAGCATCAGAGGCCGAAAGGCAGAAATGGAAGCAACTTCTATTTAGTGATCACGGTAAGCTGACATCAGAGTAAAAGGTTATTTTTAATGTAGGGGATTATTTTAGCTATATAATTCTTATAACTTTAATTTTAGGGATTTGTCAGCAAGTATAGATAGTACTTTTTCTTGTGAACACAAATCAATATGATCAAAAATTGAATAGGTATATAGTCAAATTGGGAATTTGAAATCATACTTTTTCATCAGGTATTTGATGTTTTACTAAATTTTATTTGGAATGGGCGGTGCATTGAAAAAATTAGAGTATTTTCAAATTTAGTGAATTTGAGATTCTAAACTCTGTTCTCTTCATGTTGATATCATAAATACCTCAATGAAGCCCCAAATTAATAACTCTGTGTTCACCATTGAAACAAATGAATTAAGACCTAGGCCAGTTAGCTACATCATTAAAGTTCCTTCATTGTTTTGAGCACTTCAGTAGATGGGAGAAGAGGAGGTGTTTTTGTGCACACTGTCTCCTTATTTGGATACTGACGATACTGACAATTAGCGTTAAACTCCATTAAGTTTCCCGCTCTTCTTTTTTTTAGTCGGAGCTCATGGGAAGTAGGGGAAGGAATGAGGAGAAGCTTAATACTTAACAATATCAAACTAGCTAATTCCTAGTTGTGAATTAACTTCTGTAGATCTCTAAGTAGAGAGAGTGGGATTCCCCTTTTATAGAGTACTTATGCAGAGCCTCAAAAATCACCTGCCTTCCTTTCACAGACCTGTACCCCTGGGGCTAATGATACATTATATGTTTATTCAAAAAAAAAAATCACCTGCCTTCTTTTCCTGTTCTCTTTTTCACTAGAAGTTTATAGATTACCTGTACATCTAGAAAGTTCCTCAGGTTTCTCCTTTCTTCTCTTAGTAGCCCTACCATTCTCCCTTGTCCAGGTGCACATTTCTTGATTTTATCCTTCCCATTAGCCCCCTTTATAGCCCAGGTCCTTATTAGATTGTGCTTATATATTGTAATAGTCTCTTTTTTTTTTTTTTAAAGATTTTATTTATTTATTTGACAGACAGAGATCACAAGTAGACAGAGAGGCAGGCAGAGAGAGAGAGAGGAGGAGGAAGCAGGCTCCCTGCCGAGCAGAGAGCCCGACGCGAGGCTCGATCCCAGGACCCTGGGACCACGACCTGAGCTGAAGGCAGAGGCTTTAACCCACTGAGCCACCCAGGTGCCCCTTGTAATAGTCTCTTAACTGACTTCCATTTTCTTTTTTATTATGTAAACTCTGCCCCCAATGTGGGGCTCAAACTCATGACCTCAAGATCAAGTCTTATGCTCTGCCGACTGAGCCAGCCTGGCACCCCAGTTGACTTCTGTTTTCAATACCTTTTTCTTCTAAGCTGCCCTTAGAAGATGGCTTCTAAGCTAGCTTCTATCCTTGCAGACTCCCTCCAGATTTTTCTCAAACGGTAGTACATTGATAGTGGCTCTCTAGCTTTAAAAGCTAGGGTGGTTCTCCCTTTCCTACCGTATTAAATCTCAACTTTTTTTCCTGGTTTCAAGTCTCTCTGTCAAAATGAGTCCATCATTTCCAATTATATTTCCTACTCTTTCTAATATAGATATCCTCCTCTGGTGATATTTATCTAATTAGACTATGGTTCCACAAACATTGTTTTTATTCATGAAAAACATTCATGCTGGGGTGCTTGGCTGGCTCAGTCAGTAGAGCATGCGACTCTTCATCTTGGGATCATGAGTTCAAGCCCCTCATTGGGGGTGGAGTTTACTTTTAAGAAAAAAAAAACAAAAAACCTTAATAAAAGAAAAACATGCATGTTGATCTCTTTATACCAAGAATCCTATCTTCTCCCCAAGCTGTCCTTTCTCCCAGTTGCTCCTCCATGAATCGTCCTCTCCCTGCTACCTCTCCCACCACTACAGAGCCTCACACAAGGAGGCGCACTGGAGGGAACTGGAAGGAAGTCTTGAGCAGCAACATATGTAGCGGGTTAAGAACTTCCCAGGAGCTGCAGTTAAGATATTCCTGCAGCCCGTTTGTTCATATGCTGGGCCTGCGTGAACCAGAGATGATTGTGTTTTAGGCACTCTTGTTTGCTATGCATCCAGTGTTTTTGTCTCTGTAAGGAAATTACAATCGGTGGGGGCTTTAGTATCCCCCACAGTGTTCAGTCAGCAAATTACTCATTCAACAAGTAGTTCCTGAGGCACTGTTTACTCCTGTGTCCCTAGTGCGTAGACAAAGAGACAAAAATCCTTGTACTCCCGGAGGCTTATGTTCCGGTAGGTTTAACACCTGATCCTGCAGTTGTACAGGTTATTTTGCCCTATTTAATTGTTACACATTCTTTAAGAACTGGATTTATTGACTAAAAATGTATGGGAAGACTGCAAATAGCATTGTATATAAACCTGTATCCTTTTTATTGCTTAGTGTTTTCTCCATATAGCTTTAAAATTCTCCTGTTGACAATATGGGCAAGGATATAATAATGAAAGAAATGTGTGTCTTTTTTCAGGTATGTGCTTCTGGTAGTTTACATTTGAAAGGGCAGTAATACTGATTTTGTTTGTGGAAATAAGTAAAAAGCTGCTGATACCATAAAATGCTTTTTCCATGAAAAATTTCAGTACATCTTCCAGAGTTGTTTTCATCTCTGCCTACAGGGGTAAAGTCCGAATGGAATTAGAGAGGGATATTCTACACTGGAACCTGCTGTGGCCATTTTTTTCTGTTGTTGCTGCTTCTCTAGTGGAGTTACTGCAGCTTAGGGATCTGTTTCTTGGAAATGGACACCTTTTACAAATTACTTTTTAAATAAACGCCAGATCTTCAAGAAGCACTTTCTTTTCTTCCGTCATGCTTCCTAATATATTGTATTGTACTAACCCCTCATACTGGGAGGAGAGACTGCCTAGCAAGCAACCCACTGCCTACTAACATCAAGAGGGGCTAAATAAATCTTCATTTTCCTTGAAAGGACAACTTCTGCCGTATGGATATGATATTTATGTATTATGCTTTGTACAATAGTTGATTTTGAATCCAGGTTTTGTTTTCTATTTTTCTGTGACATTTCAAAATGTGTAGAAGTTATGGCTTTACTTTCATCAGGGTCTTATTAGGTGGTTGGCAAGTAAGTTGAATTATGTGCGTATTTTTTTTCCATGCTGTTTTAACTTGTAAATATATATGTGCTGACGATCGTGATTATTATCTGGATGACTTTAGGCCTTTTAACTGACACATTATCAGTAAAAATCACTCTGTTTATTCTTTCATAAGATGGTTCTCAAGCCTCAGTGTGTATCAGAGTCAAGTGTAGGGCTTGTCAACACAGGTGGTCCCACTCACAGTGCCCCCTTCAGTAGGTCTGGGTGGGGCCTGAAAATGTGCATTTCTGTCCAGTAACCTTGTGGTTATGACTGATGCTGCTAGTCTGGGACCACACTTTGAGAACCACTGCTTTAATATTTTGAATAAGAGAACATGTGAGGTGTTTTAAAATCTTCATCAAAACCCCATCTCATTTCATTTCTTAGGCATTCTATCTCTTATAAAAAGTTCTCTGGATTTATAAATTCATATAGATTTTACTAGAAAGTTTTATTTAGCTTTTATTTATTGTTCTTTATAAGAAAAAATTACTGGAGTTTAAATTAAAGTTTAAATCATTGCTGGGTCCTTAGTTATTACTTTTCTTTCTTTTTTTCTTTCTTTCTGTTTTTTTTTCTTTGAAGCTGTGTTGAAATCCTTGTCTCCTGTAGACCCAGTGGAACCCATAAGTAATTCAGAACCATCAGTGGATTCAGATATGGGGACAGTTGGTAAAAATGATACTGAAGAGGAAAATAGTAAACCCTCCACAGCTGACAATGAAATAAGTAGTAGGACTGAGTATTTATCTGAAAACCCTCTAGATGGTAAAAATAAAGACAATTCTACAAATGAAGTCTTCCTGCAAGGAGCTGAAGAAAGAGTGTGTTACCAATGTGAGAGTGAAGAGGAATGTCAGCAGGCAGATGTAGATAGCCTGTCCACTGCCCATCCAGCTCCCAGGGACCTATTACAGCCCTCCATTAAGCAGAGGCTGGCACGGCTCCAGCTGTCACCGGATTTTACCTTCACTGCTGGTCTTGCTGCAGAAGTGGCTGCTAGATCTCTCTCCTTTACCACCATGCAGGAACAGACTTTTGGTGATGAGGAGGAAGAACAAATAATACAAGAAAATAAAAATGAGGTAGAAGAGAAGTAAGAATCAAGATTTTCATGAAGGATTTTAAATTGTTGCTTTTATGCAGGTGTTTTAGCTTCAACACTAGATAGGTGATCCACTGGAAAGGGAAAACGAGTGTTAAGTTTACTATATATAAAGCTGAGATGTGAATTTACAGCAAGAACCCTGGTTTGAACAATTGCTCTGAAAATAGTAGCTAACCTGTAAATGGCAAATTTTTAGGAAAGTCAGAGAAAGGTAAGGGCTCTTTCAAATAAACTGCTGTTTTACTTGCAGTACAACTGATCGATCTTGGGAATTCTTTAGGTACTTCTAATGAGAAACAAATTTATCATTTCTTGCCAGAATTTGCTAAAACGACTGGGATAATTCTGTTGCAAGAACATTAACATTTAGTATGACTCCTTTTTACTGTATTCTCGCAGTTAATAACTGCAGCTATTATGTTAATAACAACTTGTTTGTATTTTATTTTTGTTTATACCAGTCTTAAAGATACAGGTTCTGAATAAAAAAAAAAAAATTGAATTCATACAATTAATGTGTACTGGGGTTTGGAACTAAAAAGTAGTGTCAAAAGTACTGGGATTGTGATACGTTTCTTACGTTTCCTTGTTCATACCTGTATTTGGTAGTTAATTTTAAGATGTCCTAATAATCTTGAAAAGAAAAACATTGTACTGTTTTAAAAATTAGCCTTTCGATTATTTTTTGTGTTTATCTTCTGTTCGTGTTATAACTAATAGGGAATGATGTCAGAGTGGGATCTCTTTGGTCCAAGGCCCCATTCTCAACTTTACAGCAAGTTTTTGTGTAGGTTTGCCTGCAGATCACTGGGTGCCACTAACACAAGCCAGTCACTTGAGCTGCTGAGGCTATACCCTCTCCCCTTATTGAGATTCTAGAAACATTCTGTCTGCTTCCTGGAAAGCATCCTTGTCTCCTTAATACTTCATTGACAAACTACCTCGTAAAAGAGGTTGCTTTCCAAATTGTCCGGCGTTTTCAAAATGTGACATTTTCAGGAGTGTATTGTTTCTTGAAACCTATAGCCCTTATGCACTGACATAGTTTATAGACATTACTTGGGAAGAGTATAGGAGTAGTAATTTTTGCTGCTGTCCTACCAAGGAGATTACACAATGACTATAGATTGTCTTTAGAGTTAGACATTCAGATTCCTGTAAACTTAGCCCTTTGAGTTAGTAGATTTATGTATACCAAGGGGATTTTTATTTAATTTTTTCAGTAATCTTAGGAAATTTATTTTTTAACCTGAGGAAAAACTTGGTTCTGCTTTATATGAACAGTAGAGACCCTCTGAACAGTAAGTGATTCAGCCTATTGCCAAAAATTCTAGGACTTATCCATAATTAAGCTCTTAGGATTATCTTAGGGTGGGCCCAGTTTCTCACTTAGCAATGGTTAGATAAATTTCAAGAAAAAAACAAATCTTGTTTTGAGACTGACAATTATATTCGTAAATAATAATACTTTCCTTATAAATTACTTAGTTTGCCAACTCCTCTTCTCCTTGGACTTAGAGGAAGCAATTATGGAAAAACTTGGTAATCTTTTTCTTAATCTGTAAACTTACACAGAAAGAACTAGAGTTTAATAACTTTTAATTCTTTTATTGTATTATTTTTATTATAGCGGTTTGGGAAAATATCTTCATAATATTTTATCAGTTTTATTCAGTGCTGGGGTGATACTTTTTAATTTTAAAAAGACTGATTTTAATCAGGAATTCCTAATCTTCCAGTCTGTGATCTGTTTTATTTACTAGTTGTTAACTTAATTCTATGAAAATTCTACTTGTTGAAACCATGATATAAGGATCTTGGGACTTTAAATGAAGTGTCTTTTTTTGTGTAGTTTTCAAAATTTCTTTCATCGTTTAAACGGTTTCTAAGATAAAATATTACCTTCCCTGTGAATATTCCTAATTTTCTCTTATAATAGTCTAAAAGTCAGTGTTTCTCAGTTTTGTTTTTTTTGTTTGTTTTTTTTTTTTTTCATGAGGCACCTACCTTAGAATAAATTAGAGGTCTTGTTTTTATATTGCAGATTTAGGGCCATATTCCCAATCCATTCTTAGTTGGTCATTTTGGAATGAGACCAGGTGATGCTTACGTGCAGTAAAAACCTAAGAATCTCTGTCTAGGACTTTGTTTTCCTTGCCATGAACACCTTAGGAAATAAAAACAAATAGGCCAATGTAATTATAAGTAGGTACTCTTGTTTGTTACTTTTATAAGAATATTTCACTTTTTATTATCAGGCTTTTGACTAGTTTTAATTGTTGCCATCCTCCTTCCAAAAGAAGCTCTCTGGGAAAAATATTTTGGGATGCAACGCTTGTAATTGTGCTTTCCAAATTTTACAATGATATTTTGACAGGATAATTCTTGTTAGGAGTAATATCCTAATAGCTTTTAACATGAACATTTCCATAGTTTATTTTACCAGGATAAACCTAGTACTTAATGTAAGAATGCATGAAAGAAGCTATTTGGGGCTCTCTTGAAGACAAGATTTTTACTCTTTGCCTGAAGTAAGGAAAGTCATGGTAGTAAATGATTTGGTAACAGTTATCACACCTAAAATTCTTATTTTTTTCAGCTTTCATTAAAACCCTGCATATCTGGCATATGTTGGGCCAGTCTCTTGCTGGTGTTTGATTTGTGATCCTCTGCTTATATTTTCAGTTGTCTGTATCATCTGACTTCACAAGTTAAGTCTTCTTTAAAATTGTACTTCATTAAAATTGTATGTTTGAATATATTTAATTAAGAACTGATGTACTGACTCAGGTTTGATTTCTCAAGTTATTGGAGACAAGTCAGGAGAAACACATTTAAGGCAAATTTCTAAGAAAATTTAAGAATATGGGTTTAAGGCTTTAATACAAAAGGATAGCCTTGAGTTTAAATCTCAGATCCATCATTTAAAAGTTATGGGTAGAGTTGACCTAATAATGTCATGGGGTGTTTTTCCAGAAAATACCTCATTCCTTGGATTGCTAAGTGATGTTGGTAAATTCTGACTTCTCAGCAGTAGTTAAAAAGAAGTGAAACTTTTTTTTTTTTTTTAAGATTTTTATTTATTTATTTGACAGAGAGAGAAAGTGCACAAGCAGGGGAAACAGCAGAGGGAGAGGGAGAAGCAGGCCCTCCGCTGAGCTGGGAGCCCGATGCGTGACTCGATCCCAGGACCCTGGGATCATGACCCGAGCCCAAGGCAGCCACTTAACCAACCAAGCCACCCAGGCACTCCAAGAAGTGAAAGTTTTGAGGCTGAAAAATACAAGATCTGGTTATGTTAGTAAAATAGGTCAAAAAATTTAAGAAATTTCTCTAAAAAAATAAATAGTAATATTCTGATTCACATAATAAAGGGGGAGAAGCTTTTGATGTTAAAGCATAAAAAGAATTAAGTTCTGATACATGTCACAAAGTTTTAAGTCAGTGGGATGTCAATTAGAAAGGACCCTGGAGTCATTTCACTCTGGTGACTAACTTTTATTTATATACTATAAGTAATATAAAATGTGAAGTATTTTGATAAATTATTAGAAATCATGTGGGGGAGAAAAGTTCAACTGATTAAGTTTAATCCTAATACATTGTTTCCGTATCAAAACAAAACAATGAAACAAGAACTAAATGCCTTAAGACTGTACAATAGCTCAGCTGAGTCATTATTTGAACTTAAGTAGATAGCCTGCCATGAATGAAAACCAGGCAAAACTAAGGTTGGTTTATTCTTCCACTTCTGTGGGTAAGAAAATGTCTGTGTAATTCACACTTACACGAGAAAATGAAAGCTACAAAGCTTAATGAATTGGAAGAGAAAATATGGAAAAAATGCCCCAAGTACAGTAACAATTTACCTGGCACCACTGACAGGTAACTAATGTGCATGAGTTAATTTTTCATGTAAGTGAGGCAAATTCATTTACTCATAACATTTTTTTAAATAGTTGAATGGGAAAACTTATGGAATATACCTTCCGTACTTTTTTCTAGAATATTAAGGATCTAATAACTTTTTCTTTGTCATCTTTAAGAATATTAGTTCCTGTCACGGGGTGGTAAACAGAAATGCACCCTTAGGGGCTGCTAAGATGGATGAGGTTATGTGTCCTGCTCTATGACCCTGCAATGCTGTGCTTTTTGAGCTATGTCTCATGTTCACAGTTTTTCTATCTTCCCTTAAAATCAGCTGTCACTTTTTGCTGCTGTCTTGGGTGCCTGCCTCTTGCACTAGGCCCCTAATTTGCTGCTTCTAGTCTCCTGTGGCCTGAGAAACCAGATTTCCAAGCTTGCTAGAATTGTGTCTTAAATAAGAGTAAGTAGACTGAAAGAAGGCTAAGGGGCTTTTTCTGTCAGTTAAGTGCATGGACTTTGTGGTACCCGTTTGGCTGCTTAGCATACTTCTGTTTGCCTCTTCCTTCTTTACCAAAAACTTGCTAAAAATACTTGGTTGAATATGTGATTGCCATATATTTAAGGTATTAATCGAGTTTTTATATGTTGATGTTCCTAGGACTCTCCATTAACGAATTCAGCTGTAAAAGAAAATTCGACTACCATCTTTGTACAAATCATTGTGTATATTTTAGGAAAATGTTAAATGTTTTGTTCTTGTTGATTGTTCCTAGTATAGGACATAGACTGAAAACTTAGAGCATTATAAATGTGACTCCAGCTCTGTTCACCAAGATTTATGTTCTAGAACTATAAGTTTGAGACTAAACATGCATGGCTAATTTGGTAAAAACTGGCTAACCGAATATTTGGAGAATGACTCATTCTGGATATCCACATTTTCTATAGAGCTTAAACCCCTTTAAGCATTAAAAATTTTTGGAATAATTTCTGAAGGTAATCCCTTTTAAAACAGTATGCATTGCTGTGTTATTAAACAATATATGAAAATCATTTTAATCTTTTTTGATGTCAGAATGATCATTATTAACAAGTTATCATAGCTATGTGCCCTTTTACTAAGTGGTTGCATTCTGCTGTGCTTTTTTCATTTTCTTGTCTTTGTTTTCTGTTAGTAGTTCTGATTCCTCCAATTCCTGCAGTTACTGCTTGCTTAAGTGTACTCATAGCAATGGCCTTTCTCCACCTTCGTAATGCTCCTTCTAGTCTGCTTTAGTTTCGGAAACCAGGTAACTAAAACAGCTACAGTAATGTATAAAGTAAGAATAAACTGACTCGGTGAAGACTAGAAAACTGGATTATACTTAAACACATGGATTTTGTGGCTATCTATTACTCACTACCTATTTCATTATCTTTAAAAGAAATGAAGTTACTCAGTTCAGTACCTGCTCTCAAAATAGAAGAGCTGTTATTGTACAAGGGGAATCATTTTGTTTCTATACTTTACCTTCTCTATATTCTATCCTTTAATTTTTTGGGGCTCTGATTAAAACCAGTCCACTCAAATTAGCATTTTCTGCAGTACTCTCTAAATGAACTGGATACCACAGGCTGCTAAGAATGTCCTTGGCTAGTTTGGTTTTGTTTTTATAGAGATGCATCTTCATTTCTGAAACGTGAAGGAGGTTAAGTCCTGGGAAATATCAAAATGATCATTATTTTTATCTCAGAGAGCTGAGAAGTAATAAGGTTTTTAGACTCTAGGCAGTTTTACCACAAAGAATTTATTCTTCGTGCAGGATTTTAAGACTGTGTCTTTGTTTTCACTCAATGAAATGTATGTTAAAAGCTTGCCAAAAGTTATCAGTGTTACATCTAATGATATTGGCAGGTATTTGAATGACTAAATTCCCAGTGTCATTCTATATTTGGCATGTTTAAATTATCATTTAATATGTTAAGTAAGCATGATGATTTTTCTCTCGAATTAAAAATAAACATGAAATGTGCATGTTATAATGCTTGCAAGTTTAAAATTCAAATCTGTCTAGAAAGGGATATCCTGCCTTTGAATAACTTAGTTTTACCAATAGGCTGATTATGTTTTAGTACATCCATTGCTTCATCCATCCATCATATACAAGGTAATTGGAAAATCAGTCTGTGGCCATGACTCATCACGTAAATTATCCATATTCTACTGGAAGGGAATTATGATATAATACTCATTTAAAAATAGATGACCCAAACCCGTGTCCTGAGACTGCCACTACAGAGTAGCCATGATGCTAAACCCTGGTTGGTGGTACAAGGAGAAAAATTCTCCTTGATTGTAGTTGTGAGAGGAAAGTGATTCTACTCAGTGTAATTACTATAAATCAGAAAGAGGATAAAATGATTCCAGGATTCATATATACAAAAGCATAGCATGAAGGAGTTGATTTTATGAATAAGGAATTGATTTTATGGAAATCCTAAAATGTGTGATAAATTAAAATGCATATGCTATTTTTAAAAATGCTGTACATTTTAACCTGTCAGCAATTGAGTTAATTTGTTTCATCCCTATTTACTGAATTTCATTTGGGTCATGGAAAACATGTTATTGAAATAGGACAGTATGTACGTTGTGTATACTTCTGACACACTTTTTCAAAGTGAATATATTCTATCAGTCATAGAAATACATATTTCCCCTCATATTTGTATCTTAAGAGTTTCTCAATATAAGGGATAATTCTACTGTTCTAAACTTTACATTTGTTACTTTTATAGCATTTCCTAAAGGTTGGCTGCCTACAAATGAGTTTATTTCATCTTTGAACATCTTTTCTAAAACTAAAGCATGTCTTTTATAAGTTTATTTTTGATGATATCCTGAGAAATTAGATATATTTTTCCTCTCCCAAGTAAATTTAAAATTAATTCCATTTTTAAAGTCAAAGTATTTTCTGCACAGTACTAGCACCTGGCAACGTACAGAAAACTCCAGGAATGCCACTCCCATTCCTGAAAGATTGCTGTATGGTCCTGGTACAGCCCTGGAGGTCCATATGGGTGAAAACCCCAGAAGTCACCTGAGCTGAAAGCACTCCCAAGGAGTTTGGTTTTGTTTGGGTTTGTTCTAGGTATGGTCCCAGGGATCCCAGATCAAACCAGGCCCCTGGGCCTATCCTAGAACCAACCTAAACTCGCGCATCATTCCTGGAACATCAAGTGTTTGAAGACTGAAGAGATTCTGGGCTGACTAGACATCCTACGTTCACCAAAACTCATTTTTCTTTGTATGTGTGCGACAGTTTGCAAAAATTGGTTGGTTAATCCTTCTCCAATTGAAGGAATAATGATGGATAGCAAGATAAAGTCTACCAGACTTTGACATTATAGTAATTAATCACAGTAGCAATATGATATGAAATATGGTTATTACTAATGGCTGGTGGGAGAGCTGTTCTTGTAACTTGTTCTTGTAACCATCGCTATTTTATGGTTAAACAATTTAGCCATGAAGAAAAGTGTTTCTCCCCCAAATTAATGGTTTCTGTTTTGTTTTTCTCACTTTCTACTCAATAACATGGTATTAGTCTCATTTAATTGTGCAGTTTCTGAAAGGCATTTGGTCTTTGCCCTGTAACTCCAATGCCAAGTAATTTTAAGCTTTTGATTCTGGAGGCCAATGCCTTTTTAATCTTGTTGAATCCACCATATCACTTTGAGCTTGGTTTTTAGGTTTAAGTCTGGGAAGAACCTTAGTCTGATTTGTAGATACCAAGTCGCTTGTCAGATTCATTGTAAACCGTGATTCAGAATCTGCTATGGTTGATGGAAACAAGCTAGGATGATAGAGTGGAAATGGATTAATACCTCAGAGATTGCCAACGTATTCTGCAGAGTAAGATTTTTAGTAAGTTTCTTTATTTTTGTACCCTGCTGTTCTGGATTTTTAAAAGATTGTGACCTACTTGATTCATCACGTGGTCTCACATCATAACTGTGACACTGCTATACTTAATTTGAGGACAGGATTTCTGAAAAGGCATGAAAAGCCCCCAAGTCCAAAGGTTATGATACACAGTGGAAATGTATACTTTTGGTAATACTGACATTTCAGTAGGTTTAGACCATGTTTGAAATAATTGCAGATAAATCAGGGACTCCCAACTATGAAAAGAGCTCCAAACTGTGCTGTTCCTCCAAGCCTTGTCACCAGAAAAATCGGATCAGTGAGTTATCCTTTAAAATAGCACTGTGAGCTTGAGGCTCATTCTGAAGAATTCAACCCTGGGATTAATTCTGTACCATATTCATCACATAGATGCTTCACCCTGTGGGTTCTGTTATTTTTGCCTTTTAAATCATATTATGTTTACCCTTCTCAGTGTTTTCCTGTTTGCAACATAATGTTTCCTGTTTACATAAATCAAAACACTACACATGTTAGAATATGTATATATTTGTTGATAAAACAGTAGACCTTGGATCTGAAGCTCTTTGGATTTTTATGCCTTTTAATGTCACATGATTTAAATGCATTTACTGTCCTGTAAATTCACTCTTAATTTATACTTCATTTCTTTGGATTCGTTTTTTCTAATGAACTATATTAGAATTAAATAGGTGAGCCTTATATTGGTGTCTTCCAAAATTTATGACATTTTGCATTCAGCCTGAAATGTATGAATCCATCTTATGTTTATGTACAGTAAGTGTTCTCAGTATTGGGGGGGAGGGCGTGTGCATTCTCTTTTAACATTGTATGAACTCTGAAAACAGGAATGTGTGAACTGTCTTAACAGGGTTCAGGCTTGTTTACATGGTAAGTTTCTGTAGTCAGTCTTCTTCATTTAACACTGGAGTGTTAAGCTCTATTTTTTAAAAAATATCATTTAAGAATATTCTTTCAGAGATATTTTAATTTTTACTTTCTGACTACTTATATTTTATGTAGAACTGTATATTTCCTACCCTACCTGAAGACTTGAGATTATAGCCTTTCTCACTTGATGTATTTTATCATATCAAATCTTTAAAGGATTTTTACAAGAATGAACAGGTTTGTATATGTCTGCATTACTGTTGTTCCTCCTAAGCTTAACAAGTCTCTAATAAAATCTGTACTTCTTTGTGTCTTCTGTGTATGTGTGTGTGTGTGTGTGTGTGTGTGTGTGCGCGCTTTTTTTTATTCTGGTGTTTCCGACATGAATTAGCCAAAAGGTAAAAATTCTTTTTCTTCCTTTTATCTCTATTTTTCCTCTATTACAGTATTTTCCAGAATTTGTAAATACACCGACAAATGACGGCAATTTTCTAGGAAAGCCTTGGGTTCATTAGTCTAAGTTAGTTTGGTCATTAAAGTGGCTCACATGATAATTTATGAGAGTGAAAACAGGAGATGAGTTTTAAAAACTCCATTTTCACCCTTCTCAGTGATTGTCAGCCATTGGATACATTCTAATCATGTTGTATTTGTTGACTTGTATGACCTCCCTGACAGAAAAGACATACTGAATTAAGAAGAATGTTAAAATGATCTAATGGATCATATTTTGACTACATAATTGAATGAATGATTGGTTTGAACCTTATATGCTGGTTAAAGAAAAAGTGGCCTTCCTTGAACTGAACTTTTACTTGTTTGTTTTACTACTACAAAAATGTATTTAACAAAAAAGTTCAATATAAAAATGTCCATGACCTGATTTTTATATAGTAGAAAAACAGGTGCTGTGTAGAGGGGACATGTGGAAGCAGTTGATATCTTCCAGTGAACATGCCCATTGTTTATTTTCTTCATATTCCCACCATTCCAATATCATTCTGTTGCCCACTGCTTACTGTCTCCTTACATCCATCTATCACAAGATTCATAAAGGGACTGAATCCCCGCAGTATTCCTGGGACCTGTACACCACCATTCAATTTCAGTGATAATTTCTTGTCCATAAATTTTTTCAACCCTTGAAGGTAAGCTTTGCTCATGGTGTCTTGTTGGCAAGCTCAGTGATGCCTCCAAATGGACTTGAACAGAATTTTGAAATGGATAAACTACCTCTTTCCAGAAAAGATTTGAAGCAAGGAACAAACATTCATAAAGGCAATTCTTGACATTTGGCCCTTTTCTGGGATTTACTAATGAAAAGTACAAGATAAGGTAGAGAATGTGTATTATTCTACCGGATCCTGAAGTCATTGGGTAGGAAATATCCCGTATGATAATCACTCTTTGTCTTCACAATTTGCTTTTGAAGGTCTTTAGCAGATGTGCTATAACCATTGAAAATAAAGTTGGCAAATACTAATTTTCCACGAACATACATCTGTAAAAATGAATAGAACATTTTCAGAATTTGTTCATACAAAAATCAGTCCTACTTATTTTTTTTTTGAACTTTTTTTTTTTTTAATTGTAAGTAAGCTCTATGACCAACATGGGGCTTGAACTCAAGACCCCAGGTCAAGAATCACTCTACTGACAGCCAACCAGGCACCCTAGCCCTAATTATTTGCGGAAAGATCTTAAATGTTCCCTATGAGAAAATGTTTGCATTTATATACAAAATAATAGTAGACATCAAACATGTTCCTAGAACCTGAATATACTGTTTGAAGGTAAGGAAACAGGCTCAGCAGTTTTCTCATTTTCTGGAATGTCAGAACCAGTGTCCTCCCCAGCTGTAAAGGACATCTTTATCATCAGCTACCTACAGATGCATTTCATTTTATAGCTGAACTCTAGAACAGAGTACAGAGTCCTTGAATTTGGAAGTCAGTAGACTTGGATTATGGATAAAACTACTCTAAAACTTAGGCAAATCATTAAACCATTCCAAGGTACAGTTTCCTCTGTTTAAAAAAAAAAAAAAAAAGCACTGGGACATCTGTGTAGCTCAGTCATTAAGCCTCTGCCCTCAGCTCAGGTCATGATCCTGGCATCCTGGGATCAAGCCCCAAATTGGGCTCCCTGCTCGGTGGGGAGTCTGCTTCTCCCTCTTTCACTCCCCCTGCTTGTGTTCCCTCTCTAGCTGTGTTTCTCTCTGTCAAATAAATAAATAAAATCCTTTAAAAATAAAAAAGCATTAATTATGAATTGGACTGGACCTCTAAAATTCTCTTCCAGGGCTAAGATTTTTAGATTCTCTATTTCTTAATGAAGAAAACAACTGAACTATATAAAGCCAAGTTTGTCATTCTATTCCAGGGTGAAAAAGTTCTTATATTTATGACACAGGTGAGCAGCCTAAGAAATATTCAACCTTGACATTAAGAGGATAAAAAGAAGTAGTGAGGGGTGTGCCTGGGTGGCTCATTTAGTTAAGTGCCTGCCTTCAGCTCAGCCATGATCTCTGGATCCTGGAATCAAGTCC
The DNA here is from genome assembly GCF_002288905.1 of Enhydra lutris kenyoni. NCBI lineage: Eukaryota > Metazoa > Chordata > Mammalia > Carnivora > Mustelidae > Enhydra > Enhydra lutris. Next base: position 8,778,089 of record NW_019154091.1, on the reverse strand, counting down.
CGTGTCTCCAGTCGTGTGTGTGCTCTCAAATAAAATCTTTAAAAAAAAAAAAATTGGTAGGGGTGGATGATGGTAGTTCAAAAAATTGTAGCTGGTTCTGGCTAAGAATTAAGCATATTTTACATCTTAAAGCAAATACTAGTACTTGGGGGGGGGCAGTGTAAGAATTTAAAAGGAACAACAGTTCCTTATGATTGCATGTTACTCCTTTCCTCTTAGGTGGCATAATCTTCATTACAAAGGAATGTCCTATTGCAAGGTTTCCTCTATAGGAATAGAATTTTCTGCTTTATCTTCATTTCAGCAACAAAAGAATCTTTTTTGTTGTTGTTACAGATTTTATTTATTTGAAGAAAAGAGAACATGAGTGGATGAGAGGGAGGAGAAGCAGACTGCAGTCCCAAGGCAGACTCCATCCAGGGACCCTGGAATTATGAGATGAGCCGAAGGCAGACGCTTAATGACTACCACTCAGGCACCCCTCAGCAACAAAAGTATCAATCTTTTGTTTCATATCATGTTTCTTGATCTAAAATATTCTTTAACACACTTGCCTGGCTATTAGCCATGAAGCCACTTACTTATCTTACCTGAACTTAGAAGATGAAGCTATGATACATTGGTAATGATAGCTAATGACAAGATTATAATATACAAAATATATGATACACTAAGATCTGAACAATTTAATAGTGATAATCCCATAAACAGTGACGTAGGGTAACGGGTTTTTTCCACCACAATAAATGTGAAATACTGGTATAAAAGTGAAAAAATGTAATTTAAGAAATTGGTTGGGTACCTGGGTGGCTCAGTTGGTTAAGCGACTGCCTTCAGCTCAGGTCATGATCCTGGAGTCCCAGGACTGAGTCCCGCTTTGGGCTCCCTGCTTGGCAGGGAGTCTGCTTCTCCCTCTGACCCTCCCTCTCTCGTGTTCTCTCACTCCCTCTCTCTCAAATAAATAAAATCTTTAAAAAAAAAAAAGAAAGAAAAATTTGGAGTTGAGGATCTGTAGGATTTCATTGCTATTTTGGGCTTCTATTCACATATAAGAAGAAAGCTTATCATTCTGTGTGTGTTCAAGCTGTCACCTGTTAGGCTAACCCTGAGGCAGGGCCTAGAGAAAAGGAGAAAGGTTACAGTGTTCAGTTCTTGTAAAAACAACCTGATCAAAATACAGAAAAATGTTGGACTAGAAAAAACCTTAAGTTTGTACATGTCCAGACAACAGTAGGACCAGACCCAGTACCAAAATTCAAAATTTTTCTTGCTGAAATAGTATGAGTCGAAGTTTAGTTGAAATTCAAAACCTGGAATAACCTAATCCAGAGGTGCCCAGCATTTTATCAACTAAGGACCCCTGATACTATTTTCCCCCTGGGTACCAGGTTTTGAAGAATTCTTTTATCTATCACATAATCTATCTTAATTAAAACTCTATAAGCTACACCCTCTCCCTTAATATTTGATCTAACCAAGGCTATCATGGCCAATCGGTTTGAGGGTGTGCTCCGTGCCAGGCGCTAGGCTCAATGCTTACGAGAGAGCAATGAACAAGAAGTTTTCTGCCCTCACTGAATACTAGAGGAAGAGCCAGACAAGATACTGGGAGCTAGGAGGTGGTCAACACTCTACAGAAAACAAAACCAAGAAAGAGGGATATGGAGGATGGGGAATACTTTTTTGTACAATGCGATCACATAGGAAGGGGGTGAGGGAAGCCAGTGAGGTCTGGGTAGAAATGGAGCTGGTTTGGGATAGGTTAAGTATAAAATACTTATTAACCATTAGGTGAAAATGCTGGGTAGGCATTTAGATATATGTTGGATATATGAGTCTAAGTTCAAGAGAAAGGTCCAGAATGGGAGATGTCAGAGTTTTTTTAAAGTCATGAACATAAGTCAGAGGGAGTTGGAACACTTACGACCCGAGGCCACAATCTGATCCGAAAACAAGAGTCAGACACTCAACCCACTTGAGCCACCCAGGCACCTACTTGCTAGTGTCCTTTGACACACAAACATCAGACATTTTGATGAAGTCCAGCATATTTTTTCTTTTGTTGCTAAATTTCCTTATCTTTTCAAGAGAGCCAAGAGTACCACCTGATTCACAGGATTATCATGAGGATTAAATAAATCAGTAAGTGTGCATGTAAAGGGGTTCGGACAATGTGTGCCATGTAAGAGAGACATTTAATAAATATAAGCTACTGTCCAGGCTAAGTTTGTGTATAAAAACCCATGGCCAAGGGGACAAATAGGACATGTGACATGGAAGCCAGAGAAGCAGAGGGTCTCAAGAACACGATCAATGGTGCAAAATGAGGCAGAGAAGTCAAGAAAGCTCCAAAGAACAAACTTAGATTTGGCACCTGCAGGTTCAGACAATGGTGTGACAGAGGAACATGCCCAATTATACCGGACTGAGAACTTCTGTTAGACCCTTTTTGGTCTCCAGGGCCGGTCCTGGGTCAGCCCTTCCTGTGATCCAACACAAGACTAACCCTGGGGGGCTGCTTAAGTGCAGCGGGGAGAACACTCTATTTGCAGGCAGAACAGGTGGGTTAATGTTCCTGGTCTTCTACCACACAGGAATCCTAATTACCACTTCAAGAAGCATAATCCCTTCAGTTTGCATTTTAGTTTAATCACAAGATTCCTAAAAGCAGGCAAGTAATTCCTCTGCACATTTTTCATTCACATAATAAAACTGGTAATCTAATTTCTTTAGACACTTCCCCGCCGGATTACTGTCCTAGTGTCCATTATTACTCATCAGACTGGTGTGAGAATCTTTTTGCAAAAGCCCTTTATAAACTGAAAAGATATTATTATCTAGTGGGATCCAGTTGGTCCCACTTAGCCTGTTCAGCTGCGGTGAGAGCTTAAACGTTTAAACCACACCGGTTATACCATTGTTCCGGCAATTGAACAGAAAGGAATGGAAAGACATATCCAAACAACTCAAACCAAGCAAACAGTCCCTGACTTGCTCTTTCAAACGAAATGTGTTAGCCTTGTGGTGACCCAATATTGACTTAATGACTAAACGAAAGCAGAGATCCTAACTACCCTCTAAACACTCACCATTTACTGTTAATGAACCCTCCCATGATGCTTCCAGATGGCAACCCTTTCATTTAAGTAGAGACCAGAAAAGGGATACATGTTAGTAGAATAAAGAGACCTCCAAAAACACTCTCAAGAATCCTAAAAGTCTCATTTACAGAAAAACAAAGAGGAGGCCATTTCCCACTCTACCTGCCCCCGTACTATATCCTGATTCTACCAACAGACTCTTCTGTTCCCCCATTTTGGACACTGAGTCAGGATATCTGGGTTCAAATCTCACCTCCACCTCTTAGCTATGTAAATGCCTTGAGGTCTCAGTTTTCTTATCTATTGAACAGAAACAGCATCATCACCTCATAGGATTATTGCCAGGATTTAGGGAATTCGTTTGTGAAAAGGTAGGATTCACAGCAGATACTCCTTTCCTTTGGGTCTCCAGTACTTGTCTTTTTGCTGGGGAATTCCTGCCTTGTAGACATGCCTGGGGCCTTGCCAAAAGGTGGGGCAAAGACCTGGTTGATAAATGAAAGGGGCAAAGCAAAGTAAAAATGGGTTTGGTATTCCTGACAGAAGGAATGGTGAGTGTCTGTTCTCGCAAACTGTATTCATTGAAAATCTACTTGAGGCCCCTGGCTGGTTCGGTTGGTAGAGCATGCGAATCTTGATCTCAGGGTTGTAAATTTGAGCCCCATGTTGCATATAGGATTACTTAAAAATAAAACCTTGGGGCGCCTGGAAGTCTCAATCAGTTGAGTGTCCAACTCCTGATTTCAGCTCAGGTTGTGATCTCAGCGTCCTGCCATCGAGCCCCCACATCAAACTCTGCATTCAGGACAGAGTCTCTTTGTCCCTCTCCCTCTGCTCCTCCCCCCAGCTACCCCACTCACTCTCTCTAAAATAAATAGATAAAATCTTTACAAATAAATACATAAAACCTTTAAAATATCTATTTTTCTGGGCACTTTTCTAGGCACCAAGATGCGGGAATGAACAAACCAGACAAAACCTCTTCCCTCACTGGGGGGATCAGATCATAAACCAGTAGACGATAAGACGTCAAGTACTGATAAGTGCTATGAACCAAACAGGGTAAGGGATGGAGAGTGAAAGGGGCTCCTTTAGACAGAACAGAAAGGGAAGGCCACTGAGGGCATACCCGCTGCCTCAGACCTGAGGATGTGAGAGACTAGAGCGTGCATCTCTCTGGACAACAGTCAGCAGAGAGAGCACCATGTGTAAAGGCTCCGAGGGGGAACAGCAAGGAGGCCAGGGCGGCAGAGCAGGTGGGGGAGCAGAAGAGAGGAAGGGCCTGAGTACATGAAGTGTTGTGGCCCCTAGAAGAGATCTGGGATTTTACTTCAGGGGTGAGGAGTGCCTAGCCGAGGGCTCTGAGCAGAGAAGGGCTGTGATCGGAGCCAGGCTTTGTATCAATTACTGCTGGCGCTACAGAGGACAGACAGTGGCAGTGGCAAGGGCAGACACAGAGACAGATCGGGGGCTCTTAGGAGAGATGATGCTGCCTGGAAGTGGCGTGAATTGTCGGACTGGATATATAGGAAGGTAGAGGCTTCAAGGTTGGCACACAGATTACAGGGGGGTATGAGAAAAGAGGAGTCCAGATTTATTTCAATATTTTTGGTCTGAGTAAACTGGGCAAGGGTCATTTCCTGAAATGAGAAAGAAATGGGGAGGGGCAGGTTTTGGAGAAAGAGGAAAAGGCTCGATTTGGGAAAGTTAAGTCAAGATGCCTGCAGAATGTTCCAGCAAGATACTGAAATAGAGCGTTGGAATCAGGAGGTACATGGAGTTCTGGGGAGACACTGTATGTGGGGATGCTAATGTGGGAGTCATCAAGAGATGGAGGGTTTCTAAAGCCACAGGACTGGGGGAGAGGTTCTAGAGCAAGGGTCAATGGAGACATGAGCAGACATGAAGATGAGCTACTGAGACATGAGATGAGCTACTCTCCTCTCTTCCTCGAGGCCAAGTGAAATGCCTGCTCTTAACCCTGGTCACATATAAAAATCACTCTAGAGTTTATTAAGAAAATAGATGCTTGGGCTCCACCCAGATCTACTGAATGAGACTCCCCATGGGGTGAGGCCTATATTTCTTTCTTTCTTTCTTTTTTTCTTTTTAAAGATTTTATATATTTATTTGACAGAGAGAGAAAGAGCACAAGTAGGCACAGCAGCAGGCAGAGGGAGAAGCAGACTCCTCCTGAGCAGGGAGCTGGATGCGGGCCTCAATCCCAGGACCCTGAGATCATGACCTGAGCTGAAGGCAGAGACTTAACCCACTGAGCCACCCAGGTGCCCGTGAGGTCTGTCTGTCTTTCTTTTAAAAAATTAATTAATTAATTAATTAATTAATTGACACAGAGAGATCACAAGTAGGCAGAGAGGCAGGCAGAGAGAGAGGGGGAAGCAGGCTCCTCGCCGAGCAGAGAGCCCAATGTGGGGCTCGATCCCAGGACCCTGGGATCATGACCTGAGCCGAAGGCAGAGGCTTTAACCCACTGAGCCACCCAGGTGCCCCAAGGTCTGTATTTCTTAAAAAGCTCTGCAGCTGAATGGCCAGGTAGGAGGACTGCTGCTCTTAGAAAAAGTAAAGAGGGAAGGAGAGGCTGTGGCTTAGGGAGTACCAAATAACTAGAGCAGGGGCTCAACAAAGCTAAGGAACCTATTAAACCCCTTACTTCTACACACACATACACCACCACCACCACCACCATCACCACCACTAATCAAAAGCTTCAAAGACAGCTCCATACCCATGTCTGAGTGTAACTTCCTTTCCTCAAAATAATAACATCATATTTTTGGTTTTCCAATAGTTTTTAAATACATTTTCTCATTTAAACACACATTATCATTTGAACATAACATCTCCCTCTTGAACAATTAGCCTTGCATCAACCCTGTGAGTGACAGGTGCAGATTGCACGTACTTAAATCTAGCCATTAAGTCCAGGCCCTATTGGTATGCTGTGATACAGTATGCTAACTCATCCCATCTTCACAACATCCATCGGTGATTTTCTCCCCAATTTACAGATAAGGAAACTGAGGTAAACCACAGGAAGAAGTCGTAGACCTCGGACTCAAACTCAAGTTTCTGACCCCCCCCAAGTTTATGGTCTTACTTCATCAAAAATTTGATCACTGCTCTTTTTTTTTTTTTTTAAATGGCTACTAAACTGGGTTAGGTTTTAAAGCATGGACCTTTATAGTCTTTCCAGAAAGGATAAGGTTTTCCTGATTTTGAAGTAACTGTTGTGGTATCAGACTGAACCAGAGCTTCACATTTCTTTGGTAGGTACTGGTTTTACTCCCATGGTCTTTTATAAGAAAAACTGCTTCTTAGGACTGTAGATAGAAAATATAAAAGCTCCTGATCAAATATGCCCCTAAAATCAGACAATAGGGTGATCAGTTGTCCCTACAACTAATTTGGCTGAGAGGATTTGGTGAGAGAAGTTATAAATTAATCCACACTAAGGAGTTTCACTTCCCTTCTGTGATTAGTCATTCTCTATAACATTGTGACTTTTCCCTGAAGTTCATCATTACAACATCCATGTATCTTACCAGTAAGTGTGATCAATAATTCTTAAACTAATTTTGATAACCACATGCCCTTCTGACTTGCCATATAGTCACAGGAGAATTTCTGCATGCAACTTTTATAAAATAGTAAATTGTAGGGGAGCCTGGGTGGCTCAGTCGGTTAAGTGTCTGCCTTCAGCTCAGGTCATGATCCCAGAGTCCTGGGATCGAGTCCCACAACGGGATCCGTGCTCAGTGGAGAGCCTGCCTCTCCCTCTGGCTGCTGCTCCCCCTGCTTGTGCACACTCTCTGACAAATTAAATAAAATCTTTAAAAAAGAAGAAAAGTAAACTCTACCTCCAACGTGGGGCTTGAACTCACAACCCGGAGATCAAGAGTTGCCCACTCCAGGGGCACCTGGGTGGTGTAGTCCATTAAGTGTCTGACTCCTGGTTTGGGCTCAGTTCATAATCTCAGGTTTGTGAGATGGAGCCCCATGAGCTCCATGTTCAGCAGGGAGTCTGCTTAAGACTCTCGCTCCCCCTGTATCCCTCTCTCTCTCTCTCTCTCTCTCAAATAAATCAATCAATCTAAAAAAAAAAAAAAAAAAGTCCCCAATTTCACCAACCGGGCCGGCCAGGCGTCCCATGCATGCAGTGTGATAGGATAAGCCTCCTCGCCAAAAGAACCTGCATTCTAATTCCTCAGAGTCAAACCAGACACACCTAAACCAGCTGTTTCTAGATATTTTTCTTTGTTTTCACACACTTAAAGTTAACTTCAAAGGTTTCAAAGCCATGTCTTAAGGAGGTGCTAGATTTGTAAAGAAAACAGAATGAAAATTTCAGTTATTTATAATTGCATGATTAGTTGGTTTTCTTCAGGTTAATTCTTTTCTTAAACCTTACACAGGTGTTTTTTTTTTTTTTTTTTTTTCCCTTAGAGGAGAAATAGGAGCCCATAAGAGCTGTCAGTACTTACAGCTCCGCGGCCCACCTTCTATGGCTCCTCCTGGGGTAAGTATTAAGATTGAAGCTGTTTGCATCACCTCTCCCTGTGCTAAGCCTCATCTCCTCAATTCTCCTTACCAGTCTCTATGTTACCAGGCAGGGGAACATGGTGACCATGTAATTTACCTAGAAGCATAAAGAGCAGTTTCATTCTCAATACTTTACCCAGGAAGAGCCCCGATGGAAGGGTCACATGGCTTTCCCAACTAGAAACATGATAACATAGGAAGCGGTGTTCAAAATCATTGAACTCACAATAGCTATGCTTCTCTGTTCATATCACACTTTGGAATCTGGATATGCACACAGGAAGACATTCCCAAAACCAAAGCTCGTGGCTACACACATGATCTCTGAGCGTATTTTGCATGTGATTGGGCGTGTGATTGAAGTTAGGCCAATTAGACCTGATCTCTCCTGGACGGCGTGGGGAGGCCAGACTGAGGCGGACACCACTGAGAGCGGATGCCATCTGGTGGTGGTGGCCGGGACTGTCGCTGAGGACTGTTGGGCTGCCCTGGCTAAGGCGATCGGCTGTGGTCTTAGGAAAGGACCTAATAAAGTCTGTCTTTGATTCTGTGGCTTACCCTAAATCCTTCCAAAACCACCCCCCTTATCCCTTATATTAGCCAGAATTGGTTTCTGTTGCTTGCGACCAAAGACCCTTAATTAAGAAACAAAATAAATGCCTTCATGCCCATAAAATACAGCAGGGGATAAAACTAGAAAACCATCAGTTTCTTTCACTGATCACTACCTTCTTTTTTTCACTGTATTTATGATTAGAAGGTACATTCAGACATTCAGGAAGGAAGGAAGGCTTTGAGAGTTGGTGCAGAATAATTTATGCAAGAATGTGAGCTGGCTGAATCCAAGACTTTTCCAGTTTGTGTGCTCTTAGTATAGCTCCACATGAAACCCAAGTCATTTTTACAGCAGGAACAATTTTTATGACCCTTAACCTTGATCTCTCACTACATTCTATCCTTCTTGGTATTTTTTTCGAGGGTGGCATGGAGAAGAGGTCCTTTAAAAAAAAAAAAAGCTGTATGAACATTATATCTCCATTTTAAATTGTACAATTCAGTGGTTTTTAGTATATTTACAAGGTGGTACAACCCTCACCACCTCTAATTCCAGAACATACTCAGTCCCCTCAAAGAAAGCCCATGCCCACAAGAAGTCACTCCTCATTTCCTCTCCATCTACCTCTAGAAATAGCTAATCTACTTTCTGTCTCAAGGATCTGCCTATTCTGGACATTTCACACACATGAAACATACAAGATGTGGTCACTTGTGTTTGGCTTCTTTCACTTAGCGTGTCTTCATGGTTCATCCAAGAAGTCTTTTTAAAACACTTAACCAGGACTTCATCAAATGCAAAAATACATCTCAACAAAAATACACTTGCCATATGTAGGGACACACTGGGATCCTTTAAGATCTTATGAGGGTTTATAACAACTTCGTACTCTGGTGATTTGTTGGGGGGCAGGGGAGTGGAGAGAGGAGGGAAGGAAGAGGCAAGGTAGGGAAGGAAGGAAGGGAGGGAGGGAAGGAGGGACTGATTGAGTGAATTCTTACAGGAAACAGTCTCCCTAATTAAAACAAAACCCAGAACATTTTAAGCAGCATGCTGGGGCATGCAAGGACATCCCTTGCTCCTGTTCCTCTGTCTTGTCATCACTCTTTTCCCTCACTTACTTTATAGTGTTTGGCACATAGTAGACACTCAATATTTTGCATAAGGAAGGAATGAAGGAGGTTTGGTGTGAAATGAGACTCTTTAGGTGGACAGCAGGCAGGTGACCAGGACACAGTGGTTCTCTTCTCTAGAGTTTTCCTAGGACTATAGGCAACCTCACTGGTATCACTTTGAAGGCCACTGAGGCACACCATTCCCCTCCAACATTCGGGCCCAAGCAGAGTCCCCACTCTGGATCCACTGCCTCCTTTCTCTCTTGCAAAATCTCCCTCAAAGTTCTCTCAGCCCATAGTTTCATCTCCCTCCAATTCATTATCTAGATTCGACTGATAGTGATCTTTCTAAAGCATGGATATACACTCATGGTCCTCCCTATTTACAATACTTCAGTGTTCCTCATTCCTCTTAGGATCAAGTTCATGCTTCTCCTACTCTCTGTATCCCTCCTCCTTCCCCTCTACTTTTTTCTCCTCCTTCCTGTCCTTCTCACCCTCCTATCTTCCTTCTCCTCCTTTCTCTCCCCTTCTTTTCCTTCCTCCCTGCCTCCTCTCCCCCTTTCTCTCCCTCCCCTTCCTCCATTTCTTATCTTTCCCATCATAACTCATGAGACCTAGCATGATCTGGCCTAATCTCATCTTTTACAATGGTCCTCATGCCTTCTCCACCTTTCCCTTTATGATCTAGGTGGATTTCATCTTGGATATGTTGACTCTGAACTCCCTAAAGCACCTCTAAGTGGGGCAGTCCAGGAGGCATATTGGTACATGGGTCCAAGGCTCAACTGAGAAACTGGGACTAGGGTTAGAGATGGGGTGTCACTAGCATACAGAGATAGTCACTGAGTCTGTGGAAAAGAATGTTAGGAATTTGCAGGGGACTCATGGCAGGACATTGAGGGATGCCAGCATTCCCAGAGGTGACCTCAACCAGGAATGCTTTATGATTTGACTCCTTCATGATCCAGATCAAAAGAGCTGGTTTTCCTGTTTGCAGTTCATCCTTCCCCATTGGTAAGGAGACAAATTCTGAGCCCTATGTCCTTTAATTCAACAACAGCTCCACATTATTATGGAAGCAAGCCCCAACAATTCAACAACAAACCAGAGTATTTGACGAGACAGACACTCAGAATGACAGTAGATCCCAGGTTTGAGTGATAAGATTCAGCACCACAGTTACTCTGACCAAGTGGCAGCACAGATTCTCAAGTGATCCCCATGGGTATCTCCCACCTGAGCCTCACCCCTGACAGATCACAGCTCATCATCTGCTTGGCCCTCATTTGTTCTAATCACTGCTTGAGGTGCTCTAACATTGTCACTTTCATTTGTCTTTTATTGAAGTAATATGACATAAAGTGTTATCTTAGGGGCACCTGGGTGGCTCAGTTAAGTGTCTGCCTTTGGCTCGTGTCATGATTCCAAGTCCTGGGATCAAGTCCCACATTGGGCTCCCTGCTCAGTGGGGAGCCTGCTTCTCCCTCTGCTTGCTGCTCTCCCCTGCTTGTGTGCACCCTCTCTCTCTCTGACAAATAAATGAATAAAATCTTTTAAAAAATAAAATCTTTTTCTGGAGAAATAAAGTAACTAAAATCTAACCAAGCTGAAATCGAAAAAGCTATTAATGAGGGGCAATAAAAAATGGAAGCTCTTATTGCTAGCATAAATGAGGCAGAAGAATTAGTGATATAGAAGACCAAATGATGGGGGAATAAAGAAGCTGAGAAAAAGAGAGACAAACAACTTTTGGACCACAAGGGGAGAATTTGAGAGATAAGTGATACTATAAGATGAAACAATATTAGAGTAATTGGGATCCCAGAAGAAGAAAGAGAGAGAGGGGCAGAAGGTATATTGGAGCAAATTATAGCAGAGAATTTCCCTAATTTGGCAAAGGGAACAAGCATCAAAATCCAGCAGGCACAGAGAACCCCCCGCAAAATGAACAAAAATAGGTCCACACCCCATCATCTAATAGTAAAATGTACAGATCTCAGTGACAAAGAGAAAACCCTGAAAGCAGCTCTAGACAAGAGGTCTGTAACATACAATGGTAGAAATATTAGATTGGCAGCAGACCTATCCACAGAGACCTGGAAGGCCAGAAAGAACTGGCATGATATATTCAGACCACTAAATGAGAAAAATATGCAGCCAAGAATATTATATCCAGCTAGGTTGTCACTGAAAATAGAAGGAGAGATAAAAATCTTCTAGGACAGACAAAAACTAAAAGAATCTGCAAACACCAAACTAGCCCTACAGGAAATATTTAAAGGGGTCCTCTAAGCAAAGAAAGAGCCTAAAGGTAATAGACCAGAAAGTAACAGAGACAATATACAGTAACAGTCACCTGTAGGGGCAATACAATGGCACTAAATTCATATCTTCCAATAGATACCCTGAATGTATATGGGCTAAATGCTCCAGTCAAAAGACACAGGGTATCAGAAAGACCATCAATATGCTGTCTGCAAGAAACTCATTTTAGACCAAAAGACACCTCCAGATTTAAAGTGAGGGGGTGGAAAACTATTTACCATGCTAATGGATATCAAAAGAAAGCTGGGCTGGCAATCCTTATATCAGATAAATTAGATTTTAAGCCAAAGACTATAATAAGAGATGAGGACACTCTATCATACTTAAGGACACTATATCATACTTAAAGGGTCTGTCCAACAAGAAGATCTAATAATTTTAAATATCTATGCCCCTAACATGGGAGCAGCCAACTATATAAACCAATTAATAACAAATCAAACAAAACAAAACAAATTAATAACAAAAGCAAAGAAACACATAATAATAATACAATAATAGTAGGGGACTTTAACACCCTCCTCACTGAAATAGATCATCTAAGCAAAATATCAACAAGGAAATAAACACTTTAAGTGACACACTGGACCAGATGGACATCACAGGTATATTTAAAAAAATTCCATCCCAAAGCAATAGAATACACATTCTTCTCTAGTGCACATAGAACATTCTCCAGAATAGATCACATCCTGGGTCACAAATCAGGTCTCACCTGGTACCAAAAGATTGGGATCATTCTCTGCATATTTTCAGGCCACAATGTCTTGAAACTAGAACTCAACCACAAGAGGAAAGTTGGAAAGAACTCAAATACATGAGGCTAAATAGCATCATGCTAGAGAATGAATGGGTCAACCAGGAAATTAAAGAAGAATTTTTAAAAATCATGGAAACAAATGAAAATGAAAACACAACTGTTCGAAATCTTTGGGATGCATCAAAGGTGGTCCTGAGAGGAAAATGTATAGTGATACAAGCCTTTCTTAAGAAACAAGAAAGGACTCAAATACACAAGCTAACCCTACACCTAAAGGAGCTGGAGAAAGAACAGTAAAAAAAAGCCTAAACCTAGCAGGAGAAGAGAAATAATAAAGATCAGGGCAGAAATCAATGAAATAGAAACCAAAAGAACAGTAGAACAAATCAATGAAACTTGGAGCTGGTTCTTTGGAAGAATTAATAAGATTGATAAACCCCTGGCCAGACTTATCAAAAAGAAAAAAGAAAGGACCCAAACTAATAAAATCATGAATGAAAGAGGAGATATCATAACCAACACCAAAGAAATACAAACAATTATAAGAACATATTAAGAGCAACTGTACGCCAGCAAATTTGACAATCTGGAAGAAATGAGACATATAAACTACCAAAACTGAACCAGAAAGAAAGGGAAAACCTGAACAGACCCATAACCAGTAAGGAAATTGAAGCAGGCATCAAAAATCTCCCAACAGGGGTGCCTGGGTGGCTCAGTGGGTTAAGCCTCTGCCTTCGGCTCAGGTCATGATCCCGGGGTCCTGGGATCGAGCCCCGCATCGGGCTCTCTGCTCTGCAGAGAGCCTGCTTCCTCCTCTCTCTCTGCCCGCCTCTCTGCCTGCTTGTGATCTGTCAAATAAATAAATAAAATCTTTAAACAACAACAACAAAAAATCTCCCAACAAACAAGAGCCCAGGGCCAGACGGCTTCCCAGGGGAATTCTACCAAACAGTTAAAGAAGAATTAATACCTGTTCTCCTGAAACTGTTCCAAAAAATAGAAACGGAAGGAAAACTTCCAAACTCATTTTATGAGGCCAGCATTACCTTAATCCCAAAGCCAGACAAAGACCCCATCAAAAAGGAGAATTACAGACCAATATCCTTGATGAACACAGATGCAAAAATTCTCACTAAAATACTAACCAGTAGGATGGAACAGTACATTAAAAGGATTGCTCACCACAACAAAGTGGGATTTATTCCTAGGCTGCAAGTTTGGTTCAACATCCGCAAATCAATCAATGTGATACTACACATTAATAAAAGAAAGAACAAGAACCATATGATACTCTCAATAGATGCTGAAAAAGCATTTGACGAAGTACAGCATCCTTTCTTTTTTTTTTTTAATTATTTATTTATTATTTAATAGACATAGATCACAAGTAGACAGAGAGAGGAAGGGAAGCAGGCTCCCCTCTGAGCAGACAGCCAGATGCGGGGCTCGATCCCAGGACCCTGGGATCATGACCTGAGCCGAAGGCAGAGGCTTTAACCCACTGAGCCACCCAGGCGCCCCTACAGCATCCTTTCTTGATCAAAACTCTTCACAGAGTAGACATAGAGCGTACATACCTCAATATCATCAAAGCCATCTATGAAAAACCCACAGCGAATATCATTCTCATTGGGGAAAAACTGAGAGCTTTTCCCCTAAGGTCAGCAACATGGCAGGGCTGTCCACTATCACCACTGCTATTCAACATAGTACTAGAAGTCCTAGCCTCAGCAATCAGACAACAAAAAGAAATAAAAGGCATCTGAATCAGCAAAGAAGTCAAACTCTCACTCTTTGCAGATGAAATAATACTTTATATGGAAAACCCAGTTTTCTGATGACTGTTGGAATTAGGAGGATGCCTGGAAATTATCTAATCCCATCCCCTAATACTGAGATTAAGAAATTGAGGACTAGAGAGGTAAATTACCTGTGGTCACTTAACAAGTCAGGGGCAGAACCAAGGGTATAATCAAAGGTTTGCTATTTTTCCTACACACTACCTCTCCTTTTTTTCTCTTTATTGTGGGAGAATATATGTAACAAAATTTACTGTGTTAGCTGTTTTTAAGCATACAGTTCAGTGCTATTAAGGACATTCACATCTCTGTGCAACCATCACCACCATCCTCTCCTGAACGTTCCATTATCCCAAACAAACTCTGTACCAATTAAGCAATGACTCCCCTTTCTCCTCTCTGCCAAGCCCCAGGAACCACGGTTCTTTCTGTCTCTCTGTATTTGACTAGTCTAGGGACCTCATACAAGTGGAATCATCGAGTATCTGTCTTTTTGTTTCTGACTTACTTCTCTTGGGTAATGTCTTCAAGGTGCATCCATGTTATGGTCTATATCAGAATCATCAAACAGCACATATCATATAGCACGTATTATCCTAGGGAACAGATCATTCTTTTTTAAGGCTGAACATTTCACTGTATGTCTATACCACATTTGGTTTATCTTTTCATCTGTCAATGGACGTTTGGAATTTTCCATCTTTTGGCCATTGTGTATAATGCTCCCCTAAAACAAATACTTGTTGAAGTCCTTGCTTCCAATTATTTTGGTTAATTATCAAATTATCATATGATAATGTCATTGCTTCCAATTATTTTGGTTAATTATCCAATTATTATCTGATAATTTTCTGAGAAACCACAGTACTGTTTCCCACAGCAGCTGCGTCAATTTACACTTCCTCTCTTTATTCTTTTGTGTATAGTAGACAGAGTATTGGATTGAAAGTTGCTAACCCAACCCCGGATTGATGAGCTGTGTAATACTGGATAAGCCCCTCTGCCACTCAAGCTTCACTTCCCCGGTCAGGAAGAGAGAAAATGTCCTGTGGCATGCCAGCTTCACAGAATTGTTATAAGAATTGAGCCAAATGAGATATACAGAATGCTTTATAAAATGAAAACATTATTTAATAAGAGTTGCCATGAGTCATTTGTACTAAATTTGAGCCCAATCCAATGTCGAAGGAGAAAACCATACACTATTAGGAAGGAAGGGGCTTGCTAAAGAAATTTAATATCCAGCAAAGACTCCGATTCAAAGGTCTTTTTTCTAAAACCTAGGTGTTCTACCCTAAACAGAGAGCACTGTGGCGGGGGTGCAAGGAAGCAGTCACAGCCAGCTTGGGAGAAGATGAGGAAAGGGAACATCAGCGTGACACAAAGCAGTCATGGGTCCATCAGCTGGTTCAGTTTGAAGTTCTGCCACTCACTGTTTCATTAGAGGCATTTAGAATTGTGTTTATAATTTTCTTTTTTTTTTAAAGATTTTATTTATTTATTTGAAACAGAGAGAGAGATCACAAGTAGGCAGAGAGGCAGGCATAGAGAGAGAGGAGAAAGCAGGCTCCCCGCTGAGCAGAGAGCCCGATGCGGGCCTCGATCCCAGGACCCTGAGATCACGACCTGAGCCGAAGGCAGAGGCTTAACCCACTGAGCCACCCAGGCGCCCTGTTTATAATTTTCTATAAACACATCATTCCTAGGACAATGTGGCTTATTCCCTTTGGTAATAAGAGTTGCTGAAATACATCCAACAAATTTTTTTTGTCTGAAGTTAAATCACTGACTTCATCTTACTTACACAGATTACACAATGGGCTCCCAAGTAGAGAATGAAAACTGCCTACTGGCTTTTGGAAACAGGGATACCCTTTAGATTTTTGGATTCTAAATGTTAAATTTACTCTCTTATTGTAAATTGACTGTACAAACACTGATTTTGTAACCACTGTAAAGGATGCAACAAAAATCAGAAGAGTAGACTCCTACCCCAAATGAGATCAAAGCAGAATTGAAGATCTCAAGGGACTGATACGATGTTGCTAGACTTTATAACTAATGACAGAATTATTTTCACTCTTTATGTACACATACTGATGCTACTATACATAGAGGGCATCTCCTTGGAAGGTTTTTTCTTATTTTAAACACACTTAAAATTTCTTCTGTCAACTCTTTTTCGTGCCCATCTTAAATAGTATCTTATTTTTAAAAAATAGTATCCCATTTTTAAAGAACATTACAGGCCTGGTATAATTTTATGATGTGATGCCAAGCTATTCGAGTATTAAACAGAAAATCTTATTGGGCCTAGAGCGTACCTGGTCATTTTGGCCAGAAAGGGACTCTCCTCTTTGGCTCCAAAACCTATGGTAGGGACAGATATGCAGTCAGTGATTTCTGAATTTGGTACTAAGGAGGAGGAAAGAGACAGTCAGAATCAAGATTAAAATGGGACTGAAGCACAGAGGAGGAGGGTGAAACCTGGGCAGAAAAATAATTGCCAAGAAAAATGGGACTAGAAAATAGAAAGAAGGCATCCACTCAAGGTAGCAATTCCTTCTGAGATATCCCTCCAAAACTTATACTCTAGCCTCTGAAAAGAAGAGCTCATTGCTTTGCAAAGCTCTGCATTCCCACATTAGACAGCCCTAGTTATTTTATTTTATTTTAATCGTGGTAAGTATGCTCTTTAATCCCCATCACCTATTTCACCCATTCTCCCACCCACCTCCCCTCTGCTAACCACCAGCTTGTTCTCTCTGTTTCTTGTTTTGTTCTCTTTTTTGTCCCCTTTGCTCATTTGTTTTGTTTCTTAAATTCCACATGAGTGGAATTCCATGAGTGAAATCATATGGTATTTTTCTCTCTGACTGACTTATCTTGCTTAGCATTATACTCTCTAGTTCTCTCCATGTTGTTGGGAGACAGCTCTATTTTTTAAAATGTTCTTCTTTAAAATAATTTGGTGCCCAGCAACAAAAGAGATAGAAAATAATAAATCATGGTCCTGCCTTATACTGGAATATTATTCAGCCAACATAAATGATGCTGCTATAAAAGAATATAGAAATGATACTTGATGATTTAGGGAAACGCTATAATATATTGTTATATGTGCCTCAAGACTCTGGGTTGTGTGTGTGTATGTGTAGACATTGGGAAGATAGTGAACAATTAACAGTGTTTATTTCTGGGTAGCAGGAAGCATGGATGATTTTTATCTTCTTCTTTATGCTTTTTTTTTTTAATTAAAAAAAATCGGATTTTACCATGAGGACACTCTTCTCAAATTATCTGTGGTGCTGACTTCTCACAGAGCAGCCACATAAGCCTCCAAAGACCTTCACTAGAGAATGAAGAAGATAAAGAAATTGGAGGAAGAACGCATCTTGTGCTCATGACTGCAGAGATCAACAGAGAGCATATTCTGGAGCTCCTGTGGGTGTACACGCCTCTACCCAATTCTCTGTTTGCTTTCATTGAGCCTCGCTGGGGAAGCAGGCAGACATGTTGGGACATGCTGCCCATTGGCTTTGCTTCCTGAAAGAATCCATTCTGCTCTGGTGAGTCCCAGAAAGTGCTCATCTTCCTCTGCTGTGAGCCACCTCTCCTAAATCCTTTCATTCTGAGGATGAAATGGTAGACCCCTGCTAGGTAGAGAATACTAAAACTCTGCTAAAATGTCCTTAATGTGCACCAAAGAGAATATCATAATGTTTGTGGCAACAGTTTGCCCGAAATAGGCCCGTGCTGCCTGGGTGTGGTCGATGAGGCCCAGAGAGGCCCTGAAATGTCCAAAGAGCAGAGACGGTGTTTGCTCACAGCTCACCTTTGTCTGTGTTGCTCAATGTCTGTGTGAGCCCTAGAATGAGATCTCCATCTTCACACAGCCAGACAACCTGTTTGGATTTCTAACCCAGACTTGAAGGTCTCAGAACTCCAGCAGAACTCCCTAAGAAAATACTACTGCTGTTTTACTGTATTTTTAAGTATATATATATATATATTTACTCTCTTATCATAAATTGACTGTACAAACACTGATTTTGTAAATATATATATATATATGTATATCCTCAAAGTTTTGTTAAGTGTAATAAAATATAAATGTGCTAACTTATCAGCACAAATAGATTAGACCAAACAATATCTTGTAAAGCAAAGGAGGAAAAAAAAAAAAGCCTTTTTAGGTGCTAAAAAGGTTCTGTGGTATAATTTCTCAAACTAGTAATTCTATTTTAATCTTTCAAACTGATTTTTAAAGTTTGGAAGCAGAGTATGACATTAACATTGCTGTACTGCTCACTTAAGAGTCCCATTATTTTAAATCATTGTCCTTTCCATCTTGGGGAGGAGAAGTGGAAGAGAACAGTTGCCCAAACCAAGCATCTTGGTTTGAAGCATCTTGAAGCACACACTCAACTCACTCTCTGGCCTTCTCCTTTTAAAGTGGGAATGTGGATGGTTCCATCATTCCCTCTCCTCTCTTACATTAACTCCATCATTTCTACTGATCACGTCAAGTCTTACTTGACTTACAGTATTTGCTCTAGCTTATCTATTTCTCTCTCCTCCTGAAGACAGGGATCACGTTGGAACAGGTGGAACAATGCACAAACCGTGCCCCGGCAAATTGGAAACAGTACTCCACAGACAGCCTTAACCCTCGTCAGAGCCCTGGGAAACACTCTTCCCAGACACCGGCCCATTTGTGTAAGAGTGAACACCTTGGGTAAAGAATTGATCCATCCCATGGCATCTAGGCGAACAGCTGAAGTACATTTTCAGCTGAGTTTTCACAATGCTTTTTGCAGCTTTTTGCCTTCTTACATTATGAAGAAAATACAGGTTTACTTATTATGGACAATCAGATCCATTCTCTGTACCACTTTGCATAGAAACCCAGCCCAACATGGTAACTGGCACAATTCTACACCTCACATTTTGCCTTGAAAAATAAAGAAAAACAAGGATTCGGCCATACTTGGAGAAGAAAGACAGAGCCATTCCCCAAGGCCCTCAGAAAGCCATCTGGTTGCAATCTTTCCCGGAGTTTTCTGGCCCAGAGACAAAGCACATTTGTATCAGACGGATCAACACTGTCACCCAGTGGACAGACACTAGGGGGGCTGAGGCTGAGCTTTGATCTTGGCTTGGCTTGGCAAGCCAGCATTTAAATAGGAACCTGTTTGTTTTAAGTGATCATGTATTCTCTTACAGGGAGCTGGGAGGATCTCAGCTGACAAGACTTTGATTTGGGATGAGTGCAAATATAAGGAGGACATATATTTTCATTGTGCCTATGCTTTTTTTTTTTTTTTTAAACCACTGGGAAATTTATAGGAAGCATAGACTCTAACCAACCAAACAAGTCTGCCAAGACACAGATTCGACCAGGCCTGCAGAAGGAGGGAGGTATATGATCACCTGCCAGGTATGTGGGAAGATTTCCCTACCACAAAATAAGACTTATTGTTCATTGTTCAAAGAGACAGTGGATGTATATTTTGAAAACTAAAGATTTTTTTTTTTTTTTTTGGTGATCTGAGGTTATTCACTTTACTAGAATGATGTCAGTAGACGAACCATTCTTGCTATCTCTATTTTGTATATATATCAAAAGATATGCATGGATGCAGCCTCTGACCCATCTCATTCCCCCAAGTCTCTTTAGTCTGTATTATTATTATATATTTGAGAGAGAAAGACTTGGCGGAGGCAGGGGGAAAGGGACAGGGAGAGGGAGAGAGAGTCTCAAGCAGACTCCCCACTGAGCCTGGAACCTGAGGACGGAATCCATCTCACGATCCCAAGACCACAACCTGAGCTGAAATAAAGAGTTGGACACTTAACTAACTGTGCTGCCCAGGCGCCCCTAAGTCTCTTTAGTCTTATCTGCCATTTGACACTCTCAACCAATTGGCTTACTTTTCATATTAAGGTGAGAGGTTCTTTGCCTTAAGCCTTTCTTGCTAAATGTACCTTTAAATTAGTTTCTTCTCCCTGGCTGGAACGCATCAACAAACTGAAAGCATTCATCTTGTATCACTTTACACTTCTGCAGTCCTGGAAGCTGAAACTTCACCTGGCGGGAGCTTTTCTAGCATCTTGATTAAAAGCTATCTGTTTATTGGAGGGAAATCTGGGTTTGAATCCTAACTGCACCACTTGCTAGCTAGCTCCTTGTCTTGGACAGGTCACTTAGTTTCCTTAAGCTTTAGTTTCCATCTCCGTTATCAGGGATAATACTGGCACCTACTGCTCCGGCGGTTAATCCCTGCTGTGGGGATTTAGGTAGGAAAATACAGATGAACAACAGCCTGGATGCATCGTAAAAGCTTTATGAACATTAGGGTCGGCATTGTCATAATTACTACAATGGCGGCAGTCACTCTTACTACTCCTAAAATGCAATTCTTATAAAGTACCTCAGGCACGCAGATGAAACCGTCATATTTTTTTAGCTAGAAAGACCCTGAGAGAGCATCCAGTCCTTTGTTCTTCATTAAAATCATCTGGGGAAGTATGTATGTATGTATGTATGTATGTATGTATGTATATTTTTAAAAATTATTTAGTTTAATTGAGAGAGAGAGAGAGAAGGCATGAGTGAGCGAGGGTGGAGAGGGGCAGAGAGAAACTTTTGCAGACTTTCCACTAAGTGTGGATCCCAATGCAGGGCTTAAGCTCATGACTCTGAGATCACCACCTGAGCCAAAACCAAGAGTTGGACACTTGACAGACTGAGCCACCCAGGGGTCCCTCCAAGGAACCTTTTAAGGAACACTGACATTCCCAATAGCCCAGTGAAAGAATGCTTATTATATGAATCCTTTTAGATGAATTCTAGAAAAGGCAAACCTAATCTATAGCGACAGAAAGCAGATCAGCAATTGTCTGGGGATGAAGGTGGAAGGAAAGAACTGAAGGAAACTTTCTGGGGTGGTGGCAATGTTTTCTGTCTTGATTGTGGAGGCAGAGTATTCACATTTGTCAAAAAGCTTCTGAAACTGTACAGCAAAGTGAGTGCTTTGTATTGTATGTAGAATATATCATAATAAAGTTGATGTAAGAAGCTGATGCTGAGTCTCCTCCCCAGGAATTCTGATTTGACTGTTCCAGGGTGAGGCTCACGCAGCTAAGGCAGGAGCCAGCGGTGAGAGCCACTGATCTAATCTAGTCTCCTCCACCTCCAGATGAGCTCAACCCAAGTATATACCACTGGTTATAGTGGAAGGTGCAGGACTAAAAACCGGGTCTTCAGGCAAACCTGAGTGGTCAAGTCGGTTAAGCGCTGGACTCTTGATTTTGGCTTAGGTCTTGATCTCAGAGTTGTGAGACCAAGCCCTGCATCAGGCTCCATGCCGGGCATAGAGCCTGCTTGAAAATCTCTCTCCCTCTGCTCCCCACCCCCCACCACATGCATGCTAGCTCACTCTTTCTCCAGATTTCTTGTGTTCTCAGCCTTTCCTTTTTACCTTTACTAGTAACACTGCTTCTTCCTGGAAATTCTCTCTCCTTTTTACCTCTCTGTATGAAAACCCCTTCAGGGTTCAGCTCACATCTCATGACTCTCAGGAAGCCACAGTCTGCACCGCCCTGACCTTGACCTAGGAGTTCCTTGGCAGGAGGGACTGAGGCTTTTTTAAAAATTTGTATCCTCAGAACCAATATTGTGCTTGGCACAGGACAGGCATTCCATACACATTTGTTGAACTGAAAAACTGGTGGAAAGGAATTACCATTTAATAAGTACCCACGATATGCCAGGAATTGAAATGAGCACTTCGTGTACATTATCTCATTGAATTTTTACAATTTTATGAGTTGGTTATCATTTTCCCTTTTTGCAAGGGAGGAAACAGGCTCAGAGAGGCTTAGTAATTTGCCCCAGGGCACAGAGCAGGCAAATAGTAGAACCAAGGTCTGGACTCAGGTTTGTTGATTTTCCAAGTTCCTGCTTTCTCTACCATACTGGGCTGTCTCAGTCACAGCAGTTACTCTGTTCAGCCTTAAGGTATGGATATTATGTATCCTATCTCCTCCGTTAGGTTATAAACTTCTTAAATGCAAGATTTAAAGTTTAACATTTATAATCCCATATCAACTCATGAAGTAGAGGATTTGATCACCTCAGTGTTAAGAGAGTATTCAATGTTTAACCACATTAGAGCAATTGCAATGATAATCCAACATTTAGAAGAATATCCACCTGCACTTCTAAGAAGACCTGTAGTCAGGGGGGAAGCACAGAAGGCTGTGATTCGAGCTTATCTATTTCTTCACTCTCTCCTCTCTTTCCCTTTTTTTTTTTTTAATTTGACAGAGATCACAAGTATGCAGAGAGGCAGACCAGGCAGAGAGAGAGAGAGAGAGAGAGAGGAGGAAGCAAGCTCCCTGCTGAGCAGAGAGCCCGATGTGGGGCTTGATCCCAGGACCCTGGGATCATGACCTGAGCCGAAGGCAGAGGCTTTAACCCACTGAGCCACCCAGGCACCCCCTCCTTTCTTTCTTATGAATAATTTCTAAGTCACACAAGCATCATACACAACATCATTGACATATAACAACATAGTAGTTTGGTTAAAACAGTCATATATCTCAAAGCACGTACCAAAAATATTCCTGGAATGACATTGTGCCTTTGAACCAGAAGTGGACAACTGCCCCCAGTAAATTTGCATGCAGAGGTGATGTTGTATTTGAGCAATCGAAAGGGATCTGAACAACTCTAAAAAAAAAAGTTGTAAAGACATTAAATCCCAGGTAACAAATCCTTTGTTCCATTCAGCAGTATTTGCATCTTTGAGCCAACAATTCTAGACTCTATTCCTATTACTCCATTAGGAATGCCTTCTTCCTAAACTTATCGAAGACCTCTGTATTGCCAAGGCCAGTGGACATTTTCATGTTTCTTCTATTTCTTGAACTCTTTGAGGGATTTGAAATTACTACAGTCCTCCTTCTCGAACTCTCTCCTGGGCCTCTGTGGTCCCACCCTTCTGTTTTCTTTCTATTTCTCTGTGTCTTCCATCCCAGTCTTGGTCAAGCACAACTTTTCCTTTACTTGACCTCTAAATATCTAAAATCTAAATATCTGGGGCACCTGGGTGGCTCAGTGGGTTGGAGCCTCTGCCTTAGGCTTGGGTCATGATCCCAGGGTCCTGGGATAGAGCCTGCAGGAGCCTGCTTCCCCCTCTTCTCTGCCTGCCTCTCTGCCTGCTTGTAATCTCTGCCTGTCAAATAAATACACAAAATCTTTTAAAAAAATAAAATAAAATCTAAATATCTAAAATAGATTCCTGCTCTTCACTCTCTTCACATACCCTTTGGGTAATCCATAATTTTTGCTGCTATTTTTGTGCACCAAGTGTTTTTCAAAGCTAGTGCTCTCCTCTGAGTATCAGACTTGTGGGTTGAATTGCCTACTTCCTGATGTGTCCATTTTGATGACACTCTAGTACCTCCAACTCAACATGCCCAATCTGAATTTTTCATCTCTCTCTCTCTCTCACTTTTTCTTTTTTTGTGTGTGTTTTTTTGTTAAGTAAGATCTATGGGCTTAAACTCATAACCCTAGATCAAGAGATCCATGCTCTAGTGACTGAGTCATCCAGGCATTCCCTCTTCAAACATTCTTATGTGGATTAAAGATTCTATAAATTTTTTGCCACTCTACCTATCAGGAGATGGAGGTCTACTTCCACTCCCCTTGAATCTGGGCTGGCCCTGTGATAGGCTATGACAAAGAGTATACTGTATAACTTTTGAGACCAGGCCTTAAGAGGTCTCCAGGTTCCATCTTCACCTCTTGGAACATTCCTTCTCAAAACATGGACATCATGGTGTGAGGAAACCTGAATAACTCTTAGAAAGGCGGCCCTCATGAGGAGAACAGAGGTCCCTGGCCAATAACCATTGCTGAGCTCCTAATACCAGCAGTTCTACCTGCCAGCCATATGAATGAAGCTCTTCTTGAATCCTCCAGCTGTACTCAAATTGGCCCAGCCAATGCTGTGTCAGGTCATCCCTGCTAGTTCTGAGCTGGTCATGAGCAAATATGCAGTTGCTGTACTAGGACTGTAAGTTTTGGGGGTGGTTTGTTATGTAGTAATAGGTAATAGGTAACAGACATTTCTTATCCTCATCCTTCTGAATTTCCTACCTCAACAAATGGTACTGTTCTTCTTCTGACTGTGCAAGCAAGAAGCAGGAGGCATCTTAAATTTTTCCCTCACCCAACATATCAAATCTTACAGAGTCTTGCTTCTAACTACAACTCAGACTTAGCATCCTTTTCCACTCCCATGGCCACCACTGCCTGACCATTTCTCACCTGAGTAAATGCGGTACTAGGTCTCTCTGTCATTCCAGTTTTTTCTGGAACATTCTGTCAAAATTATTCTTCTAAAATACAAAATCTCTTCATGTTACTTCTCTGCTTAAAATCCTTTAATGGCTCCTCTTCCTTTTCAAGGAGAGTTGGGGTTCCTTACTGAACCTCACAGTTAGATCTCTGCTACCTTCATTAGCTGCTAACTCCCTCAAAGTGCACCCCCCCAATACTGATGTCTTTCCCACCTCCCAGGTTCATCCTGCAACTTGCTATCTTCTTGCGTTCCAATGTGTAGTTTTCCAACATGCCTTCAAAAATGTAGTTTGTAGGGGCGCCTGGGTGGCTCAGTGGGTTAAGCCACTGCCTTCGGCTCAGGTCATGATCTCAGGGTCCTGGGATCGAGCCCCACATCGGGCTCTCTGCTCAGCGGGGAGCCTGCTTCGCCCTCTCTCTCTGCCTGCCTCCCTGCCTATTTGTGATCTCTCTCTCTCTCTTTCTCTCTCTCTGTGTCAAATAAATTAATAAATAAAATCTTTAAAAAAAAATGTAGTTTGTGGGAAATATTCACTCAGTTAATTCTTTCTAGTCTTACAAGTCTTACTAGTCCTACAAGCCACTTCTTGCCTAAAGGTTCTGTTGATACTTCTGACCCAGCACTCATGTCACCATGTCATCTGTTGTGACTGTTCTCTGGATTGTCTTTTCCTTGAGGACACAATCAGGCTCTAATTCATTTTTCTGTATCAAGTTGCTATCCCACTCCCAGCATATTGTAGGAGCTCAATGAAAGTTTATCACCTGAATGAATAAATATACAGAATTGTGCTATCAAAAAAGCTTCATCCTCAAGTAGATATTACTTGTATCTACTTAGTTCCTCACTGTTGAAAGGGGTCAGCCAGGCATGGCTCCTTTTATCAGCTGTACTGGCCCTCACAATTCCTGCTGAGCACACACATGAGGCCCCTGCCATGCCTTCTGCCTCCACATGCCCAAGCTCATACTTCTGAGATGCGGGATATGCGCCATTCCTCCCAATCCATTCATCTCATTTGATTCCACTCTTGCCCCCCTTAGCCACTGCTTTTCCTGCTCCACAAGGCTACATGGCAGAGCATGGTGCTAAAGAGCCTGGGTCCTGGAGTAAGACTGCCTGGTGTAACTCTCACCCCCACCCCTACCTGACTGAGGAAACTTGGACAAGTGACCTATCTGTCCTGTCTCAGGTATCGACCTGCACTCAATAGACACAAATGCAGAGAGCCAGCCATTTATGGCTCTTTTGAGAATTAAATGGTATTTCAGGTAAATAGTGGTTGCAACACAGTAAGTGCTCAATAAATATCGGCTCTCTTGATCTTATTCTGACTTTGCCATCTCAGATCAGTTCAGTGAACATTTACTGAGTGTCTATTGCATGCCAGGTATGGGGTTGGGGGGATGGCAGGTACTGTCTGCACCAAGTATATCAGAGCCCTTGGGATTTAATGGACATTATTGTCCTCCTGAGGACTTGAACTCTTCCTGACTATGGTCCTGCTCTCTCATCCACTCAGCTTGTCTGTCTCTTCAGGGGAGACCTAGTTCCTTTCACAAGCCATGGTCCCAGAGGCACTTCCTATGAAACCAAGAAAGAATTAGCAGTGACCAGATACCCTCATATCTGGCCTTCAGACTAAAGAAACATTCACTCATTTGTTGGTTCATTTATTCACTTGACAAATACATTGTAGATGTTAACCATGTATTCGGCCCAGGACAGGCACCAGGGCTATAATGGTGAGCAAGACAGGGCCCTACTATCAAGAAGCTTCCAACTCTGGGCAGGGGAATCTGGTTTCAGGGCAGGCTGGAAGGGTGAGGGTGCCACTCCCAGAACCAGAGCTCCCTGTGCTCCCAGAACCCATCCCACATCCCCTGTGGCTCAGGCTACCCTTCTAGGAGCTTTGTTTACACCCTTGATGCTTCCACCAGAGTAACCCGTGAATTCTTATTGCTGGCCAGCTTCCAATTGCAGCTTAACAATTTCAGCATCACACAGGCCTCCCAGTTCCCTGATTAGGTGGAATGAAAGAAAAGGAAGTGGGAGCCAAGACCGTGGTCTGACCAGGCCACCCTTTTGATGAAGACTGGAGTTCTCAGGTGAGTGTTAACATGTTTTACGATCTTCCCCATTCTTATTTGTATTTCCTTTAGGGTCTCTGGTATGGGAACATTCCCTTCATTTTTATGATCTAAAAAAGAATGTAGGGTACCCTGTGGTACCCAGCCAATTAAGTCAATATTCTCTTTCTTCACCATTCAGAGTTACAAAATGACATGTCACTTTCCTACAAGGTTGCTATCAATTCTGCTAGATGAAATAATATTTCCTTCATCAAAACTTACATTTTAGATTTGTTTATATTCTGCTTTTTTAGCAAAAGACTGGAGGTGGTTTATAGGAAGTAAGAATAGTATCAGAGAAACAATGAATCTTGGAACACTGCATTAAAAAAAGAAAGAAAGAAAGAAAAAGAAAAGAGAAAGAACAGTATCAGAGAAAATTATAAATTAAAAAAAAAATTTTTGATGGGAAAATTTCAGTATAAACAGAAGCTCTGGATCCAAAAGAAGAACTGGATTTCAGATAAGTGGCCCACAAGTTCTTACTCTATTTTCATAATTCAGTTTAAAACTTTGCTCTGTACTTTCAGGTAAAGTGAAAAGAGAAACCCATTTGGGCACCAAAAATCCCCTCAATGGGGAAGGGGAAACATACCAGATTCTTTTTTTTTTTTTTTAATTTTTAAAAAAGATTTTATTTATTTGGTAGAGAGAGATCACAAGTAGGCAGAAAGGCAGACAGAGAGAAAGGGGAAAGCAGGCTCCCCGCTGAGCTGAGAGCCTGATGCGGGGCTCCATCCCAGGACCCTGAGATCATGACCTGAGCTGAAGGCAGAGGCTTTAACCCACTGAGCCACCCAGGCACCCCAACATACCAGATTCTTATGGGAAGTAAAGCTTCTCATTCAGAAAGACAATTTTCACTTTGGCCTTCAAATAGGGAACACTAGGCTGGAAAATATATTGTAACATCCCTCAAAAGAAGTTCAGGGCTACTTAGGGCAACATCTTAAAAGGCCACTCAGTGGCAGCATGTCCGTAAGAGGCGACGTGGCCCAAGCCCTTAGCTCCCACCAGCTTCAGACCTGGACTCTGCAAAGGTTCTTTAATATATCCCTTGGGGCTATCACTGGGTTTGGGACAGGGAACTGAGCAGTCAGGGTGGGAAGAGCCCCACTAGGAGGGGGACCTCAATGTAATACTAAAGAAATTGGATTTGGCCTGAAGGGAAGTCCTTAGAAGACTGTCAGCAGGAGAATGATGCCCTTGTGTCTGTATATTAAAAAGAACACCCAGCAACATGTAACAAATACCAGGGGCGCCAAGACCAAGGGCAGGAAAACTCGTCAGAGAGGCCACTGGAGAGAATCAGATGGGAGGTGACAAAAGCCTAAAATAGGCAGACACAATGGAATTGGAAAAAAGGCTCAAATGTGAAAAAAATGTCATAGTGATTGAATCAACTAGGCTTAGAGGATACTCATTAAATGTGTTGAGATTAAAGGCTCTCGTGGGGAAAAGGCTTCACGAGTTACTACTCGGGGCAGCTGGTAGAGGCTGCTTGCAGTGCAGTCCGGGAAAGGAGTTTAGGGCCCGGTCTAGGCTCGGCTGAAAAGGATGCTGGGTTAGTAGTGTCCATCATGGGGGCAAGATGGGAGGATGCTGGCATGCCTGGTATTGACCTTCCGAGTCTCTGGCAAAAGAAGCACAACAATGTACTGTGTGTTTCAAAATGTGTACACTGTGATTCCATGGATATGAAGATCTAAAACGGACAAAACTGATTTATGGTGATGGAAGTCAGAAAAGTGGTTCCCAGGGGCAGGAGGTAGGTGGGTTACTGACTGAAAAGGGCAAAAGGGAGCTTTTTTGGACCTGGGAGTACTCTGTATCTTGATCGGGGTGGTTATTATATAGGCGTACACATACATAAACATTAATTAAGCTATATGCCCTTAAGATGTGTGACCTCTATTATATGAAGGTCATACATCAATGGAAAAAGTGGGGGAGAAATTCCTCCATGGCCCTTTGTGTGGCTGAGGACATGTCTTAAGATGTAACACGCAAGTAAACATTAGTCACAATATGTCTTAATACACATGACACTCACCTGAAGGCAAGGCATGCTTTTACATCTGTTCAGTTTCCTATACACTTTAGCCATTTCTTTTGTAGTCTTGTCCGTGTTGCTAGCTGAGAACACGTGGACTATAATGAGCTGATCCGTGGAGGACAGCTGGTGGCTTATAAGGTGATCATACTCCAGGTCTGTCACCTCAGGGATGCTGTAAGTGCTACACTGGCATGTGCCCCCTTCCTGCCCACACAATGTCCTCCTGAGGACCACAGGACAGAGCAGCTGAGGATCAAACCATGCATCCTTGTTCTTAATGGGAGGAGGAGGAAGCCTAGAAATGTAATGGTAAGAAATCATGTTCAAAGAAGTGAAAGGACAGAGGCACCTGGGTGGCTCAGTCAGTTAAGCAACGACCCTTGATTTCAGCTCAGGTCAGGATCTTGGGGTCCTGGGTATTCAGTCCCATGTTGGGCTCTGTGCTCAGCCAGGAATCTGCCTGTCTCCCTCTCCCTGCCCCTCTCTCTGCTTGTGCTCCTGCTCTCTCTCTCTCTCTCTCAAAAAAAAATGTGAAAAAAAAAAAAAAAAAAAAAAAAAAAAGAACTGAGAGGACAGAAAGAATATCACTTTAGAAGAAACCAAAGTGGCTACTTTGGTAAAGCATTTAAGTTTAATTCTGGATAGAACTTTATGTGCCAATGTGCTAAAACACTTTTCAATACATTGAAAGAATTGAATGTAAACCTTTTCAGTTACATAAGCACCTGTGGCTCTGAAACAAATATAAGCCTTACGTTCAGAGGACTTAATTAATCTAAATGATTGCAAGTAATTGACCACTAAGAATGAGACTTAGAGTCTTAACTGCAGTTTGACAAATGCAAGAAGAATGCATTAAGGTTGGTCTGTGAGATACTCACTTTATTCCAGTCTCATAAATGGGGAAAACTAACGCTCAGAAAATTCAATAATTTGACTAAAGCACCCAAGTAGTAACTGACAAAGCTGGAACTTGAACGCACATGTATTTTTTTTTTTTCTATTACAATGGCCCACTGACTGGAGATGAAACACCTACAGCATACTTTTGAGCTGATTGGTGCCTATTAATAGAACAGATAAACCATGTAAGCCAATAGCAAGAATGCAAATCAGAAAGCTAAATTTGAATCTGTATTCTGTCCACTAACTCTCAACATGACTATAAATCTTCTGACTTCTTTATACCTCAGTATTAACATCTGTAATGTAGGGATAAGTTTATGTTTCCACAAAACTTCTAGGGAGGTTATGAGGCTTCTAAAACCAAATCTTGCGAGTTTTAATTATGCTTAAGGAATTTTTATGTGATACTGAAATTTGTTAAATAAAATATTTTAATTAAGTTGTTTAAAACTGGCATTCCTGGGGATGCCTGGGTGGCTCAGTTGGTTGAGCCACTGCCTTTGGCTCAGGTCATGATCCCAGGATCCTGGGACTGAGTCCCGCATCTGGCTCCTTGCTCGCCGGGGAACCTGCTTCTCTCTCTGCCTCTGCCTGCTTGTGCTCTCTCTCTCTCTCTCTGACAAATAAATAAATAAAATCTTTAAAAAAAAAATACTAAACCTGGCATTCCTGGGTAACTAGAAGAGTCTTCTTTAAAAATTATCATTAGAATATTCAGTATTGGCTTCATTTACTTTATGCTAAACCTGAGGAACTTAGTAAATGGGGTAAATGCCCAGTTATGTTTGTTGAAGTTGTGCTTTTCGAAAAGTCTTGATGTTTTTTTGGTAGAAGCACATTTCTGAGAAAAGATGATTATATATTTCCTTGTGATAAGAAAACCCACACATGTAAATATAATGTTATTTCAGTTCTCACCTTCATGCCCTACTAGATCTATTTTCAAAATATTTTTTCCCCTTTCTTGTCATAATGTGTATAAGTGAATTTAAATACAGACCCACTCAGAAATGGATCTTCTTTTTTGGAAAGAGAGGCAAATAATTTCAATAGACTACTGTTGCTCTGAAACCTTCATATTCTTAGTAGTTCTGTATTTGTAATAATAAAAGTCTATACATGTGGGTATCAGTGTGTCCATGTGCTAGCTTACATACGAAAAAGTGAAGAAGAAAAAATAGCTTTGTACATACCACTCTGCTTTATCAAATCTTAGTATTTTACTACACTTGCTATATATATATTTTTCTCATTTTTATAATTTCAGATGCAACTTACAGCCCCAAGGACGTCTCCTGATTTCACCCAATTTTACCCCTGATTTTGATGTATGCATTCTCATGTATGTTACCCAATATGTCATAATCCATAATCTATCAGGGTTAAGGTTTTTAGCTGACAGCAACAGAAACAAACTGGCTAATTTAAGCAAACAAACAAAAACAAAGGAATGTATTAAAAAACTCAGAAAATCTTTGGAAAGGTAGAAGAATCAGGCTTGCAGGGTCCACTGACCCATGGGAAATGTCCCAAATTGTGCTGTAAAACTTGCCCACTAGGGGCACCACAGCCATAGCTGATGGTCCTGCTGCCCCAGAACATGGTGGTGAGAGCCTCTGGGGGCCCTGTGCCCCCGACGCCCCTCCCTGCCTAGAGGGCTGGGCAGCCCTTACAGCTGCATGAAAATCTGGGGCAGGCTTATCGTACTAGCGGTACCTGGGTCATGTGCCTGGGCCCTAGCTTCAGAGGAGACAGAGAAAGCAACAATCTGGAGTTTTTGTCATCTATAGTGAAAGTACACTCTGCCTTGGCAAGCAGGGAGTCCCTAGGCATAAAGTAGGTTCAGATGCTGGATGGTCAAAACAAACGGCAGATGTCCACGATAAAAAAATTCATACATCCTCTTGGTTATGGAAATATGGGTAGTTTCTTTCCTTTCTTTTTTTTTTTTTTTTAAAGATTATTTACTTTAGAGATAAAGAAAGGAGTGAGGAATGAGTGGAGAGTGGCAAAGGGAGAAGGAAAGAGAAAGAATCCCAAGCAGACTCCCTACTGAGTGCAGACCCCCCCCCCCAACCACACCAAAGCAGGGCTCAATCCCACCACCTCTGAGACCATGATCTGAGCTGAAATCACAAGTCAGATGTTCAACCAACTGTTTTTAACTATTGCAAACTGCTGCAATGAAATTTTTGTACTTTCCTTCTTTTGTATATAGGGCTTTTATTTTAATGTAGTTAAACTTAACGCTCTCCCTTATGTTTCTGTTTTTTGGTGTGTGTTTGGTTTAAGAATTTATTTTCTACCACAAGGCGATGAAAATATTCTCCTTATTTTTCTTCTAAATATTTTATTATTTGCTTTTTATATTTAGCTCTTTAGTCTACCTGCAGTTTATGATGGGAAGTAGGAATCTTCCTACTTAGAAGGAAGATAGGTAGGTAGATTATTATCTACCAGTTATTATTATCTACCAGTTGTCCCACCACCACTGACTGAATAACCCATTCTTTCCTAACTGGTTTGTATTGCTATTTCTGTTTTATATCAAATTTCCATATTGTCTGGGTCTGATTGGGGCTCTCTATTCTGTTCGATTGATCTAAATAGCCTGATGCCAATATCACGCTATCTTAGTTACTATTACTTCCTAAAAAGTCTTTTTTTTTTTCAAAGATTTTATTTATTTATTTGACAGAGAGAGATCACAAGTAAGGCAGAGAGGCAAGTGGGAGGTGGGGAAGAAGGCTCCCCACTGAGCAGAGAGCCCGATGCTGGGCTCAATCCCAGGACCCTGAGATCATGACCTGAGCCAAAGGAGGCTTAACCCACTGAGCCACCCAGGCACACCCCCAACAAAAGGTCTTGAAATCTGGTAGAGCAAATCCTCCCACTTTGTTTTTCCTCTTCAAATATATTAATGTTATATCTAGAGTTAGTTACCTTATACCCCAAATAACACATGATTTAAAAAAAGACACAACTTTTAGCATGCATGATTTGGTACACAATATGAGTGATAAGGGGACAAGAGACCTAAGAATACCACCTTTGCCAGTGGCTGCACAGTAGCAGAGAGCTCTGAGAGCAGGATGCAGTTACCATCAAATAAACCAGGAATGATTGGAATGAAGGTTCTGATCTCCATCCTGTAAAGAATAGGCTACTAGAGGTCCCAGCACCAGTAACACCTTCTTGTTTTCCCATGACCACTTACTCTTCATCCCCACCTTTGTCTACGAAGCCTCTCACAGGTAAATATGGAGCACACCAACATCAGGGCCTCTGAAGAGGCATTCTGAGCATCCCTGAATAATTCCAATGGATCAGCTAGTGTACCTGTCAACCAGGACTAAACCATGCTGCTTGCTGGCCTGAGGACTTGGTCTACAACATTCCTAATATTCATGGGGCAGGATGCCACCCCACCATAATTGGACCTGATTTTGACGGTGAAGCCTTGGAGTTCTGGGTAGGGGCAACTGAAAACTCACCAGGCAGGAGGGGCAAACAGACAGACAGACAGACACACACACACACACACACACACACACACACAATGCACTCACTCAAAGTACATTCAATATACAGACATACACATACACCACAGAAAGATGAGCCTAGAGTCAAAAATCTGAAAACATATCAAGAAAGCTAATTCTAACAAAGATAACCTACAAAATCAATAGTGAGAAGATGGATTTGATCTAGACAGAATTAAAATAATAGAACAAATCTAAAAAGCACTTATAAACAGGGATGTTTAGAATTCTCAGGATGAATAATGGTGGAAAAAATAATTGAGAAAAAATCAGGGGCGCCTGGGTGGCTCAGTTTTTAAGCATCTGCCTTCAGCTCAGGTCATGATCCTGGGGTCCTGGGATCGAGCCCCACATTGGGCTCCCTGCTCAGTGGGAAGCCTGCTTCTCCCTCTCCCACTCCCCCTGCTTGAATTCCCTCTCTTGCTGTCTATATCAAATAAATAAATAAAATCTTTAAAAAAAAAAAAAGAATTCAAAGACTCCCAAAATATTGACAGGTATAGAAAGTCAATCTGAATTTCTTAAGCACACAATAAAATAGTATATTTTCTCACTAACAGGCTGGTTTATATTAACTGTCTTACATTGGACATTTTGGGATGGTGGACGGTGCTAAAAACTTAAGATGCTTCATCCTATTTAATTCTTTCACAGTCTTGTGAAGTAGGTTTATTATCCCCATTCTATGGATAAAGAAACAGGCTTAGAGAGGTATGCAATTGCTGAAGTCTCATAGCTAATGTTCTCTGCTAGCGTGTTATCAGGGTGTTATGCTGTTTTCCCTCTGCCTGGTGTCAGCCTGTCCTCCATGCACAGGATTTGTCTGGAAATTGAACTAGAGCATGAAACCCATATAGAGAAGTGATGCACGGAAGATGGATTTTCTCATTCATGGTGCTTAAGCCTTTATGCTTATTTCAAGATTTATTTGGAGTCCAATTGCAGATTTAAAAGTTTCCATTAAGTTTTTATAGAAATAAATGGAGCCCTTATTGAATTAATATTAATCTCTTCAGATATCATTGCAACACATAACTGAGTCATAAAAGTAATTCTACATTTAAATGTGAAGTGACTGGGTTTTGACTTTTCACAGGAAATTTAAAAGTCTGAATAAACATCTTAGGCCTGCCTCACACAGTGTTTGTTTGCTGCATCACTGCGGATTTTAAAGGATTTGGTTAATTTTGCTACTTGTACCCATTTCTGGCCTGGGGTCAAGGCCCTCCATGATCTGGTGTCAATCCTGGTTATCCTATCTTCCATACCCTAAGCACCAGGAAAACCAAACTGCTCAACATTCTTCCAACTTGCCTGCACTGGCCCCTCGATATGCCTTTGCTCAAATCCCTGCTCTGCTCACCAGCTGTGTCTTGCAGGGTGATGAGGGTAGCATGGGCTTAATTATAATTGCACCCCTTAGGTGTGTCATGAGAATTCAATTAAATCCTGTAGGTACAGTGTTTTGCACGGTACCTAGTGTCTAGTGAGTATTCAGTAAATGTTAGCCATCCCTGACATTATTAGAACCATCACCGTCCTTATTATACATCTCCCCCTGGAGTACCAGCTCTCCCTACTTGCATTTCCCAATTCTCCTAATCACTAAAAACCTTATTCAAAGGCTCCTGGGGAAAAAAAATCCTTTCTAAAAAAAAAAAAACCTCTCTCTTTCCACAAAATTTCTTCAGCCTTCTATCTCTTCTGTTCTGATAGCACCTACTTCCTTAGTTTCCATTGATTAATGGTATTCATTAATACTTTGAAGTCTTTGGAGGACAGGGACCAAGTCTTTGTGTTGTTGACTGCCACATGCCTGGAAGGCGGCAGATGACAGTTTTTGGTTGAATGAATTCCCATGTGCAGGTGTCAGGTAGGACTGCTTGTTTAGTGGCATTTTTGAAGTCTGCTGCCAATGTTTTGTTTATTGTTTTTTTTAAGATTTTGTTTATTTATTTGAGAGAGAGAGCAAGAGAGAGCATGAGCAGGGGGAGGGGCAGAGGGAGAGGGAGAAGCAGACTTCCCACTGAGCAGGGAGCCCATCGTGAGGCTGGACCCCAGGATCATGACCTGAGCCGAAGGCAGACATTTAACGACTGAGCCACAGGTGGCTCTGTCTATGCTTTAAACACAAGAAACATTTACCTCATGGCATTTGCCACTTTAAATTTATTGTTTTCAATAATGTTACTGAAGCAGTACTAGGACTGGAAATCCTAGGGATTTTCACACTGCTACTCAGTGTGAATTCCAGTGTAGAGACAACCTACCCCCACATCCGACACCCCTCGCCTCCCCTCTGCCACCTGGACCTGGAAGGAGGTGACACCCAAGGTGGGAAGCATCCCTGTTTGGTAGCGAGATTCAGAGATACAAATGCATAGAGAACCTGGCTTTTTATGCTGATGAAGAAAACAAGGACACATTTCTCTCAGAAGAACTGTACAAGAAGGCAAGGGAAGCAACAACTCCTGGCCCTCATTTACCATCACCAAACACAGAGTCAGGAGTTTTCAGCCCAAATATAGGGTCAGGTTTCAAATATGTGCTCCCCAAAGAGATGAAAACAAACTGAGTCTTGATTCCTGATTGATTTGAATTCCTCTTGGGAAGCAGGGTGGAGAGAACTCAGATGCTTGACTCTAGGTATATAAATTTGTCCTACTTTTAGGAAAAGTATTTCTTTGATAGCACATAAGTGGTGAGACCTTAACCCACCCTGCTTAGAAAGCACTCCTGTGTGAAGCAACGTAACAGGTCTTGCTTGGCATTTGTAGGTGGACTGAATGAGACATCCATCTGAAGCTCTTTCGAATATAAACTGTACTATGAATTATTAAGACAAATGAGGCCGGTACCTGAAGGACGGATTGCTGCCTGGGGTCTTCTGGGTGCGAAAGAGAGGCACAGGCTTAAAGACACCTTTCAGTTTTAGGAAGGTATTCCGGTATCGAAGGTACTCCTTACTCTCATCTTTTTCCTCTGCACTTTGTTTCAGAGGAAATCTTGCTGATGAGACTTTTTGTTTCCTGATCCCTTTTTCTGGAAGCTTGGGCATTTTGCCAATGTGCATGGAGTCTATTCCTGAAATGTAAACAGAATATACATCACTGAAAACCTTTAGTGGACCAAGGTGCCAGTAGACTAAGCTGTCTGGGTTACGTTGGTTGCAATAATCTGAACACTCCTTCACCCACTTACAGAAGTGCTTTCTGTTGGTTCTCTTATTTTAAATGCACTTCCTGGTTGCCCAGGGCATACACAGCATCTGCGTAATTCAGAAAATGTCTAGGTTATCAACAAATCTAATCCATGGGAGTTTTATTGTCTGTGCTTATCTTTGCCAGATATCTTTAAATGCCTTATCCACCTGAAGTAAGTACTCTCCTTAGGTGAGTACTGTTATTTTAATGATATCACAAAAAAGTCCACATTCACCCAGCTAGAAAGAGGCAGAACTAGGCTTTGAACAGGTCTGTTTAATTCTGAAGGCTGTGTTTCGACCACGCAATAGACCAATGCTTCCTAGCCTTTTCTTTTTAATCATCTAGAAAACTGTAAACTGTCAACGCTTATACATATAGATACTTATCATAGAAAATCTGATATAAACAAAAGAAAATATGATGTGTTGGTATGGCACATTGTGGTAAACTTACTGGAATCAACCATCCCAGATTGAACCTGTCAGCTGATGATAGAATCAACTATCCCGGGGGCTCAATCACCCCCACCCAGCCTCTGTCCTGAGGGCTAAGGATTTCCATTTCTTAGTTCCTGTGTAAAACATTTGTGGCAAATCTTTTGCGATACTCTACTGTATGCCATCATGAGTAGCAAATTACTTCCTCAACTGGCGAAGCTTTTTCTTTGGGATTTAGCTTACAATCAATCCTCCTTATTTGTAGATTCTGTACTTGTGAATTTGCCTATTAGCTACAGTTTATTTGTAACCCTAAATCAGTATCTGCAGCACTTTCATGGTCACTTGTAGATGTGTGGAGCTATGAAAAACTTAAGTTTCATCTTGCATTTTCCCAGTTGTGGTTGAACAAGACGATGCTCTGCCTTCTTGCTTCCAATCTCATATTATAAGCAAGTATCCTTTCTATGGCCTCTTCAGTGCCAAAGTTTTTTGCATTTTTTGTGCCTTTTGTTGGTGATTTTGCTGTTCAAAATGGACTGCAAGTATAGTACTGAAGTGCTGTCTAGCATTCCAAAGTGCAAGATGGCTGTGATGGTCCTTATAGAGAAAACACAGGTGTTAAATAAGCTTTGTTCAGTCATGAGTTATAGCGCTATTGGCCATGAATTCACTGTTAATGTTTCAACAATATATATTAAGTAAGGTATCTCCAGACAGAAACACATAAAATATGGTTATGTATTGACACGGTGACAAAAATGCTATGACCAGAGATACACAAGAACCTCACCCTGTATTTTTCCTAGGAGCAGTGGTTCAATATTGGCTAATTCAGTGTTTGTTGAGACCTTATAGAACCTAATTACAGTGAATAATGAGGGATAAGAGTATTTTCTGGGCGCCTGGGTGGCTCAGTGGGTTAAGCCTCTGCCTTTGGCTCAGGTCATGATCCCAGAGTCCTGGGATTGAGTCCCCGCATCGGGCTCTCTGCTCAGCAGGGGGCCTGCTTCCCTCTCTTTCTCTCTCTGTCTGCCTCTCTGCCTACTTGTGATCTCTCTCTCTCTTTCTCTCTCTGTCAAATAAATAATAAAAATCTTTTTTAAAAAAAGAGTATTTTCTGATCCAAAATATGAACATGAAAGCACCTTCCCTTATGAAAACACAATCAAATGGATTATCTTCTCCAAAGAGGGAAAGGAAATGAAATTAAGGTAATCTCCTTTGACTTTTTTGCTACGGCTAATCACCTGGATCCATGATAAGACTCTCTATGTATACTGATTTACAGTTTACAAACTCACTACCTTGGGAAACTTGGAAGGAAGAGGCATTCAAATATTGATCTTCTGGAAGTCTGAATGATGGGAAAAGGTTATGTGGAGAAATACAACGGATTCCATAACTGACCCAATGCAAATCTGTAGTAATCCAGCCAGTGAAAAAGGATGTGCTTGATCTTCTTCTGTAGTCTTCTTAATTTAATAACTGTTGGGATGTCGGAGAAAGGGCTTATGTCCATTACAGGATCAAATGTAGCTATTTTCATTGTGTCTGTTAAACTCGAAGGCTTCAAAACAGGAAATTATATATAAATATTATAATTCATATAGATTACTTACTATATGGTTATAAAACATCAATTCATTCATTTGTTTATTTGCTTATTCATTCAATCAACAAATATTTATAAGTGATATTTATGGGCCAGGCACTGTGCCAGAAACTAAGACTACGGTTATGTATAAAAGTCATGTTCCCGGGCGCCTGGGTGGCTCAGTGGGTTAAAGCCTCTGCCTTCAGCTCAGGTCATGATCCCAGGGTCTCGGGATTGAGCCCCACATCAGGCTCTCTGCTCAGCAGGAGCCTGCTCCCCCCTTTCTCTCTGCCTGCCTCTCTGCCTACTTGTGATCTCTCTCTGTCAAATAAATAAAATCTTAAAAAAAAAAGTCACGTTCCCTTGTGAATATACTTAATGCCATGGATTATGCATTTAAAAATGGTTAAAATGGTAAAATTTGTGTGATGTATATTTTACAACAAAAAATGGGGAAGAAAAAGCCATGCTCCTTATCCTCAAGGAGCCCACAGTATGAAAAAACTAGGTGGGTAAATCATTACAATTAAAATTAGAAATACTGGGGCACCTGGGTAGCTCAGATGGTTACGTGTCTGCCTTTGGCTCAGCTCACGGTCCCAGGTCTGGGATAGAGCCCTGTATTGGGCTTCCTGCTCAGTGGGGAGACTCCTTCTCCCTCTGCCTCTGCCTACTGCTCCCCCGCTTGTGCTCTCTCACTCATGCTCTCTCTCTCTCAAATAAATAAAACTTTTAAAAATAAAGTAAAATAAAATTAGAAATACCATATGATCCAAAAATTTCTCTACTGGGTATTTGCCCAAAGAAATGAAAACACTAATTCAAAAAGATGTATGCAACCCTATGTTTATTGCAGCATTATTTACAATAGCCAAGATATGGATGCAACCTAAACATCCATCATTAGATGGATGGATAAGAAAGATATGATAATATTCATAATGAGATATTAGGAAGCCATAAAAAGGAATGAGATCTTGCCATCTGCAACAACGTAAATAGACCTAGAGGGTATTATGTTAAATGAAATAAGTCAGACTGAGAAAGACAAATACCATATGATTTCACTTATATATGGAATCTAAAAACAAAACAAATGAATAAACAAACAAAAAGTAGAATCAAACCTATAGATACAGAGAAAAAAATGATGGTTGCCAGAGAGATGGGCATGGGGAATGGGGTAAAGTCAGCAAAGAGAAATGGGAGATATAGGCTTCCAGTTATGGAATAAATAAGTCATGGGAAAAAAAGGCACAGAATAAGAAATATAGAAAATGATATTGTCATAGTGTTGGATGGTAACAGATGGTAGCTACACTTGTGGTGAACATAGCATAAGGTATAGAGAAATTGAACCATGATGTACCCCCAAAACCATGTAACATTGTACGTCAACTATAATAAAACAAAATCAAAATAATTAAAACATAGCAGAAGGGCCATTTAGATATAAGCACAGACTGTTGCAAAAGATTAAGTAGGAAATTTAACATTCATAATGTTGATTTTCTACTTAGCAGAGGAAAGTTTCAAAGAGAAGTACATCATGAATATAGGTGGTGGGTATTAAGGAAAGCACATATTGCATGGAACATTGGGTGTATTGCATAAACAGTGAATCTTGGAACACTGAAAAAAATAAAATAAAGATATTAAAAGAAAAATAAATAAAATATATAGTTACAGTGAGCAGTATATGTGATCTTCTCATAATAATTGGGCATAAAGAGTGGTTACTTAGGTTTGGATGAGCTTATGTGACTAAATGTGACTAAAACTGATAATTCAGTTTTATAAACAACCATTAAGTAGACATAATTATATGGACAACTTTTTTTTTTAAGATTTAAAAAAATTTATTTATTTTGCAGAGAGAGAGAGAGAGAGACAGTGAGAGAGGGAACACAAGCAAGGGAAGTGGGAGAGGGAGAAGCAGGCTTCCCAATGAGCAGGGAGCCTGATGTGGGGCTTGATCACAAGACCCTGGGATCATGACCTAAGCTGAAGGCAGATGCTTAACAACAGAGCCACCCAAGCATCCCATGGACATTTTCATATTTACATATAAAATTGTACATAACTGTATACTTAACTCATTATCCAGTTGGATGCTATGACTGAGCCTGTTGAAGATATGAGAGATGAGCAGAACCCAGGAAGAATTTGAAGAAAGTACAGAATTGAATGACCCAGGAAGAGATTAATGAAGTGGATTATCAAGAATTTTAAGAAATTTGGTCTACAAAAATCAGACATAAAGTTAAGATTTTAATTTGAATCTGGGAAAAATCAACCCTATCAGAAGGACTCAGATTTGGACTCTTCTGTTATAATGACTATAAAAAGGATTGAGAACCCATCTGAGATGTTGATAAAAACTACCCAAAAACATGTATCTTTGGTTCTGAGTCTCAACCTCAAAAACCTGGCAAATAAATAATCCCTAGAAAAATTTAGAATTCAAATAGAGAGATAAAGTAATCTGACAATGTTAAAACTTTAAAGTGTATGAGTGAATTTTGAATCATTGGGATAATCTTATGTATTTGTTATGTTTGAAATATTAAAGAAATTTTGAGGAATTAGAGAATCTGAGAGATTACACTTTGGCTTTCAATTTAAATTGAGTCAACTGATTTTAGAATTTGTGATTATTAAGTTTTAAGGTTTAAGATAATTTAACTAAGTTCAAAAAAAAATTGGAATATTTAAGAGAACTTGAGATTCCCCTCAATTTATTTTTATTTGCTTTACAAAAATTAATAACTTGAGAATATTTTGCTTAGGATTATAAATAAATATACATTTGAGGTACTTAAAGGGAAGCAAAATATATTAAAAATATAAATACACTTTAAAATATATGAGATTGTTATTCATTAAGTTGTATGTGAGCCTAATTGTTTATGAAGATATAGTCAGTTAGATTTCAGTTAATCAAACATTAATGAAGGAAAGGTAAAGACAATTGTTATCTTAGTAGAATATATAGATAAAATAGATTTTGGTGGCCTTAAAACAATGCAAACTGAGTTTTTAAATCAGTCACTTCAATTAAAATGAATATTAATTTCAAAACCAAAGTGAATGCATTTTTCTACTCAAAAAAATCTCTTAGATA
The DNA here is from genome assembly GCF_002288905.1 of Enhydra lutris kenyoni. Taxonomy (NCBI): domain Eukaryota; kingdom Metazoa; phylum Chordata; class Mammalia; order Carnivora; family Mustelidae; genus Enhydra; species Enhydra lutris. The sequence goes on along the minus strand of NW_019154091.1, from coordinate 8,736,491 downwards.
CCAAAACTCTCTGCACTGGTTCCCTGCTTTTGAAAGTCTCTCCCCATCACATGTTTACTGAATTGCTTAATCACAACCAAAGCAAATTTCTCTAGATGTTTTCTTTTAATAGAATGAAATTGACAAAATTCTCCAAGAGTGGCTAAAACCCAGAATTTGCTAACAGGGAAAGACTCTATATGGAATTGATGAAATTAGATGGTTCATAGGCATGACCAACATCTGTGAGAAGTAAGTTTTTGAAAATGTAAAAGCAGAAGTGTTTTTTTCAAATGATTAGATATGTATTACCAAAGAGGTAATATATGAACCTAAACATTTTGAACCATCCTGCCTCTCCTATAGGAATATATACTCCATAGGAATTATTTCTTTGAGTTTGTATAATTAACAGACTGAGCCAGAAGAACAAATGGGTGAAAAAAAAAGAATAAAATAACATGAAAAAGCCCCTTGCTTTCCCCTTTCTGTACCACTTCAAAGAATAAGGGCTCATAATCAGATGATTTGCCAACATATCACAGTCCTTTCAAATTCATGTCCCTTGCCATAACCATTTGATGCTCAAAGTGTGGCTCTTCTACAGATCTCTTCTTCTACTTGACCCAATGCTGAACCTGCCTCTTTTTTGAAGTCTTTCTTTTTTTTTTATGGTTTATCAACCTTCTTGGTATAATTTACATGTAATAAACAGTACTCACTAAAGTATGTTTTTGATGAGTTTTGACAAATGTATACCCCTGTGAACACCACAATCAAAATCCAGAGCAATTCCAACATCTTCCAAATTTCTCTCCTTCCCCTTTGCAAGCAATCCCCCCATGGACTCCAAAAGATCTTTGAGTTTCACATAACTGGAATAATATAGCGGGTGCTCTTTCATGTCTGGCTTCTTCTGCTCAGCATGATTTTAAGGCTCATCTGTTTTTGTGTAGCAGTGGCTCATTCCTTTCTATTAGTGATTTTCCAATGTATATATATGTACCAGTAACCAGCTGATGCATGTTTGGATGGTTTCCAGTTTTTTAAAATTATGAATAAAGATTCTATGAACGTTCATGTAGAAGTCTTTATGTTAAAATAGGTGACTCTCCTTGAGTAAATAAATACCTAGGAATGTAATTGCTGGGTCACATGGAAGATATAACTTTAATTTTATGAAGTGCTAAAATTTTCTGTATTGGTTGTACCATTTTATATTTCTTCCAGCAGTGTATGAAAGTTCTGACTGGGAGTCCTAGATAGTCCAAGATGGCAGAGGAGTAGGAGACCTCAGTATTGTCTGGTCCAAGGAATTCAGCTAGATGGCTATCAAATCATTCTGAATACCTGTGAACTCAACTGGAGATCTAAGAAAATAGATGCAATTGTATAAATAGAAAAGTGACCACTTTCTGTAAGGTAGGAGGTATGGAGAAGTGAATCTGAGGTGCTATATTGGAAGATAAACTGTGGGGGAGGGAACCTCCATAAGCTGGTATCAGAAAATGACATAGTAGTGGAGCATAAAATCAGAACTTTCAGATGTCTGCTCACTGGTGAGGGGTATCTCTACCTGAAGGTGCTCAGGTGGCACAGTGGGACAGAATCCTAGGTGGGACAGTGTGGTCTCAGGATCCCTAGGATCACAGGAAGACTGCGGATGCCTGAGTGGGGCAGAGTTCCCAGGCATTGGAGCGAGGAAGCTGGCTGCAATCAGCAAGCCCAGGATTGGGCTCTCAGCTCAGAGTTGTATATATCACAAACCCTGGCATGGTCAGGTGACTGGTCGCAGAGCAGGGGCTCAGACAGTGGCGGAACTGCAGGGAGACCCCTTCCTACCCCCCGGGTGGGAGTGGCACAGGTACATGCCACAGGAGTCTGCAGGGTTTGGAGACTCAAAATGGGGTCGTGTGCTTGAGATAGACAGGCTCTGTCACAGGATGGGTGAACATGGAGTGTGGACAGAGACCAGGGAGACAGGAGTGATCAACTGCTTTTCCCTGAGGGTGCACTGAGGAATGGGGCCTTGAGCTTTCTGCTCTGGGGCTGGAGATTGGAGGCCACCATTTTCATTCTCATCCTCTAAAGCTGCAAGGAAAGCCTTCAGTTAACAAAAGCCACACAGAGCAATCCAGAGCTACTTATTTGGCCATCCCTGGCAAGGGTGGTACAATTCTGCCCCAGGCAAAACACTTGAGCATCAATGTAACAGGACCCTCCCTCAAAAGATCAGCAAGAACATCCAGCTAAGACCAATATACCCATCAGAGAGAACTGTAAAACTCCAGCGCTAAGGAAAAACGTATCCAGAATTCATGATTTTTGCCCCATGATTCTTTAGTCTTTCAGTTTTAATTTTTTTCTCTTTCCTTCTTCAACCAATTTCTTATTTTATCTCTTTTTTAAAATCTTTTTTAATTTTCCTTTTTACAGTTACGTTCTATCCTTTCATTGTATTTAATTTTATTTTTGTATGTATATAACTATATATAACTTTTTCTTTCATTACAATTTTGGGATGCAGTTTCTTCTAACAGACCAAAATACACCTGTATGGCTCTGTTCTCTTCACCCGTCAGTTTATATTTCTTTTTTTTTTCTTTTGTCTTTTAATTTTCATTTTTACAGTTACATTCTATCTTTTCATTGTATTTAATTTTGTTTTTATACTTATATAAGTTTTTCTTTCTTTACAATTTTGGGATCTAGTTTTCTAACAAACAGATGAAAATACACACAGGATCCAATGTATTGCTCTGTTCTGTTCACCTATCTGATTATATTCTCTCTCTCTCTTTTTAATTTTTTTTGGGGGGTGGTCTCTTTTGATTTGCTTAGTGTATATTTCTCTGGAATCATTGGTGCCCTTTTAGTGTTTTATTCTCTCATTCATCTATTCTTCTCTGAACAGAATGACAAGATGGAAAAACTCACTTCAAAAAAGAGAAAAAGAGGCAATACTGACTGCCAGGGACCTAGTCAGTATGGATGTAAGTAAGATGTTGGAACTAGAGTTTAGAAAAACAATTATAAAGATACTAGCTGGGCTTGAAAAAAAGCAGAGGAAACACTAGAGAATCCCTTTCTGGAGAAATAAAATAACTAAAATCTAATGAAGTCAAAATTAAAAAGGCTATTAATGAAATACAATTAAAAATGGAGGCTCTGCTAGGATAAATGAGGCAGAAGAGAGAATTAGAGATCCAGAATACAAAATGATGGAGACTAAGGAATCTGAGAAAAAGAGAAATAAACAACTACTGGATCATGAGGGGGAGAATTTAAGAGATAAGTGATACCATAAAGCAAAACAATATTAGAATAATTGGGATCCCAAAAGAAGAGTAAAGAGAGAGAGAGGGGTAGAAGGTATATTTATAATTATAGCAGAGAACTTCCCTATTCTGGGGAAGGAAATAGGCAGAGAGTCCCCCTCAAAATCAATAAAAATAGGTCAACACCCTGTCATCTAATAGTAAAATTTGCAAATCTCAGAGACAAAGAGAAAATTGTGAACACAGCTCAGGACAAGAGGTCCATAACCTACAAGGACAGAAACATTAGCCTGGCAGAAGACCTATCTACAGAGACCTGGCAGGCCAGAAAGGACTGGCATGATATATTCAGTGTGCTAAATGAGAAAAGTATGCAGCCAAGAATACTTTATCCAGCTAGGATGTCACTCATAATAGAAGGAGAAATAAAAAGCTTCCAGGATAAACAGAAAAAGAATTTGTGATCACTAAACTAGCCCTGCAAGAAATATTAAAAGGGATCCTTTAAGTGAAGAGAGAGCCCCAAAGTAACATAAACCAGAAAGGAACAGAGACAGTATACAGAAACTGACTTTATATAGTTCATACAATGGCAGTAAAGTTGTATCTTTCAATAGTTACTATAAATTGGACTAAATGCCCCAATCAAAAGACACAGGGTATGAGATTGGATAAAAAACAAAGACCCATTGATATTCTGTCTACAAGAGGCTCATTTTAGCCCCAAATTTAGCTCCAGATTTAAAGTGAGGGGGTGGAAAACAATTTATCATGCTAATGGACATCAAAAGAAAACTGGAGTGGCAATCCTTATATCAGACAATTTAGATTTTAAACTAAAGACTATAATAAGAGATGAGAAAGGACACTATAGGTGTCCTTTCTAGGTCTAACAATTGTAAATATTTATGCCCCTAACATGGCAGCAGCCAAATACATATAAGCCAACTAATAACAAAATCAAACAAGCATATCACTACTAAATAGTAATAGTAGGGGGCTTTAACACCCCCTCTCTGCAATGGACAGATCATCTAAGCAGAAGAGTAACAAGGAAATAAGGCCTTTGAACAATACACTGGACCAGATGGACTTCACAGATATATTCAGAGCATTCTATCCTAAAGCAACAGAATACACATTCTCCTTGAGTGTACATGGGATATTCTCCAGAATAGATCACATTCTGGGTCATAAATCAGATCTCAACTGCAACCTTCCCAAAAGATTGGGATCATTCCCTGCTTATTTTTGGACCACAATGCTTTGAAACTGGACCTCAGTCACAAGAGGAAAATTGGAAATAACTCAAATGCATGGAGGCTAAAGAGCACCCTACTTAAGAATGAATGGATCAACCAGGAAATTAAAGAAGAATTTAAAAAATTCATGGAAACAAGTGAAAATGAAAACACAACTGTTCAAAATCTTTGGGATGCAGCAAAGGTGGTCCTGAGAGGAAAATGTATAGTGATACAAGCCTTTCTCAAGAAACAAGAAAGGTCTCAAATATACAAGCTAACCTTACATGTAACGGAGTTGGAGAAATAACAGCAAATAAAACCTAAACCCAGCAGGAGAAGAGAATTAGTAAAGTTTAGAGCAGAAATCAATGAAATAGAATCCAAAAGAATAACAGAACAGATCAACGAACTAGGAGTTGGTTCTTTTTGAAAAATTATTAAGATCGATAAACACTTGGCCAGACTTACCAAAAAGAAAAGAGAAAGGATCCAAATAAATACAATCATGAAAAAAAGAGGAGAGATCCCAATTAATATTGAAGAAATACAAATGATTAAAAGAACATATTATGAGCAACTATATACCAACAAATTAGGCAATCTGGAAGAAATGGATGCATTCATAGAGATGTATAAACTTCCAAAACTGAAACAAGAAGAAATAGAAAACCTGAACAGACCTATAACCACCAAGGAAATTAGAGAAGTAATAAAAAATATCCCAACAAACTAGAGCCCAGGGCTGGAAAGCTCCCAGAGGAATTCTACCAAACATTTAAAGAAGAGCTAATACCTATCCTTCTGAAGCTGTTTCAAAAAATAAAAATGGAAGGAAAACTTCCAAACTCATTCTATGAGGCCAGCATAACCTTGATCCCAAATCCAGACAAATACCCCACCAAAAAGGGGAATTACAGACCAATATCCTGGTGAACATGGATGCAAAAATTCTCACCAAGATATTACCCAGTAGGATTCAACAGTACATTAAAAGGGTTATTCACCACAACGAAATGGGATTTATTTCTGGGCTGCAAGGGTCTTTCAACATCCACAAATCAATCAATGTGATATACTACATTAATAAAAGAAAGGACAAGAACCATATGATCTTCTCGATAGATGCAGGAAAAGCATTTGACAAAGTACAGCAACCTTTCTTGATTAAAACGTTTCACAGTGCAGAGATAAGAGGGTACATACTTCAATATCATAAAAGCCATCCATGAAAAGCCCTTAGCAAATATCATACTCAATGAGGAAAAACTGAGAGCTTTCCCCCTAAGGTCAGGGACATGGCAGGGATGTCCACTGTCACCACTGTTGTTAAACATAATACTAGAAGTCTTAGCCTCAGCAATCAGACAACAAAAAGAAATAAGAGGCATCCAAATCAGCAAAGAAGAAGCCAAACTCCCACTCTTTACAGATGACATTATATTCTATGTAGAAAACCCAAAAGACTCCACCCCAAAATTGCTAGAACTCATACAGTAATTCAGTAAAATGATTGGATATGAAATCAATGCACAGAAATCAGTTGCATTCTTATACACCAACAATGAGGCAGAAGAAAGAGAAATTAAGGAGTTGATCCCATTTACAGTTGCATCCAAAACCATAAGATACTTAGGAATAAACCTAACCAAAGAGGCAAAGGATCTGTACTCAGAAAACTATAGAACGTTCATGAAAGAAATTGAAGAAGACACAAAGAAATGGAAAAATGTTCCATGCTCATGGATTAGAAGAGCAAACATTGTTAAAATATCATGCTACCTAGAGTAATCTACACATTCAAGGCAATCCCTATTAAAATACTACCAACATTTTTCACAGAGCTGGAATAAATAATCCTAAAATTTGTATGGAACCAGAAAAGACCCCAATAGCCAAAGGAATGTTGAAAAAGAAAACCAAATTCTCACCAATTTGGTGACACCACAGTTATGGACTTTAAGCTCTATTATGAAGCTGTCATCAAGGGTGCCTGGGTGGTTCAGTTGGTTAAGTGACTGCCTTCAGCTCAGGTCATGATCCTGGATCAAGTCCTGCATCAGGCTCTCTGCTCTGCAGGGAGTCTGCTTCTCCTGCTAACCTCTCTCCTCTCATGGTCTCTCTCTCTCAAATAAATAAAATCTTTAAAAAAAAAAAACAACCAGAGCTGTCATCAAGATGTATGGTACTAGCAGAAAAACAGACATAGATCAATGGAACAGAACAGAGAACTCAGAAATGGACACTCAACTCTATGGTCAACTAATCTTCAACAAAGCAGGAAAGAATGCCCAATGGGAAAAAGATAGTCTTTTCAACAAATGGTGTTAGGAGAATTATAGCCACGTGCAGAAGAATGAAACTGGACCATTTCCTTACACCATACACAAAAATAGACTCAGATGGATAAAAGACCTAAATGTGAGACAGAATTCCATCAAAATCCTAGAGGAGAACACAGGAAGTAACTTTTTTTTTTTTTAGATTTTATTTATTTATTTGACAGAGAGAGACAGTGAGAGAGGAAAGACAAGAAGGGGGGAGCTGGAGAAGGAGAAGCAGGCTCCCCTCTGAGCAGGGAGCCCAAACAGGGCTCACCAAGAGGATGCTGGAATCCAGGTACCCCACCCAGGCACCCCACAGGCAGTAACTTCATGCTAGAAATGTCTCCAAAGGCAAGGGAAAGAAAGGCAAAAATGAACTATTGGGACTACATCAAAATAAAAGCTTTTTGCACAGCAAAGGAAACAATCGACAAAACTAAAAGACAACTGAGAGAATGGGAGAAGATATTTGCAAATGACATATCAGATAGAGGGCTAGTATTCCAAATCTATAAAGAACTTATCAAATTCAACATCCAAAGAGCAAATAATCCAATCAAGAAATGGGCAAAAGACAGGGTGCCTGGGTGGCTCAGTCAGTTAAGCATCTGCCTTCAGCTCAGGCCACGATTCCGGGGTCCTGGCATCCAGCCCTGCATTGGGCTCCCTGCTCAGTGGGGAGTCTGCTTCTCCCTCTCCCTCTGCCTGCCACTCTGCCTACTTGTGTGCTCTCTCTCTCCCTCTGCAAATAAATAAATAAATAAATAAATGGGCAAAAGACATGAACAGACATTTCTGCAAAGAAGACAACCAAATGGCCAACAGACACATGAAAAAACGCTCAACATCACTGGGCATCAGGGCAATACAAATCAAAACCACAATGAGATACCACCTCACACCAGTTAGAATGGCTAAAATTAACAAGTCAGGAAATGACAGATGTTGGTGAGGATGCAGAGAAAGGGGGATCCTCCTACACTGTTGGTGGGAATGCAAGCTGGTGCAGCAACCTGGAAAAGAGTATGGAGGTTCCTCAAAAAGTTGAAAATAGAGCTACCCTATGACCCAGCAATTGCCACTACTGGTTTTTACCCCAAAGATACAAATGTAGTGATCTGAAGGGACACCTGTTCCCCAATGTTTATAGCAGCAATGTCCACAATGACCAAACTATGGAAAGGGCCCAGATGTCCATTGACAGATGAACTGGTAAAGAAGATGTGGTATTTACATATATATGCAATGGAATACTACTCAGCCATCAAAAACGAAATCTTGCCATTTGGAAAGACGTGGATGGAACTAGAGGGTACTATGCTAAGCAAAATAAGTCAATCAGAGAAAGACAATTATCATATGATCTTACTTACATGTGGAATTTAAGAAACAAAACAGAGGATCATAGAGGAAGAGAGGCAAAAATAAAACAAGATGAAATCAGAGAGGGAGAAAAACCATGAGAGACTCTTAACTACAGGGAACAAACTGAGGATTGCTAGAAGGGAGGGAGGTGGCAGGACAGAGTAACTGGGTAATGGACTTTAAGGAGGGCATTTGATGTAATGAGCACTGGATATTATATAAGACTGATGAATCACTGACCTCTACCTCTGAAACTAATAATACATTATATGTTAATTGAATTTAAATAAAAATTTATAAAAAAGAATTTTAGGACAAAATCATCGATTACAATGCAGAAAGAAAGAAAGAAAGTTAGTTCTCATTGTTTTATGGCCTTGCTAACATGTGGTGTTATTATCCTTTCATTTATTGCCATTCTAAGAAGCATTTGGTGTTAACTCATTATAGTTATAATTTCTATTTCCCTGATGACTAGAGATGTTGAACATCTTTCTGTGTGCTTTTTGGTCACCCATACCTTATTTTGCCAAATGTCTGTTCAAATCTGTTGCACATTTTTTATTGGGTTTTTTATTGAGTTGTAATTCTTTTTATGCTCTGGATAAAAATTCTTTGTCAGATATATATATTATAAATATTTTTTACCTTTCTGTGGCTTGCCTTTTCATCTTCTCTCTGGTATCTCAAAAATTTTAATTCTGACATAGTTAAATTGATCGTATTCCCTGAAGCATTTTTTGGAAATGAAGTATAGCTGCTGCTTTGGATCAAGTACTGATGAATTTCATAGTTCTATGAAGTGATTTAAATTAACGGAAGCCTGATCTGGATATTTTCTTAGAGACAGCTGGGTGGCTCAGTTGGTTGAGTGTCTGCCTTCAGCTCAGGTCATGATTTTAGGGTTCTGGGACTGAAGCCTGTGTAAGGCTCTCTGATCAGTGGGGAGTCTGTTTCTCCTTCTCCTTCTATGCTCTTTCTCTCTCTCTCGCTCAAGTAAATAAATAAAATCTTAAAAAAATAAAATTTAGGGGGCGTCTGGGTGGCTCAGTTGGTTGAATGACTGCCTTCAGCTCAGGTCATGATCCTGGAGTTCTGGGATTGAGTCCTGCATCGGGTTCCCTGCTCCATGGGGAGTCTGCTTCTCCCTCTGAACTTCTCCCCTCTTGTGCTCTTTCTCACTCTCTCTCTCTCTCTCTCTCTCAAATAAATAAATAAAATCTTTAAAAAGTAAATAAAAATAAAATAAAATTCAGGGAATAAAGTATTATGAATAATAAAAGGAACATTCACGTACCCACTACCCATAAACAGAACAGTATCAATACAATTAAATTTTAGCTCTCTTACACCCCTCTCCATTTTTCCTCCCAACAAGGGAAATTGTTTTCCCTATTTTTATTTTGATGTTTTCATTATCTTGTGTTCACTGTAATTTTATTTCACATGTATGGATTATTAAATAATAAGACAATATCCCTTACTTTCTTATGAACTTGGTAACACATTAAAATTTGTATTAGTTATAATGTATTCCGTTCTAGGTGTTTTCAGTAAAAAAGTTTCTCAGAAAGTTTCTTCTGCTATATAGATGGAAGTAAAGGTGTCCAGCAAGACTTAAAAAAAAAAATACAGTTTTATTCAGCTAGAACTCACATACCAGACAATAAATCTGAGTATAGAATTCAATGGTTTTTAGTATATTCACAGAGTGGCACAGAATTGTCTAATCACTTCCACAATCTAATTTTAGAATACTTCTTGTTCTTCTCCCACCCCACCCCCCATACCTGTCCCAATTAGCAGTCACCCCTATTTCTTCCTGGCCCTTCAGCCTTAGGCAACCTCTAACCTACCCTCTGCCTCTAAAGATTTCCTGTTTTGGACATTTCATATAGATAGAATCATACAATCTGTCATCTTTTGTGACCTGCCTTTTCATTTAGCATAGTGTTTTCAAGATTCATCCATTTTGCAGCATATATCAGAACTTCAATCCTTTTTATGGATGAATACCATTCCACTATATGGATAGAACACATTTTCTTTATCCATTCATAAGTTGATGAAATATGCTGTTATATACAAGTTTTTACATAGACATGTTTTCATTTCTTTATGGAGGAGTGGAATTGATGAGTCATATGATAACTCCATGTTTAACTTTTTTTAAAAAAAGATTTTATTTATTTATTTGTTTGTTAGAGAGAGAAAGAGAGAGAGGGAGAGGCAGGCAAAGGGCGAACCAGGCTCCCCAGTGAGCAAGGACTCCAATGTGGGACTTGATCCCAGGATTCTGGGGTCATAACCTGAGCTGAAGGCAGACACTTAACCAACTGAGCCACCCAGGCATCCCTATGTTTAACTTTTTGAATAACTGCCAGGCTGTTTTCCAAAGTGGCTGCACCATTTTACATTTCCATAAGCAGTGAGGAATGAGAGTTCGAATTTCTCCATATGCTCACCAACAACTGTTACGTTTAGTCTTTTTAATTTTAGCCATTCTAATGGGTGTGAAGGGGTATTTCATTGTGATTTTAATGTGAGTTTTCCTGCTGACTAATTTTGTTGAGTATCTTTTTGTAGGTTAGTTGGCCATTTATATACCTTCTTTGGACACATGTCTATTCAGATCTTTTCCCCATTAAAAAATGGGTTCTTCCAAAACCATAAGATACCTCGGAATAAACCTAACCAAAGAGACTAAGAATCTATACACAGAAAACTATAAAGTACTCATGAAAGAAATTGAGGAAGACACAAAGAAATGGAAAAATGTTCCATGCTCCTGGATTGGAAGAATAAATATTGTGAAAATGTCTATGCTACCGAAAGCAATCTACACATTTAATGCAATTCCTATCAAAGTACCATCCATTTTTTCCAAAGAAATGGAACAAATAATCCTAAAATTTATATGGAACCAGAAAAGACCTCGAATAGCCAAAGCAATATTGAAAAAGAAAGCCAAAGTTGGTGGCATCACAATTCCGGACTTCAAGCTCTATTACAAAGCTGTCATCATCAAGACAGCATGGTACTGGCACAAAAACAGACACATAGATCAATGGAACAGAATAGAGAGCCCAGAAATAGACCCTCAACTCTATGGTCAACTAATCTTCGACAAAGCAGGAAAGAATGTCCAATGGAAAAAAGACAGCCTCTTCAATAAATGGTGTTGGGAAAATTGGACAGCCACATGCAGAAAAATGAAATTGGATCATTTCCTTACACCACACACGAAAATAGACTCAAAATGGATGAAGGATCTCAATGTGAGAAAGGAATCCATCAAAATCCTTGAGGAGAACACAGGCAGCAACCTCTTCGACCTCAGCCGCAGCAACATCTTCCTAGGAACATCGCCAAAGGCAAGGGAAGCAAGGGCAAAAATGAACTATTGGGATTTCATCAAGATCAAAAGCTTTTGCACAGCAAAGGAAACAGTTAACAAAACCAAAAGACAACTGACAGAATGGGAGAAGATATTTGCAAATGACATATCGGATAAAGGGCTAGTGTCCAAAATCTATAAAGAACTTAGCAAACTCAACACCCAAAGAACAAATAATCCAATCAAGAAATGGGCAGAGGACATGAACAGACATTTCTATAAAGAAGACATCCAGATGGCGAACAGACACATGAAAAAGTGCTCCACATCACTCGGCATCAGGGAAATACAAATCAAAACCACAATGAGATACCAGCTCACACCAGTCAGAATGGCTAAAATTAACAAGTCAGGAAATGACAGATGCTGGCGAGGATGCGGAGAAAGGGGAACCCTCCTACACTGTTGGTGGGAATGCAAGCTGGTGCAACCACTCTGGAAAACAGCATGGAGGTTCCTCAAAATGTTGAAAATAGAACTACCCTATGACCCAGCAATTGCACTGCTGGGTATTTACCCTAAAGATACAAACGTAGTGATCCGAAGGGGCACGTGTACCCGAATGTTTATAGCAGCAATGTCTACAATAGCCAAACTATGGAAAGAACCTAGATGTCCATCAACAGACGAATGGATAAAGAAGATGTGGTATATATATACAATGGAATACTATGCAGCCATCAAAAGAAATGAAATCTTGCCATTTGCGACGACGTGGATGGAACTAGAGGGTATCATGCTTAGCGAAATAAGTCAATCGGAGAAAGACAACTATCATATGATCTCCCTGATATGAGGGAGAGGAGATGCAACATGGGGGGTTAAGGGGGTAGGAGAAGAATAAATGAAACAAGATGGGATTGGGAGGGAGACAAACCATAAGTGACTCTTAATCTCACAAAACAAACTGAGGGTTGATGGGGGGAGGGGGGTTGGGAGAGGGGGTTGGGATTATGGACATTGGGGAGGGTATGTGCTATGGTGAGTGCTGTGAAGTGTGTAAACCTGGCGATTCACAGACCTGTACCCCTGGGGATAAAAAGATATTATATGTTTAAAAAAATAAAATTAAAAAAAAATAGTCAAATGAAAAAAAAATGGGTTCTTTATCTTTTCATTATTGAGTTGTAAGAGTTCTTTATATATTCTGGATACAAGTTTCTTAACAGACATATGATTTACAAACATTTTCTTCCATTTGTGAGTTATTTTTTCACTTGCTTGATGGTATTGTTTATAGCATAAGTGTTTTAAATTTTGATCAAGTCCAATTTATTTATTAATTTATTTTTTACTTGTGCTTTTGGTGTGGTATCTAAGAAACCATGTCTAATCCAAGATCAGGAAGATTTAAAGTTATGTTTTTTCCTAAGAGTTTTATAGTTTTAGCTCAACATTTAGGTCTGCAGTTTAAGGACAAGATCTAATTCCATTCTTTTCCATGTGGATATCCAGTTTTCCCAGAATCATTTGTTGAAAAGACTATCTCTTCTTTAATTGTCTTGGAAGCTCAGCAAGTTTTTTTTTTGTTTTGTTTTGTTTTGTTTTGTTTTTGTTTTTGTTTTTGTTTTTGTTTTTATTAAGGAAAAACCTTATCTCTATCTCTATCTCCTCAGATTTCCAAGAAATTAGGGTCCTTCCTTACTTTTCTTAAAAAATATCTTATGAGGGTGGGCATGTCTGACTTCTTCTTCCATCCCTTCATTTCTCTTCACAAAGAAATACACAATTCAGCTTATGGAAGACTGGATGATAATCACTTAACCTGACCAAATTTTCCAAAGTGGCACCTTTTCAACACTTTTTAAGATAATATGCTGTTCAGGCAGTTGTTATGACTAAAATGAAAAAGATTTTGTGGAAGCAGTCTGACAGAATGACTCTGAAACAAATAGGGAAGACATCAGAAAGTGGTGCCTTTTTTCTATGTGCCTCTCCTCAGCCAGGGAGGGGCAGGTGAAATTCTGCCACGTTGGACCATGTTTCCTCATTGGACCCCACCAACTGCCTTCTCTGACCACTTTGTATGTGGTCTGCCTTGTATATCCCATCCCTGTATGACAAGACTACCAACAGTCATGTCTCCCCCTGTTCAAGTTTCCCAGCTTGCACTCTGATGGGTAAAGTAACTGGTTTTCTTCAATTTAGAGGAAGGGTTTAGGGAGTTTCAGGTCCAAACTATCTACAGTCCAGCTTTTCCAATACAACTCTCCTGGTGAGGCCTATCCTTTCAGTGATTAATCTCTTGATTTAGGTCACAGTGATCAAGAGATAGAAGCTTCCAGTTATAAATAAATAAGTCACAAGGATGGAAAATACAGCATAGGAAATACAGTCAGTAATACTGTAATAACTTTGTATGGTGATGAATGGTAACTATACTTATGATGAGCATTTAGTAATGTATACAATTGTCAAATCACTATGCTGTACACCTGAAACTAACATAATATTATATGTCAACTATACTTCAATTAAAATTTTTTAAAATAAATGCCTTTATTTCTACTTGGCTCCTTATCTCTATTTTCTTTCTTTCTTTCTTTCTTTTTTTTTTTAGATTTTATTTATTTATTTGGCAGAGAGAGATCACAAGTAGGCAGAGAGGCAGGCAGAGAGAGAGAGAGAGAGAGAGAGGAGGAAGGAGGCTCCCTGCCAAGCAGAGAGCCTGATGCAGGACTTGATCCCAGGGCCCTGAGATCATGACCTGAGCCAAAGGCAGAGACTTAACCCACTAAACCACCCAGGTGCCCCTCCTTATCTCTATTTATAATCAGACTCAAAAAGGAAGAAGAGGGAGCAATAGGTACTTCCAGATTACTATTATTTTTGTTTCATTCAGTTATACATGCTTTGGATAGATTATGTATCACACAAGGTAGCATTTCTATTTCATTTGAGCTTTTTCATCTGAGCTTTTTTGATTGAGTTGGATTCATATCACTCATTTCATCTTAAATACATTTTCCCAACTCATTTTTTTAATCTTCAAGATTAGCCTAATTTGCAAACATATTAGGTAGGCTGAGGAGCCTATGAAGGGCAAAGGACTGGAAGGCTGCATGCTTTTCATGTCAGGGCACAAAGAGATCAGATCGCAAGAAATGTTTGACAGAGAAAATAATTCCCCAAAGTGTCAGACATCAGCCGACGAACTCTGAGTACAGCTTCAAAAGTAGAAAACTCAAGAGTATACTTGTTAACAATTGTTGGTGTTTTGGAATGCTAGAGTTAGCTCATTAACTATTCATGTGAAATTAAACAACAAAGAAATTAAAACAACAAATTAAACAAATTAATAGAAATTAAACAACCAAAAAAATCTCCTTTGAAAGGTCATGCCCTAACATTCTTCTTTGGAAATACTGCTCAAAGAACATACAAAACATCTAAAAAACAAAAGAACATCTTTCAGGAAGATTTGAAAAAGGAATAATTTGTCACAGTTGAGAAAATTATCCTTGCTTGCACAACCTTGAACATTTATTTTGGAGGGAGGGCATGTCTGGGAAAATCGCTGATTGCAGGAGTTATTTAGAGAAGTTACAAAAAGGGACTCTGTTGAATTTTCTGCTATTTGTGAATGTGAGAGATAAATATATCAATCTTTACTTAAAAAAGTTAACACAAGAAGTCTTACATGCCCTTTGGAGAAGGTGGCCTCATTCTAAGTCTTTGGAAAGTGTAGGTTTCATTACAGAAATGATCACATTATACTGTCAAACTTTCAGAACTGTAATAATTTTTTTCTGATTGATTTTCTTTGCTAATATTACTCATACTGTTTCATCTTTGTAGGGATTTTACACATTTCAAAAATATTTTTTATTTCAAAAGCAATGTATTCAATATCAAAAAATTAGGCATACATCCTTCCAGTCTTTTAAAATACATATATAAGAATATATTTTCCTTTGATCAAAAGTGGAGTCAAACAGCACAGGCTGTTTCATCATGTACTTTTTTGCCTTATACTTAATAAATTCTATGAACATCAAAGGAATTTTGTGACACCACTTACCCTAGAAACTAAAGACCATGCATATGAAAAAGAAGCAATTTTTTAAATATTAGAAAACAATGACAACAAGCACACTTTGATCAATTTACATATATTATAAAGAGCATCATTTCTTTTTAAAAGTTTTTTAAATTATCTTTTGAATATTTTATTTATTTTTATATCGAGAGGGAGCACGAGCAGGTGGAGCAGCAGGCAGAGGGAAAGACGGAGAAGCAGGCTTTCTGCTGAGCAGGCAGCCTGATGCTGGGCTCCATCTCAGGACCCCGAGACCATGACCTGAGCCAAAGGCAGATGCTTAACCAACTGAGCCACCCAGGCACCCTGAAGAGCATGATTTCTTTTTTTTTTTAATTAAGTTTTTAAAATTTTTTTATAAACATATAATGTATTTTTATCCCCAGGGGTACAGGTCTGTGAATTGCCAGGTTTACACACTTCACAGCACTCACCATAGCACATACCCTCCCCAATGTCCATAACCCCACCCCCCTCTCCCAGGCCCCTCCCCCCAGCAACCCTCAGTTTGTTTTGTGAGATTAAGAGTCACTTATGGTTTGTCTCCCTCCCAATCCCATCTTGTTTCATTTATTCTTTACCTACCCCCCAAACCCCCCATGTTGCATCTCCACTTCCTCATATCAGGGAGATCATATGATAGTTGTTTTTCTCCGACTGACTTATTTCACTAAGCATAATACCCTCTAGTTCTATCCACATCGTCGCAAATGGCAAGATTTCATTTCTTTTGATGGCTGCAGAGTATTCCATTGTGTATATATACCACATCTTCTTTATCCATTCATCTGTTGATGGACATCTAGGTTCTTTCCATAGTTTGGCTATTGTGGACATTGCTAAGAGCATGATTTCTAAATAGTTTTATATTAAATAACTTAAAAATGATCACCAGTTTAACAGTATCAAGTACCCTTGACAAGTTCAGGGCTGAAGATTATCCAACTCCAGGTGAGAGAAGCTATAGAGGCTGGGATCAGGGGGTGTAGATTTACCCTCCTCATCTAAGACAGAAACCAGCAAGGGCCCTCTCACATGCACTGAGTAGGGGAGGCAAGGGAATTATGGGAAGGAGTGGCACTCCAGAAGGATGTAGCAGAATAAATAGAGGGAGATAAGACTTAGGCTCCACCTACAAGAAATCCTGTCACCTTGATGCAAGCTTGCCAAATTGTTCCCTTCTAAAGCCACCATAAAACAAACCATAGGAATGTTGCAAAATCCACCACAATGAGGAAGAAGAAGAATCTGGACTATTGTCACCACCATCCGGGCTTCAGAAAGCTGCCCCAGTGCAGGCTGAGAAGTTAAGTGGTTTGACACATAAGAAGTTAACTGGTCTAGGAAAAGCTGAGAGCAGGGGCCTAAAGCACAGGTTTGGGGCACCCATTCCTCTTTCTCATATTCTACAAATTCGAAGCGTGGGCAAATACCAACAATTGCACAAGAGTTTCTACATTTCATGCATCTGTTCCTCAGCTCACTATAAGCAGGTTTCCACTTTCAACCTGTACCCTGAAATGATTCTTGCTGAAGTCACTGTTGATCCTCATAAGACAAATCCAGTGGATGCTTTGTATTTCTCATTTGCTTGACTTCTCTGAAAGGCTCATCCTGTTACCACTCCCTCATTTTGAACACATTTTCTTTGAATGTTGTTCTCAGTTGTAAGAAACAGAAAACTCCCTAGCCTTTTTCTAAGTATGAAATTACAAAATCACCAAAAGAGGAGAAGTGGCTGTCTCCAATTGTTCCCAGAACACCAACCAACCACCCAGGGGAGGTGCTGCCTCTCCATATCAGGAAGGTGTGGCCTAGGAACCCCCACTGGTGTTGTGGGGCTCAGGAACAGTGCACTAAATCTGTGAGGTTAGAACCAGGGAGCTGCCACAATTGTGTCTTGGGATCTGTGATGCTAGCAGCTAGATAATGCAGTGTTGCTGTAGGAAAACCCACATTCTCCATGATCTTGCTTGCCAAAGCAAGACAATTGTTTCCCCGTATTACCATCTTCCAAATCGCACATGAATACATCTAATGAATGGGGCTTAATACACATCTAGAAATCCATCTGCAAGAGAGTATGGAAATACAATTTTTAGCTTGTATAGAGGCATGCAAGAAGAAGGGGAAAGGACATGGGTCTCACCATGTCCACCACAGTGACATGGTTCTCCTAGCTCTCAGCCTGCCCCTTAAGTGTTGGTTCACTTGGCCCTCTTCATTTTTCATCCTATCTACTCTTATTTGGTGATTGATTTTCCATCTTAACACATAAGCCAAAAAACTGTCCTATGAATTCTGCCTCTTAATTAACTTGAAGCTCTCATCTATGTTCCATTCTTGCCAGCTTAGTTCAGTTCAGAGTATCTTGGCTAGACCACTGCAGTAATCTTATGACTTATCTCCCCATCCCATATACCCAAATATTCCCCCAGGAATAACCAATATAGAACAGTTCTCAACACAAGTGAGTACATCCTTCCTTGGGAGTATTCACAAATGTGCATGGGCCTTTTGAATGATGACACAATAGGCATATAGTTTATGGGGCCATGGATGTATTCTGCAATGGTCCCGAACAACTAAGAATTATCTTGCCCCAAATGCCATTAATGCCTCCTTGAGAAACAAGGATTCCTGGAATCAGGATGTCATGGGCCACTAAATAGAGTTGTTAAAACTCATTAAAGTATACACTTAAAATGGATGTATTTTATAAAATGGTAAATAAATCATACTTCAATAATGTTGATTTTTAAAAAGTCAAATACATCACCTCACACCCAATAGGATGGCTGCTATTTAAAACACACACACACACACACACACACACACACACACACACACACACAGAGAGAGAGAAAATGACAACTGTTGGGAAGGATATCAAAAACTGAGGGACACCTAGGTGGCTCAGTTGGTTAAGTGACTGTCTTCGACTCAGGTCACAATCCTTAAGTCCCCAGGATTGAGTCCTGCATCAAGCTCCCTGCTCAGCAGGGAGTCTGCTTCTCCCTTTGACCCTCCTCCCTCTTGTGCTCTCTTTCTCAAATTAATAAATAAATTTTTTAAAAAGCTTATAAATATTAAAAATGAAGTTACTATATGATTCAGCAATTCCACTCTGGAAATATATCCAAAAGAACTGAAGGTAGGACCTCAAAGAGATAGTTATATACCCATGTTCATAGCAGCATTATTCACAATAGCTAAAATAGGGAAGGAATCCAAGTGTCCATCAACAATTGAATAGGCAAATGAAATGTGGTACACATGTAATGAAATATTCACCTTTAAAAATGAAGAAAATTCTGACACCTTATACAATGTGGATGGACTTTGAGGACCCCATGCTAAGTGAAATCAGCCAGTTACAACAGGACAAATACTGTATGATTCTACTTATATGAGGTACCTAAACCAGTCAAATTCATAGAAAGTAGAAAAGGGGTTCCCAGAAGATAGGAGAGAGAAGTATGAAAGGTGTTGTTTCCCAGGCACAGAGTTTCAGTTACACAAAATGAAAAAGTTCTAGAGATAGATGGTGGTGATAGTAGCACCACAGCGTGAACTAAGAGCTTATGGCACTGAACTGTACACTTCAAAAGGGCTAAGATGTTAAGAAAAGTGAAATATGGGACACCTGGTGACTCAGTTGGTTAAGCCACTGCCTTCGGCTCAGGTTATGATCCCAGGGTCCTGGGATGGAGTCCCACATCAGATTCCTTGCTTAGCGGGAAGCCTGCTTCTCTCTCTGCCTCTGCCTACCACTCTGCCTGCTTGTGCTCTCTCTCTCTCTCTCTGACAAATAAATAAATAAATAAATAAAATCGTAAAAAAAGAAAAGAAAAGAAAAGAAAAGTGAAACACAAACAATATAAGTCATCCTAGGCTCTTTCCAGTAATTATATGACAGACTCATCTGTATGTAATAGCTGTACTGGAATCCAGCCCGTGCTGGAAGAGAACATTAACTTTATAATAACATGAAAACTAAAAGTTACTTTTGCCTGCAATCTCAAAATAGTGACTATTGCACACTTACATCTTTGTCCTGTGTTGTGGGTTTCAGATGCTTGCACTTCACTTTATAGGCCTTGAATAACTCTCTGGCTTCTGTGGAGATGGGACTGACATCAGGGAATGGCTGAGAGAGAGTATTAAACTTTTTCAGATGACATGGAATAAAAATCCAGGCAGGCAAGATAACTTGCCATAAAGGCACTATTTATGGCAAAAATTATACAACTTCAGCATATGTGAAATAGGCACGGTATTTCTATGGTATAACCAGGAGTAACACAGTTTTGATGCCCATCCCTAAAACTAAGGGTTTTTCATTAAAGGTTCATACATGTTCTATAATATGTGCACTCAAAATTTTAGAACCTTCAAAAGTTTGATCAGAGTCAGTCAACTCACTACTTAACTGCATGAAATCAGAGATACTAACATTTGCGTCTCTCACCTCTTGACAAACAAAAGTTTTAGCCTAAGATTCCTCAACAGAGATTTAGCGCAAGTGTGAAATTATTATTAAGAGACATTATTCTGGGGGCGCCTGGGTGGCTCAGTGGGTTAAAGCCTCTGCCCTCGGCTCAGGTCATGATCCCAGGGTCCTGGGATTGAGCCCCGCATCGGGTTCTCTGCTTAGCAGGGAGCCTGCTTCCTCCTCTCTCTCTGCCTGCCTCTCTGCCTACCTCCGATCTCTGTCAAATAAATAAATAAAATCTTTAAAAAAAAAGATTATTCTGAGCCATAATTTTTACAATGGTCATCTCCAAGTGTCTTTACAATGTTACTTATGCTTAAAAATAGTGATTTTAGAGGCACCTGGGTCATTCAGTTGGTTAAGTATCCTTCTCTTGATTTTGGCTCAGGTCATGATCTTGGGGTCCTGGGGTCCTGGGATTGAGGACCCCCACCCCATCTGGCTCACTACTTAGTAGAGAGTCTGTTTCTCTCTCTCTATCCCTCTCCCTATGCCCTTGCCTCCCAATAAATAAATGAATCTTAAAAAAAAACAGTGACTAAATTGATTTATTTTCACTTTAGTTAAAAACAATATATGAACCCCACACCATTTTTAAGAACTTATAGATTATATAAATGCAAGCAATTCATCAAATCAGAGACAGGAAACTAATTCTCCAAAGTTTGGGCATCATGACCTCAGAAGAAACTAGGTATTCATTTTTTCCCCAAATCTACCTTCCTCTTCTAACCCCCCCTTATTCCTGTTACTTCACAGGTAATGTCCAGAAACCGCTCTGGCAGGATTTATAATTAGCCAGATTCCAGTGTCCTTACTACAGCAATTATCAGGAAATGCTAAAAGATAAGAATCTAAAATCAGTCAGCATTGCTCTTGCTCTGGTCTGCACTGAGGTAGTGGCATGAAGATAATTAAAAAAAAAAAACAACAACAAAAAAACCCTCTGGACCTACCACCTTAGGTAAGCACGGAAGAAAAAACTTGTATTTTACAGGTGCCAGAGATAGCTTTAGGCTTTGGGGATGCCATCTGTAGACCAAGGTGATTGCAAATCGCCCAGAAATCTCCACTGTAATGAACTTGTTCACCTGGGGGCAACAGAAAGGATTGTCATTTCCTATGCAGAATTTTCATGCTCATAATTCAAGTGGAAATCTTAAAACATTTGCAGGATGCATGGAAGGAAATTTGAGACCAACATTCACAGCTTCAGTCTGGTTCCATTAAGTCAGGGATGGCTTTTGGGTTTTTTGCTGCAAATTTGTGGGTTGTTATAACTTCTTAAGGGAAGGAAAAGGAACGAGGAGAAACTGTTAATGTAGTGATGTCTTATAGAGAAAGTCAGATTCACTTTAGAATGAAAATTCTGGGTCAGTTTGCAGGTACTTCTGAGTTGTATTTCTAACTCTTGAGATAGTCTCTCTCATAAAATACAGTTGACAACATCTAATTCCCATGATGATGAGGAAAGTCATTAATGGCTGTCAAGTGCTTAGAAGTTTTATAAGTCTAGTAACTATTACTGTGAAACTTATTAAAGCTGAAGAGATTTTATAAATGACAAGGATAGAAAAGTAATGATGAACAACTTCTAAAGCTCAAGGGAACATCTGCAGATTTGTAAAGCATATTTTTAAAAGGCTTGCTGTAGAAAAAGCGCCCTCATTAAGTCAACTGTTCTAAGCATGCCGGCTCCTGACACTTGTACATACAGGCCTGCTGGGACAGTTTCTCTGCACACTCTTTACTTTCCTCACCTTTCAGAGCTGAGCAGAAGCAGTGCTTCTTTAAAAATGACAATCCAGGGGTGCCTGGGTGGCTCAGATGGTTGAGTATCTGCCTTAGGCTCGGGTCATGGTCTTGGGGTCCTGGGATCGAGCCCCGCATCGGGCTCTCTGCTTAGCGGGGAGTCTGCTTTCCCCCCTCTCTCTGCCTGCCTCTGCCTATGTGTGATCTCCCTCTCTCTGTGTCAAATAAATAAATTAAAAAAAAAAAGACAAATAGTATATGTAGGATACAAAGCCGCCAAGGACGATCTTGTGAATAGAATAGAACAGGGACTTGGAGGTACTTTCCACACTACAGTGTGCCCACTATAAATATAACGTGAGCCATAAATGCTTGGCACATGAATAATTCTAAATTTTCTAGGAGCCACATTAAAAGGTAAAATGCAGGTAAAATGAACTTAAATAACATTTTATAACTAAATATATCCAAATATTAACATTTCAATGTGTAACTAATATAAAAATGATCAATAAGATATTTTATATTCTTGTTTTTTATACTAAGTCTTTGAAATCTGGTGTGCAGTTTACTACAGTGAAGTTCAAGAGTCCATAACCACAGCTGTCTGGTGGCTGCCGTGCTGGACACCACGGCTCTTTATAATTGGTACCTCTAAGGTTGGTGGTACAAACACCTTCGCAACCATACACAGTGGTCCTGGACACAAAACGCAGCCCATATACATGCACACACATAAAGTAACTATATATATGAACCAATAAAATCTAGCACAGAGGTTACAGACTGGCAGCTCGGAAGTGTTTGGTTTAGTCCTGCCAGAGTCTGAATTAATTGCCAACTTTGAAATACCAGGGTATTTCATCAACAAAATCTGGCTTTTTAGAAAATCATAACATATAGCAGGCATGGACCCCACATTCCCATGTGGCAACAATGTTCTGGCCCTCAGTAAAGCCTGTCTCCTTTGGGGGAGGGCACACTTTCCAGTTCACCAAAGTTCCCACTGGTAGGCTCACTCTTACATTTTCTGAATTTCTGATTCTAATACACATTAATCTATGAAAAAAGGTAATTCTACAGAGTGAGACTGAGGAGAAGGAGACTTTCACTTTGAACACTGTATATCTTCCTATTTTAAAAATATTTTTATATTAAACACAAGATGCTTTCTAATAGTAATTTTTAACAATTACTGTTTAGAGTAACTGCTTGGGGCGCCTGGGTGGCTCAGTCAATTAAGCATCTGACTCTTGATCTCAGCTCAGGTTGTGATCTCACGGTCCTGAGTTCAGGCCCCATGAACTCATCAGCCCACGTTGGGCTCCATGCTGGGTGTGAAGCCTATTTAAAAAAAAAAAAAAAAAAAATAGGGTATCTGGGTGGTTGGGCATAAGACTTTGGCTCAGGTCGTGATCCCAGAGTCCTGGGATTAAGCCCTGTATGGGGCTCCGTGCTTGGTGGGGAGTCTGCTTTTCCCTCTGCCTGCAGCGCCCCCTGCTGGTGCTCTCTCGCTCGCTCATTCTCTCAAATACATATTTTTTAAAAAATAAGAAAGAAAGAAAGAAAGAAAGAAAGAAAGAAAGAAAGAAAGAAACTGCGACTTAGCAAAGACAAATACATTAAGAAAGAACTAAGTGAAGTAGGGGCACCTGGGTGGCTCAGTCAGTTAAGTGTCTGACTCTTGGTTTCGGCTCAGGTAGTGATCTCATGGGTTGTGGGATTGAAATGTGGGGTTGAGCCCTGAGTCAAGACCCATGTGGAGCCCTGTATAGAGCCCCAAGTCAGGCCCTGAGTGGAGTACCACACTCAGCACAGAGTCTGGTTCTCTCCTTCTCCCTTTCCCTCTGCTCCCGCACTCTCTCTCTCAAATAAATAAATAAATAAATAAATAAATAAATAAAATATTGAAAAAAAAAGAAAAAACCAAATAAAGTAAAAAACTGAAATAAAGATTTATCAGATGAATTGGTTAGTGTAGACAGCCAAACTGAATAGTTCAGTCCTCTCAGGGATGCCTGGGTGACTTGGTTAAGTGTCTGCCTTGGGCTCAGGTCATGATCCTGGGATTTTGGGATTAAGTCCCTCATCAGGCTCCTTGCTCAGCAGGGAGTCTCTTGTCCCTCTGCCTGCTACTCCCCCTGTTTGTGTTCTCTCTTCTCTTCCCCTCTCTGACAAATAAATAAATAAAATATTATATAATAATAATAACAATGATGATGATGATGATAATAATAATAATAATTCAGTCCTCTCAATCCTCTCTTCTCCAACAGTATATGTTAGAAACTCAAAGTAAATTATTGGTATGGCATAAGAAATAGACATAAGAATGATGAATTGTAAAGTAATACCCAAACGTCAACTGGATCATCAAGTTTTCCCTTCGAAGGCCACATCCATTCCCTTATGATGTCTCCCTTTTTGCTGATCACCATGCCACCATCTCGATTAAACATCATTGATATTATTCGGCTACAAAAAAGACAAAAATATGACTTATTTAGAACAAGAAAAATTCATGGACTCATTGATTTGACTGAGGCAATGGAAGTCACCAGGTCATAGACTTTCAGGACTCCTTCCCATCATATACTTGGAGGATGGTCACCTTGCCTCTGGCTGAATATTTTCCTTGAAGGGAAGTTTGGTATATATCTGTTTAACTGATCAAGATTCCCCCTTCTGAGACACACCCCCTCCTATTTTGGCACGTCCCCATCCATACAGTCATAGGAATGGGCTCTGTTGGCCATGATTATTGTATCATGTTGGCTAGAGTCCAGAGTGGTGTGAATGAGACTAAGTGACCGGCAGGAAGGGGCCAGATGTGCAGGGCTTTTGATGCTGTACCAAGCTTTTTATCTTAAGAGCAAAAAGTCATAGAATGGGTTTCATAACAGAACAAAGAGGGGACATGATCAAACAGATTAGTAAGGAACCAAAGTGCTAGAAACCAGTTCAGAGGTCAGAGAGACAATGGCAGCTTGGACTGGGGAAGGGATGAGAGGGATGAAAGATACATATGTGGATTCAAGAACCATACAGATTTGGAAAGATGGGATTTGGGTGATGAAGAACAGGAGGTGTCAATTTTATCTTTCCTATACTTTATATATCTATCAGTGCAGCCTAGCATTTTATTAGCTTTTCTATATCAGTAGCGTCTCACTATGTATTCATATCTAAATTATATTTGTATACTCTCTTCTCAGCACAGCACCTGGCAGAGAAGGGGCTTAAAGTCTGAACTGCCCTGATAAAATGGACTCAATTTAACAAATACATATTGGGTAATTATTGGATGCAAGATACTACTTAGGTACTGTTAGGCACTGAAGGATGCCCCGAGTAAGGTGCTCTCTCTATTCTCAGGGCATTTTCAGTCTTGTGACTTTAATTATTTTGATAGATAATATTTACTGGGAACCTACTATGTGCCAAGCCTTAAATATCTGCTTTTAATAGGCAGGGTTGTTTAATGGTTACAAACGTCATAGAGCCAGATGGTTAATGGTGTTGAACCTGGCTCTTCCATGTCTTAACTGTGTAAACTTGGATATATTTCTTAACCTTTTTGTGGCTTGGTATCTTTGTCTTAAAATTGGCTATAACAACAGCAACTACTTCACAGAGCTGTTGTAAGAACTAAATGAATTACTTAATGTGAAGCGCTTTCAACTTTGTTCTCTAAAACAAAGTTGGGCACCTTGTAATGCAGGCACCTTGTAAGTTCTCTAGAAGTGTTGGCTTGTATTATTAAGTCCTCACAATTCCATCTATAGGTACTGAGTCCCATTTTCCAGATGAGGAAACAGAGGCTGGGGGAAGCTGGTGAATAGAACACCTGCAGCCTAATGTAAAGCTCAATAGGGGAATTCACGATCTAATAAAAGAATAAGAGTAGTTCACAGTATAAAAGGGGTGCTTTTGACTTAATTGGGAAGCCTGCAGTCTAACAGATGGGCAAGAGGAGCAAAGTGACCAACCCAGTGAAAAAATCAGAGACGGAAGTTCCACTCCTTGGACATGAGGATTGTGTTCCTTTCCCAAACAGCCTACCTTTTCACTCACCCCGGGCAGTCCAGCTGTCAGCTATTCTCACTCCTAGGAGGAGCCTCAGGGAGGACCCAAATGGTCCACTCCTGCACAGCAGTAGGAGCTGTTTCCCCGCAGGCACTGTGGTGCTCTACACACTGGATCCTGGCAACAAGAGTCCCAGGCCACACCCTCCTTTAATTCATCTTCCTGCTTTTTCGGTTTGCTGAGTCTTCTCACCAAAACACCCTTTTGGTGGGACAACAGATGCGCAAGAGGAGGGTTAGTTTAAAAGATCCTTAACAATTAAATAATGAAGTCCCTTGGAAGACAGCTTTTTTTGTTTTTGGCCTTTGTCTTTCAGAAGCTTTAGTTCTGAAGCAGGCAGCATCCTCTTCCAAGGGGAAAGAGGTCTATGGGGCCCAGGATGAAATTGCACAGGGGCAGGACTCAGCCCTAAGGCTTAGTGTTTTGGGCTTCTGGGAAGCTCCCAAAATATCAGCAGCAGATGGTATTGTATTCATTTGCTTAGTTACTGTCAGCAATGAGGACAGGAAGAAGATGAGGAAGGCAACCACTCCAGAGCAGCAAGTAGGGGGAAATCACCTCCTGTTTATGAATGTAATTCTCATCTTGGATATTAAATTTTATGGAACAAATAATCAAGGGGACAGTTTCCCAGTATAATTTTAAATATTAAATATTTAATTATATTAATATTTATAAATATAAAATAAATATAAATATAAATATAAAATAAATACATAAATATTTATTTTATATTTATATTTAATTATTTAATATTTATATTAAAATAAAAAATAAATATAAACATAAAATAAATATAAATATTAAATTTTAAATATTAAAATTTAATTTATTTTAAACTTAATATTATTTAGATGACAAGGGGAATTTAAAAATATTTCATAATTTTTGCAAACAAAGAATACCACATTTAGGTCCAATTTTGTTGTAGGCAAAAGGGAAATAATGACATCTACTTTAATGATGCAATATAGGACAGCAAATTAAATATTAATTTTTGAGTTCTTTCTTTTATATATAACAGATTTATCAAGATATAAATCACATATCATACTACCCACTATTTAAAATATACAATTCAGTGATTTCTAGTATATTTGCAGAATTGTACAATTATTACCACAATCAATTTTAGAATATTTTCATCACCCTCAAAAGAAAACCACATGCCCATTAGCAATAACTCTCCATTCTTCCCTCCCCTAGTCCCCGTGGCAGCCACTAATCTACTTTCTGTCTATATAGATTTGTCTATTCAGGACATTTCATACAAATGGAATCATTCAATATGTGGTCTTTGAGACTGGTTTCTTTCACTTAGCATAATGCATTCAAGGTTAGCCCATGTTGTACCTGTATCAGTACTTCATTTTGTTTTATAGCTGAACAGTACTCCATTGTATGGATAGACCACATTTATTTATCAATTATTTGTCAACTGAGCTTTCTTCCTGGGGATGTGTTAAGGGTGTTGAAATGGAATGATCACAGGACCTCACAAATGGAGACTCTAACTTTAGCTCAGCCTTCAGGACAAGAAATACTGTTTTTTCACTAAGAATTTAAAATGCCTGTCATAAAAAGAAAAAGAGAAAACTAAACAAATGTGTGTATGGATGCATGTGTCGATGTATTTTGAAGGACAGACAAAAATGTCCTTTGCTGTGCCTACACTGACAGAAGGGGTATGAGGTTGAAAGGAAGAGAATTTTAATTTCCATGCAATACAATTTTTATTTCACTTGGAAAAAAATTTTTTGTCATGTGCACGAGTTACTTTTTTTTTTTTTTAAAGATTTTATTTATTTATTTGACAGAGAGAAATCACAAGTAGGCAGAGAGGCAGGCAGAGAAAGAGGAGGAAGCAGGCTCCCTGTTGAGCAGAAAGCCCAATGTGGGGCTTGAACCCAGGACCTGGGATCATGACCTGAGCCGAAGGCAGCGGCTTAACCCACTGAGCCACCCAGGCGCCCCTGCACGAGTTACTTTTATATACAAACAGCAAAATACCCTCACTCCTACATCACAGTGGGCTTTCTCATTGAGAAGCTGTAATTAGTCATTTTCTGGTTAGAGTTGCAGAAAGATTCAGCAACCCTTAGCCAGAACCAGCATTTGCTTTTGTTGGAGGAAAGTGAAGGCTCACACAGGAGTCAGTTGATTAATAAGGATTTAATATTAATAAATAGTATTTAAGACTTCAATTCAATTATAAGAATATTGTTGCAAAAAATGAGCGTCTCAAGAGAGTTTGATGCTAGAGTCTGGTGCAATAGGGTCCAGCCTGCAACTCAGTCTAAGTCCTGCCATTTAGGTGTTTAGATGTTTTCACCTTCTTAGTTATGTAAAACCAAACACTGATTTTACATGCCTCTGAATGTCCTTTGGGTTTTCTTTATATCAGTATATCATAGAGGATTATTTGGATTTAGCACCATAGGCTATAGGCTTAGACCTTCTCAACCGATTTGTTTTTATCTCCAAAATTCCCCAAGTGTCATTATATATTGATACTTAAATTAGGCTGACCCTATCAGACTATTAAGAATCATATTCAGATGCCAATACTGGGGAAAACTAGCTTCCATAAGGGCATTAGGCCTTAAAGAGGATTATTTTTCTCTGGGTGAGTTACATATTATATCACCTAATAGGGTTATTTGTGAGAGACAAAATTAGACAAGATATACTTCTGGAATGAGAAAGGGATCAGAATCCACAGTTGTTATATTATTTAGAATTATCTAGTTTCAGTAAAAAATTATAAGACATGCAAAGAGACAAGAAAATGTGACCTATATATAGGAAAAAAGGCAGGAAATAGAAGCTATCTTTTTTTTTTTTAAGATTTTATTTATTTATTTGACAGAGATCACAAGTAGTCAGAGAGAGGGGGAAGCAGGCTCCCCGCCGAGCAGAGAACCCAATGTAGGCCTTGATCCTGGGATCATGATCCGAGCCGAAAGCAGAGGCTTTAACCCACTGAGCCACCCAGGCACCCCAGTAGAAACTATCTTTAAGGGTCACAGACATTGGACTTACCAGACAAAGACTTTGAAGCAGCTAGTATAAAAATGTTAAAAACAAAAAACAAAAAACAAAAAACCAAAGGGAATCGCTTTTTAATTAAAGAAAAATATGATTATAGTGACTCCTCAGAGAATATCAGCAACAACACAAAAAAGAAATTTTAAAAAATTAAGTGGATATGCTGGAATTAAGAATTATAATAATGGGAATGAAAATGTGAATAGAGTGGCTCAACAGCCTATTTGAGTTGGCAAAAGGATCGGTGAACTTGAAGATAGCTTGGTAGGGATTATCCAGTCTACAGAACAGAAATGAAAAAGAGTGAAGAGAAACACAAGTTCAGAGTCCTGCGGTGCCTGGGTGGCTCAGTCAATTGAGTATCTGACTCTTAATTTTGGCTCAGGTTATGATCTCAGGATTGTGAGACTGAGTCCCACGTCTGCTCCACACTGGGCATGGAGCCTGCTTGGGATTCCCTCTCTCCCTCTGCCTCTGCCACTCCCCTGGTCTCTCTCTCTCAAAAAAAGAAAAAAAAAAAAAAAAGAACTTCAGAGTCCTAGGGGACCCTGTTAAAAATACCAATATACATGAAACAAGAGTACCAGGAATAGAGAAATGGGCAGAAAAAAAAAAAAAAATTCAAAGAAATAATGGCCTAAAGCTTCCCAAGTTTGATAAAGAATGGTAATTTACATATCTAGGAAACTAACAATTAAAAGCTCTAGAGATCCATAACTACACACATTATAGTAAAACTGTTAAAAGCCAATGACAAATAGAAAATCTTGAAAGTATCAAGAGACAAATTAGATAAAGACTGAAATGCTAGGCACCTGGGTGGCTCAGTTGGTTAAGCACCTGCCTTCAGCTCAGGTCATGACCCTGGAGTCCCAGGGCTCCCTGCTGAGCGCGAGTCTGCTTCTCCCTGTCTCCCCTCTCATGCTCTCTCTTAGTCTTTATTTAAATAAATAAATAAATAAATAAAAAATCTTTTTAAAAAAGAATGAAATGCAAATGGGACTGGCACATAGTAAGTACTCAATAAATATTAGCTATTTATGAATTAAATCCAAGTTTAGAGGAGAATCAATCAGTATCCTTGCATAAGAGTATATACAAGAATGAAAATGCTGATCCAACTTTAGGAAAACATGGGTTCTAAGCTGTTTTTTCAATAGCGAGGATAATTACTTAATATTATCCATGGTCTAGGTCAGGAATAGGCAAACTTCAAACTACAGGCCAAATTGGCTTTTGCCTGTTTTTGTAAAAATGTTATCAGAACACAGCCATGCCAACATGTTTATGTGTTGGCTCTGGCTACTTTCATGCTACAATGGCAGAGTTGAATAGTTGCCATAGAGACTGTATGGCCTGTAAAACTGTTAAGATTTACTATCCAGCCCTTTATAGAAAAGCTTTGCCAGTCCCTGGTCTAGATATTCTCTCTCCTTCCCTCCACTAAATATTACATCTTTGGAAATCCTGCTGTTGCCATGCCCCTTCCCACTGGATCAGACCCTTAGAGATTGCTGACCCAAATCAAGCTCTATGTACTCCACTGTTGGTTGCCTACCCAGCATCCATTTCCTTCCCCTTCTTTCCTTCCTACTTTCCTTTCCTCCTTTTTTTTTTTTTTTAATTGTCCTCTTGTGCCTTTAAGAGCCCCTCCTCCTTTCAAAGAAACTGCTGTTCATTTGTCTCTTCACCCTTCACTGGTCCCCATTTACAGGGGTAGATGCAGAGTATCTAAGCTCATAGGCACATGGTGTTCCCTTGACAGCTGTTTTTAATTCTGGGATAGGCCTATGACCAAATTGATCTAAAGAGATGAAAGGAAGGACATATAGTTTATTCTGGTAAAAACAAACAAACAAAAAGTTTTTAACTTTTTCCTGCTAGACATATAAAAGAGCATACAACTAGTGTCACTGGTAGCCACCAGGGGAACCACCTTGGAAGAAGGGATGCCAAGGATAACAGACTGGAGAAATGAAAAGAATCTAGATCCTTCATGACATCACTAAGTCACAAACTATACTGCATCTAGAACCTCTCCTCTCCAAAATTGGAATTTTCTGTTATTTGCTATAGTAAAGCATCCTAACTCTACTTTCAGAAAGAAAACAAAACAAAACAAAACAACTCTAACTGCTACAACCTTTTTATTACAATTTCTATGGCTGGTTCTTATAGAACTCCCTCTGTCTAGCCTCCCCCTACCTCTTTCCAACAGCTTGACACAAATATTTCCCAGAACCCTTTTCACTCACTATTCAATCATTCAACAAACATTTATTAAGCACTCACTATATACTAGGCACATACTAAGTGTTTGGCGGCAAGGCAGTGAACAAGATATAAATGGTCTCTCCCATCATGGAGCTCACATTCTAGTTACACAGACCCAGTAAGTGAACATTTAATTTCAGATCGTGATTAGTGCTAAGAAGCAAGAAAGTCATCACTAGAATAAAGGAAAAGAAAGACGGGCCTTCTTAAAATGGATGGCCATTAGAAGCCTCTTTTGGAAAAATTCCTTAAAAAGTTAAAAATCTAGTTACCATATAACCCAGCAATTTCATTCTTAGGTATCTACTGAAGAGCAGTGAAAACATGTCCACACAAAAACTTGTATGTGAATGTTCATGATAGCATTATTCATCATAGCCCCCAAAATGGAAACAACACAAACATTTGTCAGCTGATGAATAGAGAAATGGAAGGTGGTATATCCACACAACAGAATATCATTTTCGCTATAAGAAGGAATGAAGTACTGATTCATGCTACACCATGGATGAACCTTGAAAACCTAATGCTGAATTTAAAAAGCCAGTCACAAAAGACCACATATTGTATGATTTCATTTATATGAAATGTCCAGAATAGACAAACCTATAGAGGCAGAAGGTAGATTAATGGCTGCCTAGGGTTAGAGGTGAGAGTATTGAACAGTGACTGGATGCTAATTGGTATAGGTTTCTTCTCAGGGTGATGAAAAATGTTCTAACATTAGATAATGGTGATGGTTGCAAAACTCTGTAAATATACTAAAAACCACTGAGTTGTACACATTAAATGGATGGGTTTTATGAAATGCAATTTTTTCTCAATAAAGCTATCTAAAACAAAAAAAAAGATTTCTTCTAGGAGGTGACATTTAAATTGAGACCTGAAAGATAAGAAGCCCATCTTGCAAGAATTGGGACAAGAGCTTTCAGTAACATGGAACAAAGACTATGAAAGCCATGAAAAGAGGCAGAAGTTTAGGAAACAAAGGGGGTGAGTGATAGGATATGAGGTTGGAAAGGGGCCAGAATGGGAAAGGTCTTCTGAAATTTTCAAAGTCACCAAGTTCCATTTTGATACAAATTCTCTTTGGACAATAAAATCCACATGGAAGTCTGCATGAAATATTTAATAGTGAAACCCATGGATAAGGCAGCAAGTGGAGAGCTGTTAATCCCCAATGCTAGTGCTGCAAAACACCTTATGAAGAAAAGAAGCATCAAGTTTCAAAAGGGAAAAGCGTTTAAACAACACTTAGCCTATAACTGGAAAATTCCATTAAACTACTTCCACCATTGTCATAAATATAAATTTCTAAGAGATATTCACAGACATTCTAGTGAGCACAAGAAGAATTCACATCTCTAGACAGTTCAGAATGTGGGGATCCAAAAGAATACCAAACAGGAAAAGAAATCACCAATGCGATATAAATACAGATTTCACAGTTTCTGAACTTTGTGAGCAGTTACAGGTGGCATACTTGAAACGGGAAACAAAAGGACATGACCAATCCAGGTTGGACCAACACAGAATGAAGGAAGGAATCAGAGGATGACACAGAATTCCAAGTGAGACTATAAGAACATCTGGACCAAAACCAAAAGAAAGAAGATAACTAAGCCTTGCAAATTTTCATGAACACTCTTGAGAGGAGGGATTGGTGGCTAACAGATGAATATGGTTAAGTGATCATCTTATGTATTCATAATTCTCAAATTCTACTACACAAGATTGATCAAAATAGAATCAGGGGTGGAGAGAGGCAGAGAGAGAGAGAGACAAGAGAGAAGTCACAATTTAGATTCAGGCATTGTCCTTGTGATCAATTACAACAATGGCCACAATATTTTGCAGCTTCTTCCAAGAAAATTAGAAGTCTCTTTCTTCACTTCTCGAATCTAGGTTTGGTCTCATGAGTCATTAGCAAACATGATACTAGAGAAGGCTTGAAAAGTGTGTATGTACTGAGATTTGTCTTAACTCTTGATGTTTTGGAACCCAGGCACCCTGTAAAGAAGCCTGAGCTTAGCCTGCTAGATATTGGAGACACACAACCCAGTTTCGGTGTTGGTCCAACCTATTACTAGATACATCTAGCCCCAAAGCCCATGCTCTTTACCACATGATTATGTTTATAATTATTACTACTCTTTTTTTTAAAAGAGAGGGATAGAGAGAGGGGGGTGGAGGGGCAGAGAGAGAGAGAGAGAGAGAGAGAGAATCTTAAGCAGGCTCTATGCCCAGGGCACAGCCCAATGTGGGGCTCGATCTCACCGAGCCACCGAGGCACTCCTGATTATTACTACTCTTATCAGTGTTCATACATTGTGTTCTCAGCCCTAAACCTCTCTCAGTGTGTTAAGGGCCAGAAAGGGGGAAAAAAGCATTGGGATCACAGTCTGAAAATTGACTCCAATGTTTCCATGGTAGCCTGGGAAAAGGTATCTGGTTTCTCTGAGCTTCAGTTTGCCTTAGATGGGAATTACACCTAATCAAGAGGGTTTCTGGGAAAATTAAATAACATGAAAAAGTGATATACACTACTTCTCACATAACGTGATATATATTAGCAGTCAATGAGGGTGAGATGTTTTAACTGAGATCTCCAGAAACAGTTTCCGAATAATCTAACTTTAACAAATCCTGGACAACTTGAGTGAAAATACATTTGTTCTTCATGAAAGCAATTGTTACTTTTCCACTTTTTGGTGTCACAGAACAAAATGTGCAATTAAAATGCCATAATACTATGTAGGGTTTCTTAATCTTTCTTTTGAAACTGTTGAGCAGTTAGGGTTGGGAGGGAGAGATTTTTTAAAAGTATGTGCTTTCTCAGCCTTTGAAATGCTTCCAGATTCTGTCATCATCTTTTCATCTCAACATCAAAGTTGGGAAAGGCTTTCCACTCGGAGGGCAGGTACTTACATGCCACTCACCAACGCACTTGGCTGCCCCATTATTCTGTCTCTTGCTACTTATATCTTGAGAATTAGGCATTAGTTTTTTAAAAAAAATTTTTTTTAGCTTTTTGCTGACCTGTACTGTTTTTGCTGGTAAACTTCTGACATATTCGACAGGTGATTTGGCTCATAACCTCCAGGTAAGGGGCTTCCCCAGGAGCACAGCCATCATACATGAAATGCTTAACATGGCAGAAACATATAAAAAGCATATTTATGAGCTTACTTTCCGGATGACCTAACTTTCAATTTCCATCATCTTGAAATCAAGAGAAGTCAAAATACAAAGGATGGGATATATGCAATTGGGGCTCATTCAAAAAATTCAAATTCAGCAAATCTGGAGGGTGAGTTTAATGACATGGTGCCTTAGTTCACTGAAAGCTGTCTTATGAATAGTCTTTAATGTCAATCTCTTCCTAAAGCTTCAAGGGCCAGAAAATATTGGTTTTTTTTTTAAGTCCACATCTTATGCTCTTCTTTTATGTGCAGAATTTATGTATTAATGATGACTTTGGTCTAAAATTTCCACCTGTGCTGTTGTAAATATGAATCACCAACTAAACTGAAATTAAGTACATGGAAGAGGAGCAGGCAGAGGTATGAGAGTAAGTAATATTTCAAATAAAGGTAAAGATAGAGGAACAGTAATTATGTTGAGTTGCCATAGTGTCCCCCCAAAATTCATGTTCACCTTGAACCTCAGAATGTCACTTTATTTGGAAATAGGGCATCTGTAGATGTACTTAAGATTTCAAGATGATTTAGAATGGGTCCTAAATCCAATGGCTTGTGTCCTTATAAGAAGAGGAGAGGTCATAGTGAAAAAGGCAATATGAAGATGGAGGGAGAGATGGGAGTGGTGTGTCTATAAGCCAAGGAGCATCAAGAATTGCCGG
This sequence comes from Enhydra lutris kenyoni, assembly GCF_002288905.1. Taxonomy (NCBI): domain Eukaryota; kingdom Metazoa; phylum Chordata; class Mammalia; order Carnivora; family Mustelidae; genus Enhydra; species Enhydra lutris. Next base: position 8,701,351 of record NW_019154091.1, on the reverse strand, counting down.
CAACCACCAGAAACCAGGAGAGCTGCATGGTATGGATTCAGAAGGAATCAACCCTGCCAAAACCCTGATGTCTGACTTTTGGCCTCCTAAACTCCAGAGAATAAATTTTTGTTATTTTAAATTACCCAGTTTATGGCAATTTGTAATGGCATCCCCAGGCAAGCAACAAGAAATTAATACCCGCTGTAGGTGGTCTTGAAGAGACCTGTAGCTTCTGCTACCTGCACTTGGTTGGCTGTGGCATTTGACCTTGTCACCTGACTTCTTCAGCCCACCTCTGAACTTACCCTGATCTGTGCTGACACCTAATGCCATACCTATCCTCCTTCTCCTGAGCTTCTGAAATATGAGATGGAGAGGGATTAGAGTTGGGGAAAGCTGCAGGGTATAGTGGAAAGCAGGAAGAGCTGTGGCTCAGGCACCAGGTTCAGGGATACCACTGGGATAAGAAGTTGAGATCCAGATCCTCATGGGCAATTTCCAAGGACAAAGAGAAACCCCAATATTACAGAGAACAATATAGGTCTTCCTGGTCAGACCCCATTCTTAGGCTATGTTGTATCTCTACACTTAACTATCTCTGGCTTTACAAAGAAACATTAGCTATGGTACATTTCCTAAAGCAGTATAGAACCATAACACTTTAAAACACCAACTTTCATGATCCCTAAGATGGCATCTCTCAATGTTGTTCTTGTCTATGCACTGTTGCATGTACAAACATTCTCAGCCTTGGTATTCTCAAAACTCCCCACTCCACATACCCTTTGCTCCCTCTCTTCCTGCCACTCATCATCACTGTTTCATGAACTTTCCAGATCTTTAGTTATCTACCTATTTCCAGATCTAACCATCCATCCATCCATCCATCCATCCATTCATCTCTATCTTTTTTAAAAAAAACACTTTGAGGGGCACCTGTGTGGGTCAGTTTGTTGGGTGTCTGCTCAGGCTGTGATTCCAAGGTTCTGGGATCGAGTCCTGCATTGGGTTCACTGCTCCTTGGGGAGCCTGCTTATCCCTCTGCCTCTGCCTCCCCTTCTGTTCCTCATGAATACATAAATAAAATATTTAAAAAATAAATTTAAAAACACTTTGAGGTGTGAATGACATACAAAAAGCTGAATATGGGGCGCCTGGGTGGCTCAGTGGGTTAAGCCGCTGCCTTCAGCTCAGGTCATGATCCCAGGTCCTGGGTTCAAGCCCCACATCGGGCTTTCTGCTCAGCAGGGAGCCTGCTTCCTCCTCTCTCTCTGCCTGCCTCTCTGCCTACTTGTGATTTCTCTCTGTCAAATAAATAAATAAATAAATCTTAAAAAAAAAGCTGAATATATTTAATATGTACATAAATATATACATATTAATATATACAACTTAATGATTTGGGAGATAACTATACATCCATGAAACCATCACCACATTCTACGCCATAAACATATCCATCCACCACATGGATTCAGTTTCAATGAGCTGATGAAATGAGAAGGCTCAATGTGGGGCTCAATCCTGGGACCCTGAGATCATGACCTGAGCTAAAGGCAGATGCTCAACCAATTGAGCCACCCAAGAGTCCCTATTTCCCTTTCTAAATACAGCCTTTCAGTTTTCCTGTAACACATCTCCTGACAAACAGGAACTTTATGTTACTCTCTATTCTGAGTGTCTGACATGTGATAGATGCTCAATAAACATTTAGTAAAGGAATGAAGCAAGGAGAAATACATAAATGAATGAATGAGACATACGGTAGCAATGGTATGGCTTACCGAAATGTGAGGCAGTAAAGTAACCTCACCCCCTCTTCCTTGATCCCTCTCCCATCTCTTCATCCTACTCCCAGGACGACATGTCCAGATTGTTAGCTAAATGCTTGAAAATGCAAATGTTAGCTGGTTGGGCATATAGCTATAGAGTTGAACTTCTCTTTCATAAGAAAATGGAAAGATTTCAAGGTGGGGGATGAAAAGGGAAAAGAGGCTCCTAAAATAGAAAGGAAAAGAAAAACAAGAGGATCTTGGAGAGGAAAATGAAAAATTGGACAACACTTGGGATGGATGAAACACTTTTAAGAACACATTTCTACAATTTTGCCTACGTTGTTTCATTAAATCCTTAAAATCCTAAGGTGGGGATTAATATTCCCATTTTGTAGATAAGGAAACCAAAGTTTCAAGAGGTTGAATAATATTTTTCAGGATCACAAAGCAAGTAAAGAAAACATTTAAATCCAGATATCTGGATTTAAATTCTAGACCTTTCCTTGTTATTATACATGTTTGCTTTATCTTGTTATCCTTTTATTTATTTTTTTAAAGATTTTATTTATTTATTTGACAGACAGAGATCACAAGTAGGTAGAGAGGCAGGCAGAAAGAGAGAGGTAGGGAAGCAGGCTCCCTGCTGAGCAGAGAGCCCAATACTGGGTTTGATCCCAGGATCCTGGGATCATGACCTGAGCCGAAGGCAGAGGCTTTAACCCACTGAGCCACCCAGGCGCCGCCCCTTATCACCCTTTTAAATGGAAATGATAAACATAACATTGTCTGGTTGGAAAAAAAAAAAAACAAAACACATTTCTACAGGGGTGCCTGGGTGACTCAGTCAGTTAAACACCTGACTCGTGATTTCAGATCCTGATTTCAAGGTCATGAGATAGAGCCCCATATCAGGCTCCGTGCTCTGTTCAGTGCAGAGTCTGCTTGTCCCTCTCTCTCTGCTCTTCCCTCACTCTTGTGCTCTCTCTCTCAAATAAACAAATAAAATCTCTATTTAAGAAAAAACACATTCCTATATTTTATACTTCATTTGAGATGTTTGATATACTATGCAGTAAGCTTCCTGTGACCCAAATCACTAACAAATTCAGCCGTCCTCACAGAGGCCTTCAGTGAGTGGGTTTTATGTGCCAAAAAAAAAAAAAAAAAGCAAATTTTCTAATCAGTTTAAACAAAAGAGCCAAAATAAACCCACGGTTACAAGACAGAGTGGAGAACAAGATTCAGAGGAGGCAGGGTAGGAAAGTCAGAGGAGACCACAAGATCATAACTCCTAAGAATTTGGCAGCAATGCTGAAGAGGACATGCAGCTTTCCGAGGCCATGCGATGGCATGCTGCCGTGTGATCTCGTTCTTCAGGGGCAGGGAGGCCAGCTGACACCAGGCTCACTGAACAACAGTCTTCCTGTGTTACTTCACAGCAATTTGTATTCTTGGGGCCTTGCCTTCCTATAGGGCCACGTACTCTTGAGAGCCACGGCGTCTCCGCGTGGATGGCACAGCAGGATGCTGGGAGATCTGTGGTCCTCCGACCTGTTGCAACCAGCCAGTCTGTGCCTGGAACTGCCGTACCACATGCATGTGTTTCATTTTCCTTACCTGCTTCCCCAGTTAGACTGATCATTTAAAAGATTACTTTCCTGTTCTTCCCTCTGTTGGGATTTAGCTCTAGTGCTACTCCTTTGCTTACCCACAGGTTCTAGTTTGCCTGGCATCTCACATACCTATTAGGAAAAGAAATGCTACCACGTCCAGATGGTGTGAAGGTTCCAAGGATAACTTGATTTGGCAAGTCACTGAATATGTTGGTGTACATGCCACCCCCAGGGAGGGCAGAATAGCTTTGGCAGACAGCTAGACGGCCAGAAGGATAGATAAAATCCAGGTTAAGGAACGGATATTGATGAGAAAAAACAACGATGGTAATAATTATTCTTATAATTATTCTTATTTGGAATGATGTTAACTCACATACAATTTAATTTTTTTTAATTAGCTCTTTACAAAAAGCTAGCAGAAGTCCAGAGAGGGTGACTCACTTTCCTGTGGTCACTGAGGATAATAATGGCAGTGCCAGGCCAGCAAGTGGGTTCCCTGATTCTCACTTGCATGGTCTTCCCATATGTCCACATTACGTGCACCCTCATTTTATTTATTTATTAGTTTCAGGTATAGAATTTAGTAATTCAACACTTACATACAACACCCAGTGCTCATCACAAGTGCCCTCCTTAATCCCCATCACCTATTTAATCCCCCCAGTCTCCCAGTCACACCCACCTCCCCTCTGATAACCATCAGCTCTTGGCACCCTCATTTTAGCCCCAAATTCTTTGAAACCAATCTTGTGAATAATAAGAGGGAAGTCTGGTTAGACTGGTCCTATTAGTAGAAGAGTGACTGGAAACCAAAGTTGCCCGTTGCCACCCAGTATGGCCCTACAGCATGCAGCAGGAGGACTGTGTCTCCCTGACAACATCTAGGGACAGATGAGGGCAGAGGAGGGCTGAGGGATAACTAAGGATATGTGAAGAAGTTCACAAAATCTAGCTGTACCAACCTCCTGAGGTCTTCTTCATTTTGGATTTGTATGAAGTCTCTTTTCTTTCCAAGGTAGGTCCTCTTGATGCTAAATCCCCATGTGGTTCTCTCTACTAATCAGGAAAATGAAGGCGAACTCATTTTCTTAGAACCACGTGAGCCCTTAAGTGCTTAACAGAAATATCAGCTACAACCAGAGGTTCTCTTAAATAGAAGTAAGGCTTGCAAATTGGAGAATTTCCCCAACCTCTTTCTTGCTTTGACTTGTCTTGTCCCCAGCACAAGGGAACATGGACCCTGGGAGAAAAAGAATGAGTAAGGCACCAGACTTCCTTTTCCAATGAGATTTTCTGATCAAACAGAAATGTCCTACCTATCATTTGCTTCCATCATGCCTGGCTTCCTCCATCCTCCTTTCCTTTTGGGGTTTCAAAAGGATATTAGGTTAGAGAAGAACCATCTACCAGTGTGTAATGGAACTTCTTCATCTCTGGGTCAGCCTCTTGGACCACTGGCATCTCAGTCTTCCTCTTGAGCAGCTCTAGCCAGAAACATTGAGAAACTTGGGGGCTGCTGCTCACGTTCACCACGCATTTAGGATCATTATAGTAGAGCAAGGTAAGTTGTTTGTTGAATCCCTCTTTTTTAAGCTTTGCTTCTTCTGCTTTTCTGTTCAAAAGAAAAAAATTAAATGGGGTGCCTGGGTGGCTCATTTGGCTGAGTGTCTGACTGATTTCAGGTCAGATCAGGATCTCAGGGTCCTGAGATCCAGCCCTGTGGGGGCTCTGTACTCAGCAGGAAGTCTGCTTCTCTCTCTCTCTCTCTCTCTCTCTTTCTCTCCCCCTCTGCTCCTCCCCCAGCTCATGCTCTTGCTTTCTCTCTAAAATAAATAAATGAATCTTAAAAAAAAAAGAAAAAAATTCAAGAACTAGCTATTTCTTGGTCTTATCAATGGCTAGAGGGCAGGTAACGGCTGTTCCAGCCTCTGTGATTTTACCGCTTATCTAAAGGCTTCCTTAGATCTGGACAGACAGATTTGGAAATCCTTAGCAAGTGTTCATTGAGTACCTACCATTTTTAAACAGTTATTGAGCACCTGCTGTGTGTGAAGCACTGTACTACAGGCTGCAGCAAATGCAGGACCAGTACATAGCACCTGTCCCCACAGGAGTGGCACAATGCAGCACAGGCCTGGGCAAGAATTGAGGGGAACACTGGTGCTACCTCATTGAAAATAGAGCTACCCTACGACCCAGCAATAGTGTTACTGGGTATTTACCCTGAAGATACAAAGTAGTGATCCAAAGGGGCAAGTGCACCCGAATGTTTATAGCATTAGCCAATAGCCAACAATAGCCAAACTATGGAAAGAACCTAGATGTCCATCAACAGATGAAGGGATAAAGAAGATGTGGTACATATATATACAATGGAATACTATGCAGCCATCAAAAGAAATGAAATCTTGCCATTTGCAACAACATGGATGGAACTAGAGGGTATTCTGCTGAGCAAAATAAGTCAATCAGAGAAAGACAATTATCATATGATCTCCCGGGAAGTGGGAGCTACCTTTTCAGAGAAGAGTTAGAAGTTTGGGCATTTTCAAATGGATATAGAGTGGAACACAAAACCAATAAATGAACCTCAGAAACAACGTAAAAAGATTATCTAAGGCTGCCCTCAGCAAGTCCCTTCAGACTCAGAGCATATTCAAACAGGAATCCTCAACGGTTTTCATTTTAAGGTACACTTGAAAATTTCTAACATTGGGGCACCTTGGTGGCTCAGTTGGTTAAGTGTTTGCCATGATCCCAGGGTCCTGGGATGGAGCCCCACATCAGGCTCCTTGCTCAGCCAGGGAGTCTGCTTCTCCCTCTTCCTCTGCCCCTTCCCCTGCTTGGGCTCTTTCTCCCTCTCTCTCAAATAAATAAAATCTTAAAAAAAAAAAAAAATTTCTAAAATTGAGCTGGCATATCTCAATAAGGGTCTCAGAGTATTCGGAAGAATTGCTTTGTGTGTGCGTGTGTGTATACACATGTATGCATTTATTGGTTGAGGGTGGGGTTTGGGGTTTGAGAAGAGCTATGCTGAAAGGTAATTTTTTTTTAAAGATTTTATTTATTTATTTGACAGAGAGAGAGATCACAAGTAGGCAGAGAGGCAGGCAGAAAGGAGGAAGCAGGCTCCCTGCTGAGCGAGAGCCCAATACGGGGCTTGATCCCAAGATTCTGAGATTATGACCTGAGCCGAAGGCAGAGGCTTAACCCACTGAGCCACCCAGGTGATTCTGAAAGGAAAATTTTTAAAGAATTAAAAATAAGTAACTGGATAGGGTGCCTGGCTGGTTCAGTCAGTAGAGTATGCAACTCTTGATCTCAAGGGTCATGAGTTCAAGCCCCATGATGGGCATAGAGTTTACTTAAAAAAAAAAAGTAATTGAACAAAACTGGAGGTATTGCAATTCCAGATTACAAATTATATTACAAAATAACATTGACCTTTTTCACAGAGCTAGAACAAATAATCTTAAAAATTGTATAGAACCACAAAAGACCCTGAACAGCCAGAAGAATGCTGAGAAAGAAAACCAAAGCTGGTAGCATCACAATGCTGGACCTCAAGCTATATTACAAAGCTGTAATCATCAAGACAGTATGGTACTGGCAAGAACAGACACATAATCAATGGAACAGAATAGAGAACTCAGAAACGGACCCTTGACTCTATGGTCAACTAATCTTCAACAAAGCCGGAAAGAATATCCAGTGTAAAAAGGACAGTCTCTTCAACAAATGGTGCTGGGAAAACTGGACAGCCACAAGCAGAAGAATGAAACTGGACCATTTCCTTATACCATACACAAAAATAAACTCAAAATGGATGAAAGAACGAACTGTGAGACAGAAATCCATTAAAATCCTAGAGAACACAGGCAGCAACCTCTTTGACCACAACTGTAACAACTTCATGCTAGACATGTCTCCAAAGGCAAGAGAAACAAAAGCAAAAATGAACTACCGGGACTACATCAAAATAGCAAAGAAAACAGTAAACAAAACTAAAAGGCAACCTACGGAATCGGAGATGTTTGCAATGTCTTATCAGATAAAGAGCTGGTACCTAAGATCTATAAAGAACTTATCAAAGTCAACAGCCAAAGCATAAATAATCCAGTCAAGAAATTGACAGAAGAAGGGTGCCTGGGTGGCTAAGTGGGTTAAGCCTATGCCTTCAGCTCACATCATGATCTCAGATCGAGCCCTGCATCGAGCTCTCTGCTCAGCAGGGAGCCTGCTTTCCCCTCTCTCTGCCTGCCTCTCTGCCTACTTGTGATCTCTCTTTCTCTGTCAAATAAATAAATAAAATCTTTTAAAAAATAACCAACAGCTACAACAAAGTGTTTAAAAAAAGAGAGAGAAATGGACAGAAGATATGAACAGACGTTTGTCCAAGGAAGACATCTAATTGGCCAACAGATACATGAAAAAATGCTCAACATCCCTTGGCATCAGGGAAATACAAATCAAAACCACAGTGAAATACCACCTCATACCAGTCAGAATGGCTAAAATTGACAAGTTGGAAATGACAGATGTGGGGAAAGGGGAATCCTTTTACACTGCTGGTAGGAATACAAGGTGGTACAACCACTCTGGAAAACAGTATGGGGGTTCCTTAAGAAGTTAAAAATAGGCTATCCTATGACCCAGCAATTGCACTACTAGGCATTTACCCAAAGATACAAGTGTAATGATCTGAAGGAACACGTGCACACCAAAGTTTATAGCAGCAATGTCCACAACAGCCAAACTGTGGAAAGAGATAAGATGCCCATCAACAGATGAATGGATAAAAAGGAAGTGGTATATATATACAATGGAATATTACTCAGCCATCAGAATTGATGAATACTTACTATTTACATAGATGTGAATGGAACTGGAGGGTAATAAGTTGAGCAAAATAAGTCAATGAGAGAAAGACAATTATCATATGGTTTCATTCATATGTAGAATATAAGAAACAGTGCAGAGGATCATAGTGGAAGGGAGGGAAAACTAAATGGGAAGTAATCGGAGAGGGAGACAAACCATGAGAGAAAATATAGGAAAAAAACTGAGGGTTGCTGGAGGAGAGCTGGGAGGATGGAGTAATTGGGTGATGGGCAATAAAGAGGGCACGTGGTATGATGAACACAGGGTATTACATACAACTGATGAATTAGTGAACTCTGCATCTGAAACTAATGATGTACTATCTGTTGGCTAACTGAATTTAAGTAAAGAAAAACAAAGCAGTACTGATTAAAACAGTATGGTACTGGCATAAAAATACTCACATAGATCAATGAAATAGAACAGAAAACCCAGAAATAAACCCACAATTATATGGTCAATTAATCTTCGACACAAGAGGAGTTAATATACAAAGAGAAAAATTCTCTTCAACAAATGGTGTTGGCAAAACTGGCCAGCAACATGCAAAAGAATGAAACTGGATCACTTTCATATATCATACACCAAAATAAACCCAAATTGGATTAAAGAACTAAATGTGATACCTGAAACCATAAAAATCCTTGAAGAGAGCATAGGCAATAATGTCACTAAAATTGGCTGTAGCAACATTTTCCTAGCTCTGCCTCCTGACACAAGAGAAATAAAAGCAAAAAAAAAAAAAAAAACAACTATTGGGACTACCTCAAAATAAAAAGCTTCTGCCCAGCAAAGGAAACAATAAATAAAACTAAAAGACAATCTATGGAATGAGAGAAGATATTTCCAAATGACATATCTGATAAAGGGTTAGTATCCAAAATATATAAGGAACTGATACAATCAATACCAAAAAAAACAAATAATTTAATTTAAAAATGGGCAGAAGACATGAACAGACATTTCTCCAAAGAAGTCACTGCAAATGGCAAACAGACAGAAAAAATGCTCAATATCATTCAGCAGCAGCAAAATGCAAATCAAAACTACCATGATGTATCACCTCGGACCTGTCTGAATGGCTAAAACAAAAAACACAAGAAACAGCATGTGTTGACAAGGATATGGAGGAAAAGGAACCCTCAGCTCTGTAGGTGGAAATGGGAACTGCTGCAGTTACTGTGGAAAACAGTATGGAGGGTCCTCAAAAAATTAAAACTAGAATCACCCTATGATCCAGGAACTGCACTACTGGGTGTTTACCCCCACTCCCAATACGAAAATACTAATTCAAAGAAATACATGCATCCCTATGTTTATTGCAGCATTATCTACAATAGCCAAATTATGTAAGCACCCCATGTCCATTGATAGTTGAATGGGTAAGGAATATGTGGTATATACACAATGGAATATTATTCATTCATAAAAAAGAATGAAATCTGTCTTGCAACAACATGGATAGAGTTAGAGAATATAATACTAACTAAAGTAAATCAGAAAGACAAATGCCATATGATTTCATTCATATGTGGAACTTAAGGAATAAAACAAATGATCAAAGAGAAAAAAGAAAGATAGAGACAAACCAAAAAACAGACTCTTAACTATAAAAAACAAACTGACAGTTACAGAGGGGAGGTAGGTGGGGGGATGGGCAAAGTGGGGGATAGGAGGATTAGAAAGTATACTTAGGATAATGGGGAAAAAAGGAATTGGAAATAATATAGATGATTAATGAAGAGGGAGAGGTATAATAGCCACACTGCTGTTAGCGGGGGAGTGCTGGGGATGGGAGTCCCTAGCAATCAGCAAGGGTGACTGGCCCCTCTCAGAGAAGCAGGAGGGGGAACTTCTCAGCAAGTCCTATGGGAAAGGAACCAGACCCAGGAGGGTGGGCAAGGGCCAGATCTGCCACTCAAAAATGGAAATGCTTGATTAAAACAACTGGTTTCTCTTGCTGTTTGCTGCTTCTTTTGTTTTCCTCCTCCTTCCTTTCTTTGTCACATTCTCATGAAAATGTAACCCACTGTCAGAAGTGGGCTAAATTTTTGAATAATGTGACAAAAAAGTAAGCACTTATAAATTGCTACTCTTTCCTACACCAGAACACACATATGCCACTCCATTTATAAGCATCAAAGCCTAACAGCACACTTTTATAGACCAATTGGAAACCTGAGTCTAATGACCATTCACCAAGCCCACATCTTGGCCCTTTCATTCAATGCCTAGACATGATTCTATTTTTCTGTGACTCTCTACAAATGGACCTTTTGGATTATTCTTAGGAAAGGTAAGTATGCCTCTAAGGTGTACATACCTATAATCATTGAGAGAGAGAGAGAGAAAAAAAGGGCATGGTCCCCTTCCTTACCTGCAAGGCAAAAAATCAAAATACAAAAGCTGTAATGCAAAAAACCCCAATGCAAAATCTCCTACCTTATATGAAAGCCACGAATACTCAAGAGTAGACGACTATAATTCAGGGAAGTTCCTCATAACTCCTTCAAAAGTGGTGAGTGCTTCCTTTTCCAACCCTTTAATAAGTCCCTAGGAATTGTATCATGGTATCACGTAAAGACTAATCAGCCTCTCTGCCAACGAAAGGCTGCCATTCTCTGCCTTTTTTCAAGGAACTGGCAGCGGCAGCGGTTTTGCTCTCTTCCTGCCTGAGGACCAGAAGTTGACCTCTGGATTCTCCAGTAGGTGATAATTACCACCAAACTGATTAGTTCAACAAAGGAGCCCTAATATTTGCATAAAAGGTTTCTTGGGAGTTTTGGGTCATTCCCAGGAAAAATCATTGCTAGGGCTTACAAAAGAATCCTTCGCTAAGTCAGAAGTTACCCAATTATCCCAGCCCTCTGGCATCTGGACCACTTTGAGAGACAGGCTGGAATAGAAAAGGAACGTCCTCTCAAGTCAAAACTGCCTAAGAATTTAAGCTAAATTCAATATAGTGGGGGCTTTCAATAAACATAAGTAGTGAAGGATGCTTGGACATTGGACAATATCCAATTCCATTTTACAGGGAACTGATAAATGCTAAACAACAGTTACTGTTTATCAAGCATTCACTATTGTCTACAGATTGTGCTAAATTATTTAACTGAATGATTTCATGTAATGCTTTCAATAACCCTATGAGGTGCATTCTAGTAGTACCTCCATTTTTTATGAGGAAAGTAAAGCTGTGAGAAGCAGAATGAGTACCCCAAATTACATGGCTGGCAAACAGGAGCATGAGATTTGTGTGAACTCCAAAGCTTGAGCTCTACACCTTTATAGACATTGCCTCTTGTACCCCAGGTCACACAATAGAAATGGCAGGGGCAGTGTTGGGAGCAAGCCTGGGATTCCCAGTATAATGTTTTTGTACCACCATGTCCTAATAGTAAACACGAATAAAATCAGAAGACTAGACCTTCACCAGTTACAGCCCAGAGACCTGATTCAGTCCCAGTCAAAAGGTCCGGGTAAACACTGTGGAGGATGTGCTCTGCTCTGAGGGGTGCCGCGGGATCTGGTCTGGGATGGGAGGGTTCACTGTGTTTGTGAGACTAGACTTCCTGTGATAAGAAAAGAGAGTATGTTTCAGTGTGCACCTGCCAATGGAGTAAGACAAGATTCTGCTCTGATTTTCCTTGGTCTGACTTGATATTAAACTTCTATAATTTTCTGTGTGGAGCAAATGTGATAGAAATTTGTCAGGGTGCAAAAGACAATAGTTCTGATTTGTCTAAAACTGCATTTCAGGGGCGCCTGGGTGGCTCAGTGGGTTAAGTCTCTGCCTTTGGCTCAGGTCATGATCTCAGGGTTCTGGGATTGAGCCCCACATCAGGCTCTCTGCTCAGCAGGAGTCTGCTCTCCCCCGACCCTGCCTGCCTCTCTGCCTACTTGCTATCTCTCTGTCAAATAAATAAATAAATAAATAATCTTTATAAAATTACATTTCATCCAGCAAGCATTTTTTTTCAATCTACATGCTATCTCTCACCCTGGAACCAAGGGATGTTAAGGTTTGGCTGTTTTTCTTGCAGAGATGCTTTGTAATGCACACATTATAAAATTTTACATGTGTTTTTTTTAAAGCTTGGATTCTGTATATGATAAATCCCTTGGGAACGAATTCTAGAAATTCTCATTGTTAAAAAACCACTCCCTTGACAAAGTTTATTACTGTGGGTCACATATAACAGCATCATACTCATCCCTGGTGCTGTGTGCCAGCTAAACTCACCTCCTCCATCTATTCTGCCAAGCCATCTCTTCTTGGTTCTAATCCTACTTGTTTTAAGAAACCACTTCTGACAGTACCGGTTTATTATTAAAAAATGCTTTGTGCTTGCTTGGTGCTTTAGTCTCTGCAAAGTATGTTTATATATACTGAGTCACAAGAACCTGCTATGGTAAGCAGAAGACATGTTATTATCCCTAAATTAATAAAGGAGCAGAGGTTCGGGAAGTTCAAGTGACTTACACAAGATCCCACGCCATTGCCTAATGAACCTAGATGTTCTGACTCCATTTTTTATTTCAGCTTTTGCTTTAGTCTTTATTTTTTTTAGAGCAGTATTAGGTTCACAGCAAAACTGAGTGGAAAGTACAGAGAGTTCTCATATACTCTCTGCAAGGTTTTTTTTTCCACCATTAAAATACAGCGCCTGCTCCACATCACTTGAAGTCTTTTTAAACTTAAAAAACTAATTCTAATTTTACCTGGAAGAATAAATTGGTAAAATTGTTTAAGCTACTTTTGATGTAGAAAGAATCTGCACAAAACAAACACTCAATAAATGTTAGCTATTATTATTAGCACTCAATAAATACTAGCTATTATTATTATTGGCATGGGAGAAATCAAGCTAGAAACTTCATACCACACACACAAAAATTTCCAACTAAATGGAGAAAAAAGAAATTAAAAATAGAGTAGGTTTATCTAATTTTAGCATGAGGAAAGATTTTTCCAGTAATAAAAACAAGGGCGAGAAATCTTAAAACAAAACATTGATCATTGTACAATAATAAAAGTTAGTTTAAATACTAAGCATAGGTGGCATTTTTTTGTTTTTTTTTTTTGTTTGCTTGTTTTTTGAGGGAGAGAGAGAGTGCACAGGAGTGGGGAGAAGCAGAAGGCGAGAGACGATCTTAATTAAGCAAGCTCCACACCCAGTGAGGAGCTCCATGCGGAGCTCAACCTCACAAATGTGAGATCATGACCTGAGCCGAAATCAAGAGACAGACGTTCAACCAACTGAGCCAGCCAGGTGCCCTTAAGCATAGGTGTTTTACAATAACAATTGTAATATGATGTTTAAGTTTAGATACTAAATTTACCAATATACTAAATTTACTAATTTGAATTTTAAAATTCCTGGTGATTCAACCAATAAAGAGTGATTTCTAGTGAAACTATGCTTAAAATTTTAAATAATTATTTCAATTTTTAAAAAATTTTCAAAAAAATAAAAAAATAAAAAATAAAAAATTACACTAGAGGGGCACCTGGGTGGCTTGGTTGGTTAAGCATCTGCCTTTGGCTTGGGTCATGATCCCCAGGGTCCTGGGATCAAGACCCCACATCAGGCTCCCTGGTCAGTGGACAGCCTGCTTCTCCCTCTCCCTATGCTATTCCCCTTGCTTGTCCACTCTCTCTCTCACTACCCCCCCAAATAAATTAATAAAATCTTTTTAAAAATTTCACTAGAAAGTATTCTTCATTGATTAAATCACCAGGAATTTTCAGCACGAGATCTAAAATCTTAACCAAGCCTGGGCTCTGGGCCTGCTCTGCCTTTTCCAGTCCTTAAAGGGCCTTAAAGAGAGAGACACCATTAAAGAGACAGAGTCAGATGATTGTAGACCCTTTTTTCCCAGTCCTTGCACATGCTGTTCAATTCTTGTCCAGAGCAGTAAAGGCCAGGATTTTAGAAAAATCTAATAAAGAATTTCATATTACATTATAAGATCTCTCTTAACAATTTAGATTTATCAACAGTATTAAAATTTGTTTGCTTCTGATCTAAAAATTTCTCATTTTCCAATTACTTTTTTGTATGTAATTTTATTTTATTTTATGTATGTTTTAAAGTTTATTATTATTATCATTTTAAATAATCTCTCTATCCAACAAGGGGCTCGAACCAATGACCCCGAGATCAAGAGTCACACAATCTTCTGACTGAGCCAGGCAGGTGTCTCTGTGTGTATGTAATTTTAAATACTTTTTTAAAAGATTTTATTTATTTATAAGAGAGAGAGAGCACGAGCAAGAGAAGGGGAAGAGGGAGAGAGAGAAGCAGATTCCCCACTAAGCAGGGAGCCTGACACAGGGCTTCATCCCAGGACCCCGGGATCATGACCTGAGCTAAAAGCAGACACTTAACCACTTAACCGACTGAGCCATTCAGGCGCCCCTTAAATAAGTATTTTAAATACTAAGCATCTATCACATTTGAAAGGCACTCCACAGAGCATTAAGTGGTTATTTTTACACCGAAGGCCAGGTGGAAAATGAGTGAAAACAAAGCATGAGTGAAAGTGGGTGCACTTTGGAGTCAGATGGAGCTGAGTTTTACTCCTGGCTCTGCCTTTTTCTAGCTGTGTAACTTGCAACAAATTGCCACACTTCAAGGAACATTAATTTCCTTATCCGTAAAATGGAGATGATAATTGCCTTTCTCTCATGGGGTTGTTCTGAGCAGTATAGATAAACGTAGAGCATCAGCTCCACTGTCTGGCCACAGAACAGGAATTTTGTCAATGCTTGCTCTGGTTCTTCTCACTTCCTAATTGTTTGATTTGTCCTCTGTTGATTAACTTGCCAAGTTAACTTGCCAAGATGGTTAGTTTCCCATTTAAGGTGACAAGTTTCTTGGACATAGGGACCAGTCTCCTATTTCCTTAGAAAGTGCTTTCCCTACAGCTAGTACTCCTTTTCTTGACTTATCTCTTCTCTCTCTTCTGCACTGTTTTCACACAGAATCCTGTACTGGTCACCTGACAAGGCTGAGTGACTGATAAAGTTGTGTACTACAGAGTGACTTATTTCTGAGTTACTAGGAAAAGAAGGGTTTGTGTGTGCATGTGTGTATGTATTTTTTTTTCGTATTACAGATACAAGGCAAAGTGATAGAGTGACTTGCCCAGGGTCCCACAGGCTCTACATCTCTTCTTGCCTATCTACCCATTATGTGCCTCATAAAAGTATGATTCTAAAGACTGCAGGGGTGCGTGGGTGGCTCAGTTGGTTAAGCATCCAACTCTTGGTTTCTGTTCAAGTTGTGAGATCCAGCCCTGCGTGGGCTCTGGGCTCATCAGCGAGTCTGCTTAGGATTCTCTCCCTCTACCCCAACCCCTGGGTGTGTGTGTACGCTCTCTCTTGTTCTAGCTCTAAAATAAACATATAAATCCTTAAAAAATAAAGATTGCAGAAGGCTCCTTACATTTGAATGGTGGCTTCTTGTAGTCTCTTCACAGCAGTACTGAGGATTGTCTTCCATTTCAGAATTTCCAATTTTGAGTCAGGATGTTGAAAGATCCAACCTTAAAACAACAATGCACACATTAACTCAAAGGGATATTTAAAAATTTACCCAAACTCAGTACTCACTATATAAACCCTGCTCAGCCATCAATCTATCTAGGCCTACTTGAAAAAGGAACCAAAATCCAGGGGTACCTGGATGGCTCAGTTGAGTGAGCGACCGGCTCTTGGTTTCAGCTCAGGTCAAGATCTCAGGTTCATGGGGTCAAGCTCTGGGGTCCAGCTCCACACTCAACAAGGAGTCTGCTTGAGAGTCTCCCTCTCCCCTCCACCCCCCACCCTTGTGCTCTTGAGTGCAGGCACTCTTTCTCTCAAATAAATAAAACCTTAAAAAAAAAAAAACTCAAATCCATTCATATTAAAGTATAAGTAATCAGCTTAAGAATTACCTCTCCTCAGGAGATTTGCACTAAAATGGCTTCAAAACTATAACCCCCAGGAATTAAATCCCTATGATGACTTCTGAAGTGTTCGAATCTCTACACACCCTGTGGACCTACAGATCAGATTCTTTAGCATCCCCCAGACTCGAGATCCCATCTCTCAAGAGAGAGCATTTTATTGGTAGTCAGCACACTTGGGATCTATTCCTGAGTCTCCTTCATGGACACTGGAGGAAAAGAAGCACTTTCTTTCTAGACATGGGGCATGTGAATTTAGGGCTGGCAGTGACTATCTCCTTCACTGTGTGAACCAAGCCTAACTGTAGAATTTAGCCAAGCAGAGATGGACAGGAAAGCGCCTCTGCAAGCGCTGAGTCCCACATCCTGCCTTGGACCTATGCTCCTGCAATTCTTCCTTTAATCTTTTGAGCTGCCCCCAGTATACTAGCAAAGAATTTTCCTGTTGCTTAAGCCAGTGTGAGGTGGGCTCTTATCATCTACAGCTTAAAGATTCCTGACTAACATAACCACATTCAGGTTCATCATCACTGGATCATGAGAATCATGCTAACTCTAGATTAGAAGGATTGAACAAACTCCATCCCAGTTTCCTTAGGGTTAAATAACGTAATTCCAGCTTCTTGCTTTGGGATTCCAATCCTGCCCCTTAATGCTTAAGGCCTTGCTTCTTATTCACAGACTATTTGCTTGCCATTCAATTGCCTCCCGAGGGATTTCCTGTTACTGACTTTACCCACCTATTTGGATTCCTTGACATTTTCATGCTGAACCCTCAGGATAGCTTATGATTTATTTCATTCCTATTTGCTGTTTTGCCATACTTACTGGGCTTGTTCTTAGCATATGCATATTTCCTCAATATCTATCCCACTCCAGTTAGTCCCAGTCATAAATTTTGATTGCTTAATATATCAGATTCAGAAACATATGTAGGGTATTGGGAGGTGTGGGAAGGACACCTTCTCTAAAAGCAAAAACTTTCAAAGTTCTTAGGTTATGATGAAAGTTCATAGGTTATGATTAAAAAGGTTACGAAAAGCAAATCTATGAGACCCAGGGCAGCCAGTCCCAACTCCTACTCACTCCCTGAGCCACATGAAGTTGGCTATATTATGTCTGTATTTCAAGGAATGACAAGGTTCCTTTTCCCAATAATCTATATCCAATCCCTTTTACGTCATTCAGGGATAGACTGTATTCTTTCTAGATTTGTGTACTCATAATGTTCCTTGAGAAATCTCCTTTATAACACTTAAACAATTTAAAAACCAAAGCTTTGGGGCACCTGGGTGGCTCAGTCCTTAAATGTCTGCCTTCAGCTCAGGTCATGATCTCAGGGTCCTGGGATCAAGTCCTGCATTGGGCTCCCTGCTCAGTGGGGAGCCTGCTTCTCTCTCTCCCACTCCCCCTGCTTGTATTCCCTCTCTCACTGTGTCTCTCTCTGTCAAATAAATAAATAAAATCTTTTTAAAAGAAAGAAAGAAAGAATGAAAGAAAGAAAGAAAGAGAGAGAGAAAGAAAGAAAGAAGGAAAAAGAAAGAAACAACACAGAAGCTTTGGTTTCTAGTCCAGGTTGGTATGCTTTTGTGATGGAAGGCCCTGGGTGAACAGGCAAGTCATTATTACCGAAGTTGGTTTCTCAGAACCAAGAAGAAAAAAAACTCCCAGGGCACCAGAGTGGAGAAATCATGGAACACTGGTTTAGAGAGGACGCATTTGGAAACTTGGACTAGGAATCCATGAACTTAAAAACCTGGCTTTGACTGAGGTTGTACTAAGAGGATAACTAGGAGAAAGTTTCCAAATTCAGGGAAGGTAAGTGATTCTCACTCTGGCTGCTCATCAGAGTTGACCCTAATTTGGATGGGTAAAGGGATCTTACCATTTTCTAAACAGATCTTGGATAACAGCGAGAAGTGGATGACAACAGGTAAATTGTTATCCTGGGGTATGTGGGCATTTTGGTTTTGGTCGACAAGAGCTAGGAAAAAAGGAAGGAGAAGGAAGATGAGGGAGGAGAAGGGAAAGAGAAGAGAAAGTGAGTATTTTGCTAGATCATCATCAACACAAAAATCAGTCGTCAACATTTTAATATTCTTAACCAGGGCATTGGCAAAATTTTTTGTAAGAACCCATAATCACCCATGAAATATTTCCATTTGCTCTGGAAATAAAACAGCTTTTTTTTTAATTTTTAAATTTTTTTATGAAACAGCTTTTTAACTTGAAAATTCCTCTCTATAATTTCTTGATTTACTAAAAGATTGTATTATTGCTTTTGTTCTAAGAATAACCATGACTAATATCTATTGAGTACTTACTATATGCCAGCCACTATGCTAAGCACATTACATGCATTATATAATTTATTTCTCTCAACAAAGTTCCACCATTAATCTTCTCATTTTACAGATGAGGATTTCAAGTAAGTCTAGAATAAGACCTAGAAAATTTTCTAGGACTTGTTCTAACAAGTTCCTAGTGATGTTGATGCACTGGTTCAGGGACCACCCACACTTTGAGAACCACTACCACAGAGCCTTTCAATCTCTTGATTAACAGCAATCACTTGTCCTTAAAAAGTAAAAATTGTATTGCTAGAATTATCTTGTTAAAGCAAATGTACTGGGCTTCATGAACCATCAGGAGCCTATAATAATAACTATATACTGAGGGGTTACTCTGAGGATCATATGAAAGAATGGAGATGATGATGATGATGATGGAGATGATGATGATGATGATAACAACAACAACAAGCACATAAGTAGAGTCTACCGCTGGGTGATGAATGGAAGTGTTGAATCACTCACTATACTGTATGACTGAAACTAACACGACACTGTCCCTTAATTGGAATTTAAATAAAAACTTCAAACAATAAGTAGTGTCTACTATACTTTGATACTTTTCCAAGTGCTTTAGTGTTAACTTATTTAATATTCAGAACCACCCTGGAAGGAGGTACAATTTGCAGTACCATGTCACAGATAACAAAACTGAGGCAAAGAGGGGTTATGAAATATGCTCAAAATATGTAAGTAGTAAGTGCAATAGCCAGGATTTTGACCCAGGAATCCTAAGAGCAAAGGCTTAGTCACTCCAGTAGATTATTTCTCTATCTCAGAGGGGCCTTGTAGAGATAGCTGCCACTACTATTTATTCTCATTGTCAAAATCTTTATCACTACTATAACAGCAGAATGAGAATTAGGGATAAAGTAGCAGAAAGGACACTATACTGGGAGTTAAAAGACCAGGACTGGGGTCATAGCTCTATCAGAAACTGTGACTTTAGGTAAGTTACTTGATGCTTTGGCATCTCAGTTTTCTCCATGGTGAAACAGAATCCTATTAGCTACCCCATAGGGAAATCTAGACAACTAAATTAGATAATGGCTAGAAAGATCCCTATGATCTGTAAAATATTATAAATGAATATGAATTTAATATTTAAAATATCATTCTTTTGCTACATTGAATTCTGCTTGTATATATTCAACACAATAGGAATGAAAGTGAGAAATCATAAAGTCCTGAATTTAAAGCTATATTCTGGGGATAAAAGTGGGATCTACCAGTGCTCTCTGCAATGTAGTGCTAAGCTCTGCTGTGGTTCCTCATCCTTTTTTAATCATGTGTCTGTGCCAGTCACCCATATTTCCCTATCAAGGTTTCTGAAATTATTATCAGCAAAAATTTCAGATCCTTAAGGCTTTATTATTATTCTTAACAGTCTCGTGTTTGGTACTTGCAAATGTTCCCCCCCTCACTGCTTTTTTGTTGTTGTTGTTGTTATTGTGGATACATAACACAAAATTTACTATTTAACCATTAAAATACTTTTATTGTGGTTAAATTTGCAAAACATAAAATTTACCGTTTTAACCATTTTTTTAAAGATTTTATTTATTTATTTGACAGAGATCACAAGTAGGCAGAGAAGCAGGCAGAGAGAGATAGGAGGAAGCAGGCTCCCTGCTGAGCAGAGAGCCTGATGCGGGGCTCGATCCCAGGACCCTGGGATCATGACCTGAGCCGAAGGCAGAGGCTTTAACCCACTGAGCCACCCAGGCGCCCCACCATTTTAACCATTTTTAAGTGTATGGTTTTGTAGCATTAGGTTCCTCAATGAAACTCTGTACCCATTTAGCAGTAACTCCCTTTCCTTTCCTCCCCACAGTCCCACAGAGACATTCTACTTTCTGTCTCTATGTATTTGATTACTTTAGGTACCTCATGTAAGTAGAGTCATACTTTATTTGTCCTTTTGTTTCTGGTTTATTTCACTTAGCATGATGTCTTCAAGTCTCATCCACATTACTACCTGTATCAGAATGTCATTCCTTTTTAAGGCTGAATAATATTCCATTGTATGTACATACCATAATCTCTTTATCCATACACCTGTCAATTGACATTTGGGTTGTTTCCACCTTTTGGCTATTGTGAATAATGTTGCTATGAGTATTGGTATACAAACATCTGTTTGAGTGCCTGCTTCCAATTGCCTCTAGTTGAAGATAACTTCATCTAGCCCTCAAATAAGTTTTAAGAAGTTTTTCAAATACAATGTCTGACACAAAATTAAAAATAATCATATTCACAGGGCGTCAAGAGAACACGAATGAGAATAAGTAGACACAAAAGGAAAACCTAGAAATAAATTCACATAAATATGCCCATCTGATTTTTGAGAAAAATGTAAAAAGGATAGTGTCTTTGGAAAACAGTTTGAATGTTTCACATAAAGGTAATCATGGGGGCACCCAGGTAGCTCAGTCGGTTAACTGTCTGCCTTCGGCTCTGGTCATGATCCCAGGTCCCTGGGATCAAGCCCCACACTGGGCTCCCTGCTCAGTGGGGAGCCTTCTTCTCCCTCTCCCTTTGCCACTCCCCCTGAGTATGCTCTCTGTCTGTGTCTCTCTGTATCAAATGGATAAATAAAATCTTTTTAAAAAAATAAAAACAGGGGTGCCTCAGTGGCTCAGTCATTAACCCCTGCTTATGTTCCCTCTCTTGCTATCTCTCTCTCTGTCAAATAAATAAATAAAATCTTTTAAAAAATAAAAATAAAATAATAAAAATAAAAGCAAACACGCAATTGCCACATAGCCCAGTAATTGAACTTTTGGCAATTTACCAAAGAAAAATCAAAACTTACATTTACACAATTCCTATACATGAGTGTTTTAGCAGCTTTCATAATGGCCCCAAATTGGAAAAAACCCAAACCACCCACATGTCCGTCAAGGACTGATTAAACAAACTGGTACATTCATACCATGGAATACTGCAGAGCAATAAAAAGGAACAAACTACTGATACATATGACCTGGGTGTATCTACAGAGCATTAAGCTGACTGAAAAAAGGCAATCACCAAATTTATACATCGTATGATTCCACTTATATAATATTCTTGAAATGACAAAAATATAGAAATGCGAAACACATAGGTTAAAGAGGGGGGTGGAGAAAGAGGGAAGTGGGTATGGCTTCAGGACATGAATGATCCCTACCTTGACAGAAAAGTTTTGAATCTTAACTGTATCAATGTCAATATCCTGGTTGTGATACTAAACTAGAGTTTTACAAGATGTTGCCATATGGAGAAAATGGATAAAGGGGATATGGGATCTCTCTTTATGTGGGTCTATAATCATCGTAAAATAAAATGTTAATTTAATGGGGTGCCTGGGTGGCACAGTCCGTTAGGCATCTGACCCTTGGTTTTGGCTTAGGTTGTGATCTCAGGGTTGTGATTTCGGGGTTGTAAGATGTAAGAGTTCTGCGTTGGGCTCCGTGCTGAGCACTCAGTCTTCTTGGGTTTCTCTCTTCCTCTTCCTTTGCCCCTCCCCTCTCTCTCTCTCAAAAAACAAACAAGCAAACAAAAACCCTTAAAAAAAAGTTAATTAAAAAAATCATGTATGTGGCTAGCATCATATTTCTGTTAGACCCTGTACAGTAAAAGAATTTGTAGGATCCTTTGAGGCAGAGAGTTCATGTCACATGAAGTATAATAGATGCTTTCAATGAAAGCACTATAAATTTTTATATCTTTCTCCTGACACTAATACTTACTAAATTTACTTCACTAATACTTACTAAAATTGTTAACACAAACCAAATATCACTAATAAAATGTTTTGTCAATTTCTCTCTCAGTGCTATTTTGATTCTTTTTCTTTGAAACTTGGAGGATTAATTTATAAAACTAACTAATAACTTCTACTTACCAGATGAAACATCATGGTCTTTTTTTGCTTTCACAAGATGTTTTTCCTTATGATATTCCTCTCTTGAAAAGCTGCTGATTTGGACCACGGCATTGGGATCTCTTTGCAAGGCAATGTTTTTCTTCAAGCCTGAACTTTTGGATGCACACTTAGAAGCACCTTCAATAAGATCATGCCAACTGTAATTCATAAGATTTACAATTCCCTCAGGGTAAATAATGTGATACTCAGCATACTTCTGCAGTATCTCCCCAAGTTCATGCAGTATTTCAGAAGCAATGAGTTTATATTCCTCAAATAGATCCTTTTGCAGGTGTATTTTGGATAACGGGGGAGAAAACTGGGCAACAGTAGGAGTTGTTGAGATGTCAAATGAGTAGAACGCATCTTGCTCCTCAGCTTCAGCTACTGTAGTTAGTCTTGCTTCCTTTAGTTCTTTAGAAAGTATACTCTTTGTATGGCTGTAAAAAACATGTATGAGCCGTAAAGGTATTTTATCTTCTTTAACCTGGTAGTTCAACTTCTAGAAATCCATCTTAAAATGTACATACCTTAAAAGGTGTACAACATCTGTGAATAAAATTGCTAACTATAACACTTTTTGAAATTAGAAAAAATTGAAGAAATCTAATGACTCATAAGGATATAGCTAAATAAATAATGTCATACTCATACAATGAGCAGCATGAAAAATTGCTTGGAAAATTGCTCTTAATAATTTGGGAAAATGCTTATGTTATAATATATAAAGACTACACACAATTGTATGTGTGGGGTGTCTTCAAATGTATAATATACATATATCATATATCTGGTAGTACAGAGACTAAGCAAATATCCTCCAAAAGTAAATTATCAGATTGTGGAAGTCATTTTTTATTGTCTTTTTTAGTACTTTTCTTCTTTCTTCCGTTCTTTCCCCTTTCTTTTTTTCTCTTTCTTTCTCTTTCTTTCTTTCGTCAGTTCCACGCCTACTTGAACTCACGACCCCAAGAGACTCATATGCAAGAGGCTGCATGCACTACCTCTGAGCCAGCGAGGCACTGTTCTAACTTTTCTTCAATGAATATTTATTATGTTTATACACAGAAGATAAAAAACATACATGTGTGTTGCTTATTCATTACTATTATAAGATAAGACAGAGGCCATTTCTTCCAGAAAGCCTTCCCTGAATTTCTCAGGTTAGTCTACAAACATGTGCTTTGTTCCCTTAGCCTATCTTACATATCCCATCAGATGTAACTATATTATACTGAAACTCCAAAGCAGCAACAGAAATGGATCCACAAAGGGACTAGGTGTGTCAGATAATGGAATTTTCAGCCATTGTTTATGAAACAACTATGTATAACATGTTTAAAACTTAAAAGTGTTCTTCCCCCTTTGGTAGTAGCATCTAGGTAATTTAAAGTAACCTTCTCTTGGAGACAACTAGAAAAGCTGCATAAAATTAAAAAAAATATCTTAAAGGCTACACACAGCTAACAAGAGAGTGACAGTTATCACTCAGATATTACTATCAATATCTGGAAGATGGAATACAAAGAGATAAACCTCATATTTTCCCTCCTTGTGGAAGGTCAGGGGTGGGGAAGGAAAACTTACTAATT
This sequence comes from Enhydra lutris kenyoni, assembly GCF_002288905.1. Taxonomy (NCBI): domain Eukaryota; kingdom Metazoa; phylum Chordata; class Mammalia; order Carnivora; family Mustelidae; genus Enhydra; species Enhydra lutris. Next base: position 8,677,291 of record NW_019154091.1, on the reverse strand, counting down.
CTAGAGGAGGCATCTGAGAGACTTAAAGAGTGGTCAGCGCTTTTGATAGCTTTGTAGTAACTAAGAGTTCAAAATTTGGAGACTAGGGCGCTCCATGGCAGGGTTACTGGTTGAGGCCCAAAAGGCTGTGTACTAGGAGTAAGGGTTATCCAGAAGTACACCTAGACCAGCTCATTACAACCCAGTTTCAAATTATCTTACTTCTTGACATTGAATTAAGGCCACCTCAAAGTGTTCTAACCACAAGCCTCTGACAGAAACAAATGTAAATCTCCTCCAGTGGAAGCGAACTTCATCCTAGCCCTCAAATTATTTTTTAAAATAATTTTCAAATACAATATGTGACACAAAGGGTTTAAAAAAAAAAACAAGATTGACAAGGAGTCAGGAGAACATGAATGAGAGCCAGCAGGAACAGCAATTAATAAAATAGAACCATAGGGAGATACAGATTTAAAATAACTCTGCTTACTATGACCAAGGAAATTGAGAACTTCTGCAAAACACTGAAAACTACATGCACACACCCACATACATGCACACATATAAATAGTGCATATCTGAATATGCACAAAAATACAATAACCCAAACCCTACTCTGTAGATGGGTTTAACAGCATATTAGACACAAAGCTGAAGGGAAAATTAGTTACAAGAAAGACAAGTCAGAAGAAAATCTTCACAATGAAGTATGGAAAGATAAAATTGAGCAGAACTAAGATTATAAAATACCTATTTATTTAGAGTCATCAAAATTTACTATTAATTTAAAAAATAAAAGGAGGTGGGGTGCTTGGGTGGCTCAGCTGGTTGAGTGCTGACTCTTGATTTCAGCTCAGGTCATGATCTCGGTGTCATGTCATGGAACTGAGCCCCATATCAGACTTCTGCACCCAGCAGGGAGTCTGCTTGGGGTTCCCTCTCTCTCTCACTCTCTGCTCCTCCCACTACTTGGGCTCTCTCTCAAATCAATATACCTTAAAAAAAAAAAAAAGATAACATGGAGGAGGATCCTTTTGACGAATTAAAACGTGTATTATTTAACTTACATCATGAATTTACACACATACACACACACATACATGTTGAATATATATGTACGTATATATATAATTTTACATACTTACAGGTTTTTAAAAGACAGAAATCTTATTTTAATAATCTTTACTAACGATTATAATAATGATACTATAAATGTGTTTATCACTTTATAGTTAAAGTAGTTTCATATATACCATTTTATTCAACTCTCAAAATAACTCTATTAGATAGGTATTACATTATTTCTGTTGCATAGTATTCTATGTATACAAATGTAAAATTATGAACTATTTATTAAATACTAACTTATTGATCTAAAAATTTCAATTACAGGTGGTTGATATTGGACTAGGTATTTCAACAACAGGGAGGTAAATCTTTTTTTTTTTTTTTTAAGATTTTATTTATTTATTTGACAGAGAGATAGAAAGCACAAGTAGGCAGAGCAGCCGGCAGAGAAAGAGGGAAAAGCATACTTCACAACAAGTAGGGAGCCCGAAGTGGGACTCAATCCCAGGACACTGAGATCACGACTTGAGTCCAAGGCAGACACTTAACCGACTGAGACACCCAGGCACCCTGGGAGGTAAATCTTTTATCTCTCTTATTACTGAAGAGGAAATGTATTCAAGGATAAGGACTTTTCAATGAAACTAAATTTAAAAAAATATTTAATATCTTAGTGAGGAGCACTCATCTGGGCCTCTTCAATTTCTTTTGTATATTCTGGACTATTAAATATAAAAAATGGACTGGGGTTGTCAAATGAATCCAGGAAAATGCCAGCCTAAGCAATATTTCTTGTGACAGTGAACAACTTTCTGAAAATCCTGTGAACTAGGTAGCTCAAGGCCAGAATTCAGCAGTGAATAGCCAAGGGCAGGATGGGGCAGGATTCAGAGATATATTTTCTTTGTCTTTTCTGGTGAAGTGTGCATGTCATTTTAAAAACTGGATTAGTTGCCAGCATCTGAGGACCAGAAGTACTCTGTGAAAATCCACATTCCAAATTTCTCTTAAAAATGGAAAGAACAGGAGTTTCGGTAGGGGGAGGAGTCAAGATGGCAGAGAAGTAGCAGGCTGAGACAACATCAGGTAGCAGAAGATCAGCTAGATAGCTTATCAAACCATTCTGAACACCTATAAATCCAACAAGAGATCGAAGAGAAGAAGAGCAGCAATTCTAAAAACAGAAAATTGACCACTTTCTGAAAGGTAGGAGCAGCGGAGAAGTGAATCCAAAGCGACGGGAAGATAGACTGCAGGGGGAGGGGCCAGTTCCCGGCAAGCAGCAGAGCAACAGAGCACAAAATCAGAACTTTTAAAAGTCTGCTCCACTGAGGGACATCACTCCAGACATTAAGCCAGGGTGAAGCCCACACGGGGACAGCGTGGCCTCAGGTCCCCACGGGGTCACAGAAGGATCAGGGCTGAGTGTCGCAGAGCTCACAGGTATTAGGGGAAGCTGGCTACAGGGACAGAGCTGAGGAGTGAGCTCTCAACTTGGGGTTACCTTAAATTGTGGTCTGTGGCACAGGCTACTGCTCTGTGAGGAGAGACCCCACAAGATCTGGGGAGACCCTCCTGGAAGAGCTTAGGGATCTGCGGGGTTCGGAGACTCCAGGTGGGGCTGTGTGCCAGAGACAGAGATGCTTGGTCACAGGCTGGGCGACCTTGCGGCGCCGCCGAAGGCCAGGGAGACGGGAGTGATTGAGGGCTTTTCTCCAAGGGCTCACTGAGCAGTGGGGCCCTGAGCTCTTGGCTCCTCCGGGCCAGAGATGGGAGGCCGCCATTTTCATTCCCGTCCTCTGGAACTCAACGGAAAGCATTCAGGGAACAAAACCTCCCGAAAGCAAACCGGAGCAGATTACTTAGCCTGACCCTGGTAAGGGCGGTACAATTCCGCCTCAGGCAAAGACACTTGAGAATCACTACAACAGGCCCCTCCCCCAGAAGATCAACAAGAAATCCAGCCAAGATCAAGTTCACTTACCAAGAAGAACAGCGGAATTCCAGAGGAGGAGAAAGCAAAGCATGGAATTCATGGCATTCTCCCCATGATTCTTTAGTCTTGCTCAGTTAATTAATTATTTTTAATTTTACTTTTTTCTTCTGCTAATTTTTTTTTAACTTTTACCCTTTCCTCTTTTAAGTCACTAGTTTATCTTAACAATGTCTTTCATAAAAAAAATCATTTTTGAACCTTCATAATTTTAGTCATATTTTATCCTTCATTGTATCTAACTTTATTTTTTGTATACACATAGGGTTTTTTCTTCTAAAAAAATTTGGGGTACAACTTCTTAAAATAGATCAAAATACATCTTAAACCTAGCACAGGGCTTTGTTCTAGTCTCCAGCCTGAGCAAATTATCTCCACTTTAATTTTCTTTATTCTCCCAACCAACTTATCTTATCAACTCCTTCTTTAGAGATTTAAAAAAAAATTTTTTTTTCATCTTTATAGTCATATTCCATCCCTTCATTGTGTTTGCCCTTATATATATTTTTCATTCTTTAAAATTTTGGGAGGTAGTTTCCTCGAAGAGACCAAAATACTCCCAAAATTAAGTGGGTGACCCTGTTCTATTCACCAGTCCAATATATATATTTTTTCTTTTTTTAATTTTTTTTTTCTGAACTTCTTTTACCCCCTTTCTTCCCCCCACAATTTGGGGTCTCTTCTGATTTGGTTAAAGCATGTTTTCCTGAGGTCTTTGCCACCCTTTTAGTATTTTATTCTCTCCTTCATATATTCTTATCTGGATAAAATGACAAGGTGGAAAAAAGAGAAAAAAAGAACAAGAGGCAGTACAAGAAAAGAGAGAAAAAAGAGAAAAAAAGAACAAGAAGGCTAGGGACCTAATCAATATGGACATTGGTAATATGTCAGATCTAGAGTTCAGAATGACGATTCTCAAGGTGCTACCCAGGCTCAAAAAAGGCATGGAAGATATTAGAGAAACCCTGTCTGGAGAAATAAAAGTCCTTTCAGGAGAAATAAAAGAACTAAAATCTAACCAAGTTGAAATAAAAAAAGCTATTAATGAGGTGCACTCAAAAATGGAGGCTCTTACTGCTAGGATAAATGAGGCAGAAGAAAGAATTAGTGATATAGAAGACCAAATGACAGAGAATAAAGAAGCTGAGCAAAAGAGAGACAAACAACTACTGGACCACGAGGGGAGAATTTGAGAGATAAGTGATACCATGAGATGAAACATTAGAATAATTGGGATTCCAGAAGAAGAAGAAAGAGAGGGGAGCAGAAGGTATATTGAGAATTATTGTAGAGAATTTCCCTAATATGGCAAAGGGAACAAGCATCAAAATCCAGGAGGCACAGAGAACCCCCCCTCAAAATCAATAAGAATAGGTCCACACTCCCTCATCTAATAGTAAAATTTACAAGTCTTAGCAACAAAAAGAAAATCCTGAAAGCAGCCCGGGAGAAGAAGTCTGTAACATACAATGGTAGAAATATTAGATTGGCAGCAGACTTATGCACAGAGACCTGGCAGGCCAGAAAGAGCTGGCATGATATATTCAGAGCACTAAATGAGAAAAACATGCAGCCAAGAATACTATATCCAGCTAGGCTATCATTGAAAATAGAAGGAGAGATAAAAAGCTTCCAGGACAAGCAAAAACTAAAAGAATTTGTAAACACCAAACCAGCTCTACAGGAAATATTTAAAGGGGTCCTCTAAGCAAAGAGAGGGCCTAAAAGTAGTAGTTCAGAAAGGAACAGAGACAATATACAGTAATAGTCACCTTACAGGCAATACAATTACACTAAATTCATATCTCTCAATAGTTACCCTGAATGTAAATGGGCTAAATGCCCCAATCAAAAGACAAGTGTATCAGAATGGATAAAAAAACAAAACCTATCAATATGCTGTCTACAGGGGTGCCTGGATGGCTCAGTGGTTAAAGCCTCTGCCTTCAGCCCAGGTCATGATCCCAGGGTCCTGGGATTGAGCCCTGAATCGGGGCTGTCTGCTCAGCAGGGAGTCTGCTTCCAACTCTCTCTCTGCCTGCCTCTCTGCCTACTTGTGATCTCTCTGTCACATAAATAAATTTTAAAAAAATACACTGTCTACAAGAAACTCATTTTAGACCCAAAGACACTTCCAGATTTAAAGTGATGGGCTGGACGACAATTTACCATGCTAATGGACATCAAAAGAAAGCTGGGGTGGCAATCCTTATATCAGATCAATTACATTTTAAGCCAAAGACTATAATAATAAATGAGGAAGGACAGTATATCATACTCAAAGTGTGTGTCCAACAAGAAGATCTAACAATTTAAATATCTATGCCCCTAACATGGGAACAGCCAACTATATAAACCAATTAATAACAAAATCAAAGAAACACATTGACCATAATACAATAATAGTAGGGGACTTTAACACTCCCCTCACTGATCATCCAAGATCATCCAAGCAAAAGATCAACAAGGAAATAAAGGCCTTAAATGACACACTGGACTAGATGGACATCACAGATATATTCAGAACATTCCATCCCAAAGCAACAGAATACACATTCTTCTCTAGTGCACATGGAACATTCTCCAGAATAGATCACATCCTGGGTCATAAATCAGGTCTCAACCGGTATCAAAAGATTGGGATCATTCCCTGCATATTTTCAGACCACAATCCTCTGAAGCTAGAACTCAATCACAAGAGGAAATTTGGAAAGAATCCAAATACATGGAGAATAAAGAGCATCCTTCTAAAGAATGAATGGGTCAACCAGGAAATTAAAGAAGAATTGAAAAAATTCATGGAAACAAATGATAAAATGAAAACAATGGTTCAAAATCTGTGGGACACAGCAAAGGCAGTCCTGAGAGGAAAATATATAGTGATACAAGCCTTTCTCAAGAAACGAGAAAGGTCTCAAATACACAACCTAACCCTACACCTAAAGGAGCTGGAGAAAGAACAACAAAGAAAGCCTAAACCCAGCAGGAGAAGAGAAATAATATAAATCAAATCAGAAATCAATGAAATAGAAACAAAAAAAAAAAACAAAAAACAAAAAAAAAAAACAGAACAAATCAATGAAACTAGGAGCTGGTTCTTTGAAAGAATTAATAAGATTGATAAGCCCCTGGCCAGACTTATCAAAAAGAAAAGAGAAAGGACCCAAATAAATAAAATCATGAATGAAAGAGGAGAGATCACAACCAACACCAAAGAAATACAAACAATTATAAGAACATATTATGAGCATCTCTACACCAGCAAATTTGATGATCTGGAAGAAATGGATGCATTTCTAGAGACATATAAACTACCACAATTGAACCAGGAAGAAACAGAAAACCTGAACAGACCTATAACCAGTAAGGAGATTGAAACAGTCATCAAAAATCTCCAAACAAACAAAAGCCCAGGGCCAGATGGCTTCCCAGGGGAATTCTACCAAACATTTAAAGAAGATAATTCCTATTATCCCGAGACTGTTCCAAAAAATAGAATTGGAAGGAAAATTTCCAAACTTATTTTATGAGGCCAGCATCACCTTGATCCCAAAGCCAGACCAGGATCCCATCAAAAAAGAGAACTACAGACCAATATCCTTGACGAACACAGATGCAAAAATTCTCACCAAACTACTAGCCAACAGGACCCAACAGTACACTAAAAGGATTATTCACCACGACCAAGTGGGATTTATTCCAGGGCTGCAAGGTTGGTTCAACATCTGCAAATCAATCAATGTGATACAACACATTAATAAAAGAAAGAACAAGAACCATATGATACTCTCAATAGATGCTGAAAAAGCATTTGACAAAGTAAAGCATCCCTTCCTGATCAAAAATCTTCAAAGTGTAGGGATAGAGGGCACATACCTCAATATCATCAAAGCCATCTATGAAAAACCCACCGCAAAAATCATCTCAATGGAGAAAAATGGAGAGCTTTTCTGCTAAAGTCAGGAACACGGCACAGACGTCCATTATCACCACAACTATTCAACATAGTACTAGAAATCCTAGCCTCAGGGTGCCTGGGTGGGTCAGTGTGTTAAAGCCTCTGCCTTCGGCTCAGGTCATGATCCCAGTATCCTGGGATCGAGCCCAGCATCGGGCTCTTTGCTCAGCAGGAAGCCTGCTTTCCCCTCTGTCTCTCTCTGCCTGCCTCTCTGCCTACTTGTGATCTCCGTCTGTCAAATAAACAAATAAAATCTTAAAAAAAAAAAAAAAAAAGAAATCCTAGCCTCAGCAATCAGACAACAAAAAGAAATTAAAGGCATCCAAACTGGCAAAGAAGAAGTCAAGCTATCATTCTTTGCAGATGATATGATACTATATGTGGAAAACCCAAAAGACTCCACTCCAAAACTGCTAGAACTTATACAGGAATTCAGTAAAGTGTCAGGATATAAAATCAATGCACAGAAATCAGCTACATTTCTTTACACCAACAACAAGACAGAAGAAAGAGAGTCAATCCCATTTACAATTGCACCCAAAACCATAAGATACCTAGGAATAAACCCAACAAAAGAGGCAAAGAATCTATACTCAGAAAACTATAAAGTACTCATGAAAGAAATTGAGGAAGACACAAAGAAATGTTCCATGATTATGGACTGGAAGAACAAATATTGTGAAAATGTCTATGCTACCTAAAGCAATCTACACATTTAATGCAATCCTTATCAAAATCCCATCCTTTTTTTTTTTCAAAGAAATGAAACAAATAATCCTAAAATTTATACGGAACCAGAAAAGACTTCAAATAGAGGAATATTGAAAAAGAAAGCCAAAGTTGGTGGTATCACAATTCCAGACTTCAAGCTCTATTACAAAGCTGTCATCATCAAGACAGTATGGTACTGGCACAAAAACAGACATACAGGTCAAAGGAACAGAATAGAGAACCCAGAAATAGACCCTCAACTCTATGGTCAACTAATCTTCGACAAAGCAGGAAAGAATGTCCAATGGAAAAGAGACAGTCTCTTCAACAAATGGTGTTGGGAAAATTGGACAGCGACATTCAGAAAAATGAAACTGAACCATTTCCTTACACTATACATGAAAATAGACTCAAAATGGATGAAGGACCTCAATGTGAGAAAGGAATCCATCAAAATCCTTGAGGAGAACACAGGCAGCAACCTCTTTGACTTCACCCACAGCAACTTCTTCCTAGGGACATCGCCAAAGGCAAGGGAAGAAAGGGCAAAAATGAACTATTGGGACTTCATCAAGATCAAAAGCTTTTGCACAGCAAAGGAAACAGTTAACAAAACCAAAAGACAACTGACAGATGGGAGAAGATATTTGCAAATGACATATCAGATAAAGGGCTAGTATCTAAAATCTATAAAGAGCTTATCAAACTCAACACCCAAAGAACAAATAATCCAATCAAGAAATGGGCAGAGGACATGAATAGTCATTTCCACACAGAAGACATCCAGATGGCCAACAGACACATGAAAAAGTGCTCCATATCACTCGGCATCAGGGAAATACAAATCAAAAACACAATGAGATACCACCTCATACCAGTCAGAATGGCTAAAATTAACAAGTCAGGAAATGACAGATGCTGGCGAGGATGCAGAGAAAGGGGAACCCTCATACACTGTTGGTGGGAATTGCAAGCTGGTGCAACCACTCTGGAAAACAGCATGGAGGTTCCTCAAAAAGTTGAAAATAGAGCTACCCTACAACCCAGCAATTGCACTACTGGGTGTTTACCCTAAAGATATAAACGTAGTGATCCAAAGGGGCACGTGCACCCGAATGTTTATAGCAGCAATGTCCACAATAGCCAAACTATGGAAAGAACCTAGATGTCCATCAACAGATGAATGGATAAAGAAGATGTGGTATATATATACAATGGAATACTATGCAGCCATCAAAAGAAATGAAATCTTGCCATTTGAGTCGACGTGGATGGAACTGGAGGGTATTATGCTTAGTGCAAAGTCAATCAGAGAAAGACAACTATGATATGATCTCCCTGATATAAGGAAGTGGAGATGCAACTTGGGGGGCAGGAAAAGAATAAATGAAACAAGATGGGATTGGGTGGGAGACAAACCATAAGAGACTCTTAATTTCACAGGACAAACTGAGGGTTGCTGGGGGAAGGAGGGTAGGAAAAGGGTGGTGGGGGTATAGACGTTGGGGAGGGTATGTGCTACGGTGAATGCTATGAAGTATGTAAACCTGGCGATTCACAGACCTGTACCCCTGGGGCTAATAATACATTATATGTTTATAAAAAAATAAGTTATTAAAAGAAAAAAAATGGAAAGAACAGGGACACCTGGGTGGCTCAGTGGGTTAAGCCTCTGCCTTCGGCTCAGGTCATAATCTCATGGTCTTGGGATTGAGCCCCCCATCAGGCTCTCTGTTCAGCAGGGAGCCTGTTTCCCTCTCTCTCTCTCTGCCTACCTCTCTGCCTACTTGTGATCTCTTTGTCAAATAAAAAAAAAAATGGAAAGAACAAACCACTCTGGGGCCAAATTCTTGATGTAGAGACAAACTGCAGCTGAGTTACAGCTTCCTACTAGCATTTAAGTTGGTTCCTCTGCTCATTGTTACGCTAAGGCTGTGATTAGGCCAATCATATTAAGATTTCTAAAGACATAGAGCTATGCTGTATCTAAACTAGCATTTCACCCTAGTATCTGTATTAATGTGGAATTTCTATAACAGGAACAGACATACAACTCTATGGCCATTGCTATTCTGAGTGAGAATGTTTGGGCACTCTCCTGTGCCAAAGTTTTTCACCTTTGATTAAGAGCCTCTAAATTTTTAATGTTTTAACTCTACCACCAAAGTGATTATGGTTAAGATTTGGCCTGCCGTGTGCCTAAACTACCCTGAGAGAGAATGTGCCCTGGATCAAGTGGATTTAAGTCTATCCTTTCTTAAGGGAATTTTTCAAAACAACTAGAAATTAATGAACGGCTTGGCATCCCCAGGCCCTTCCCAATCCCGCAGACTTGTTTTTTGTTGTTTTTTTTTTTTTTAAATATTTTATTTATTTATTTATTTATTTGTGAGAGCGAGAGCATTTGAAGAAGTGGAGGGAAGAGCAGAGGGGGAGGGAGAGGGACAAGCAGACTTGGTGCTGGGATCAGAGCCCCACACGGGGCTCAATCCCACAATGCCAGATCATGACCTGAAACAAAACCAAGAGTCAGATGCCCAACTGACTGAGCCACCCAGGTCCCTATCCTGCAGACATTTTTGGTTGATGAGTTCATGTCCCAGGTGCTGATTACCCTTGTCTTTGACCATAGCCATCTCTGGGTCCTTAAAATGCACAGGGCTTGAATCTGGGATGTAGAGACTAAAGGAAGGCAAGGCTTCAGCTGACTCTCCCTTGTAAGGCATTACTAGCAACCTCCTTTTACAAATTTCTTCTGTGTTTTTCTCCATAAACTCTTAAGGACTGATATGTAGATGAACATACCCTGCCAACTACTACACCATTCATCTTCCCCCTTTACAGCAAAACTCATTTTTTATTGTGATAAAATATATGTAACATAAAAATTCCCACTTTAACCAATTTTAAGTGTACAGTTCTAGAGCATTAAGTATATCCATATCCAATGTTGTGTACCCATTACTATAATTTACCTCCAGAACTTTTTCTTCTTCCACCATTGAAACTCTGTACTCATTAAACATTAACTCTCCATTCCCCGTGGACCTTCAGAGCATGCCACCTCACAATATGCCACTTTGACATGGTGATTATTTTGAGTTAAAGGCATGTGAAAAACAGTAAATGCAAGAAGTGCATTCTTTTTTTTTTTCCTTTTTATCATTGTAACATTTTATTAGTATTTAGGATGTTACATAATTTGGGAATGTACCAGATAAAATATTAATTGTATATAAACTAAAAAATTGCTGTCACATAGTTTAAATTTACTTTAAAAAGCCCAAAGTTTTCCAAAAACAATTCTTTAACATGTTTTTTGAACAATTAATACATACAAATTATTAAAAAAATTCAGGTTTTAAATAGCATACAGTCCTATCTCTTAGTAATCCACAGATTACCATCACAACCATATTCTAAACATATATAGGGTCTGTATAATATATGCAAATATATAAACACATATACACACATATGTATGTGCAGATACATATATCAGCAAAATTCAAAATTTGTTCATTATTGGCAAGGTGTTTTCCAAGGAGTTGTATCAGTCAGACTGCTGCAATGAATCAACAATATATAAAGATCCCTATTCCCTTACATCCTCGTCAACACAATCTAACAACACTATCAAACTATCTGCTTGTTATTGCTTTTTACTCTTAATTAGTATTTTTCTCTTGTGAAGGAAATTGAGCACATTTTCATTTGTTTAACACACATATTTATTTCTTCTTTTTTGCACTAATCTGTTTACATATTTTTGCCATTTTCTATTGTTTATTAATTTATAGTAGCTCTTTATACATTAAGCAAATTAATCATGATTGTGATATGGATTGCTCACATTTTTTTGAAACTTGGGAGTTTCTCTAATGTAGTTTGTGGCAAGTTTTTCTAAGGTCACTTTTTTATACTTGTATAATTTTAAAAAATGTGTTTTTTCCATAGCTCTTTTGAGGTATAATTGACATTCAATAAAGTGCACATATTAAAGTACACAGTTTGATAAGTTTTAACATATGAATACACATGTGATACCATAACTTCAGACAAGCTAGTGAACATATTCATTGCCCCCCAAATTTCCTCATGTACCTTATAATTCCTCTAAGCACATTTTTAGCAGCTTCACACGAAATTGGATTGGTTATATATTGATTTTCATTCAATTAAAATACTTTCTAACTTTACCTTTGACGAAACTAAGACTTGCCTAGTTTGCTTCCCATTTCATAGGCATCATTTTTTGTTGAAAGTAGTGATTTGTGGCCTGATTCTAGTGTCCAAAAACTAATGTTTTATATATCATGTCTAACTTTTTAGATTAAAAGATGAATCTGGTCCCTGCTACTCTATCTTGGGTAGAATCCTATGCAATCAAGTTTAACAATATTTTTTCTTGTGGCATCTGATATTTGTATTCCACTTCAAATGGCCTCTGTCACTCAGGCTTCTTTTTTTTTTTAATTTTATTTTTTATAAACATATAATATATTTTTATCCCCAGGGGTACAGGTCTGTGAATCACCAGATTTACACACTTCACAGCACTCACCATAGCACATACCCTCCCCAATGTCCATAACCCTACCCCCGCCAACCCCCCTCCCCCCATCAACCCTCAGTTTGTTTTGTGAGATTGAGAGTCACTTATGGTTTGTCTCCCTCCCAATCTCATCTTGTTTCATTTACTCTTCTCCTACCCCCTTAACCCCCCATGTTGCATCTCCTCTCCCTCATATCAGGGAGATCATATGGTAGTTGTCTTTCTCTGATTGACTTATTTCGCTAAGCATGATACCCTCTAGTTCCATCCACGTCGTCGCAAATGGCAAGATTTCATTTCTTTTGATGGCTGCATAGTATTCCATTGTGTATATATACCACATAAGAAGTGCATTCTGACCTTCCTTTTTCTTCCTGAAAGCAAGACCTAAAACTCTGATGTGAAGTATGCCCTCCTTATACCAGAGAAGAAACATTCCTGTCACCAGAGAGGAAGTTGAGCCCAGGAAAAATCTGTACAAACAGACTTGGTTAAACTCTTACCTTCCACATCAGAATTTCTCTAGGATTAACTGCTCTATTCCAATCCCTTTGTCTTGTCACATTCTTACAGTTTGTTACTTTGTCCAACCTACTATATAAGTATTTGGGTCAAAATGTCTGGGTCTTCATTGTTGGGAGGGCTCCTATATACATGTAAAAATTGGTAGATAAAATTTGTATGTTTATCTCTTACTGATCTATCTTCTGTCCATCTCAGCAGGAGACTCTGAGAGGATAAGAGGAGAAATTATATACCCTATACCTTTATACCCTATTCCCTCATCCCCCAGGCCCTGGTAACCACCATTCTACTTCCTGTCCCTGTGATTTTGACTACTCTATGAACTTCACGTAGGAGGAAGCATACAATATTTGTTCATTTGTGGCCGTCTTATTTCACTTAGCATAATGTCTTTAAGGTTCAACCACATTGTAGCATGTCAGAATTTCCTTCCTTCTGAAGGCTGAGAAACATTTTATTGTATGTGTGTACCATACTTCGTTTGTCAATGGACTTGAGTTGCTGCCACCTTTTGGCAATTATGATAATGCTGCTATGAACATGGGTGTACATTATCTGTTGAAGTCCCTGCTTTCACTTCTAAAATTGGAATTGCTGGATCATATAATTCTATGTTTAATTTTTTGAGGAAATGCCATATCATTTTCTATGGCAACTGCACCATTTCACAGTCCCATCAGCAGTGTACAGGGGGTCCAATTTCTCCACATCCTTGCCAACACTTGCTACCCTCTGTTTTCTATTTTGTTAAAGATTTATTTATTTATTTTAAAGGTGGGGGGGCGCACAGGGAGAGAGAATATTTCAAGCATAGTCCCCAGCAAGTGCCAAGCCAGACTGGGGGCTCGAAACTTATGACCCTGAGATCATGAACTGAGCCAGAATCAAGAGTCGGATGCTAACTGACCGAAGTACCCAGGTGCCCCTGTTTTTGTTTTTTAATAGTCATTCTAGTTGGTGTGAAGTGGTATATAGTTAAAGTTGTTTTGCTTTGAAAGAGCAAAGCACTGAAAGTTGTTTATATTTGTTCCCATTCTGTATTCAAACCACTCTACAGGTCCCTACGTCTCCACACATAAGCCTCTTTCAAGATCACCAAAATCCTTGATCATGCTGAATCCAATGATCACTATTCAGTCTTCAACTCACACAACTCCCATGTAGTATTTGACATAACTGAACACTCTTAAAACATTTTCTTCATTTGGTTTTCTTTTTTGTTTTTTAAGATCTTATCTATTTATTTGAGAGAGAGAAAGAGAGTGCACAAGCAGTGGGGAGAGGCAGACGCAGAAGGAGAAGCAGACTCCCTGCTGGACAGGGAGCCCCATATGGGACTCGATCTAGGACCCTGGGATCATGACCTGAGCTAAAGGCAGATGCCTTTTTTTTTAAAGATTTTATTTATTTATTTGATAGAGCGATGACAAGTAAGCAGAGAGGCAGGGGGTGGGGGGTGCGGAGCAGGCTCCCTGCTGTGCAGAGAGCCCAATGCGGGACTCGATCCCAGGACCCTGAAATCATGACCTGAGCTGAAGGCAGAGGCTTAACCCACTAAGCCACCCAAGCACCCCCGAAAGCAGATGCTTAACTGACTGAGCCACCCAGGCACCCTTCATTTGGTTTTCTGAATACCACTTTCTCTATGTTCTCTTCCCTCACTGGATATTACTTCTCCAACTCTTTTGCTGGTTTCTTGTCAACTTTGCCCTCTCACACCTCTCTTCTCTCTACCTATATTTCCCATGTAATCTTACCCAACTGAAAGGCTTTAAAAATCATTTAGACCTTGACAACTTGCAAATGTATATATCAAGCTCTAACCTCCCACCTGACCTCCAGACATGGGAACCCAACTTCGTACATAACACATCTAATAGGCATCTCAAGCTCAACTTAGCCAACATGTTTAAAAATGAACTCCTGGTTTTTCCCACCAAACCTGTTCTTCCCTTAGTTTTTACTTACTTCAATAAATAGCAGTTCCATTCTTCCAACTGCTCAGGCCAGGAGTTATCTTTGGAAATCTTTATCCTCTCTTCCTCTCATTCCATAACAAACCTAGTCATCTCTACCTTAAACTATATCCAGAATGCAACCTCATTGTCCTTCTTTCACAGCTATCTAGATAGCCCCTGGATAGTTGATATAATAAAATCCAGGAGGATAATCAAGCACATTTTCTGGACACTGTTACACAGAATACACAGAGAAGAAGACACAGTCCTTCCCTTTTTGGGACCTTAAAACCTGTAATCTGATTACCATCTTTATTCTTTCATTCAACAAAAACTGATTTCACTACACTATCGGAGGCATGAATAAAAGTTAACTTTAAATGGGCTGTGCTTTGAAATGTTCTCTAAACCAGTTAAAGATTTTTAAGACAGCTACCTGAGTTATTACAATTTAAAAGTGTTTTCTTCCATCAAGTCAATGTGGTAAAACATGTCAACACTCAATGGAATTTCACCTGAATAAAGTTTTTTTTAAATGGTAAACAATGGACATTGGGGAGGGTATGTACTATGGTGAGTGCTGTAAATTGTATAAGACTGATGAATCACAGACCTGTACCTCTGAAACAAATAATACACTATAAGTTAATAATAAATAAATAAACAAATAAATAAATAAAATGGTAAACAGCACTACAGAGCCATTTGCATTTTTCTTCTAAAGAATAATTCCACTCACATCATTTGAAAAATAATACTAGTTTCCCAACTAGGTATTTAATGTAAAATAAAATGGAATTTTTTTTAAAGATAAAAAGGTATTTAATTGGCATAAGAATTCTAAATGTAGGGGTACCTGGGTGGCTCAGTAGGTTGTGTCTGCCTTTGCCTCAGGTCATGATCTCAGGGCCCTGGAATTGAGTCCTGCATGCTGCTCCCTGCTCAGCGGGGAACCTGCTTCTTCCTCTCCCTCTGCCTCTCCCTCCCTGCTCCTGCTCACACCTCTCTCAAATAAATAAATAAAATCTTAAAAAAAAATTCTAGGGGCTCCTGGGTGGCTCAGTGGGTTAAGCCACTGCCTTCAGCTTAGGTCATGATCTCAGGGTCCTGGGATCGAGCCCCGCATTGGGCTCTCTGCTCAGTGAGGAGCCTGCTTCCCCCCCCGCCTCTGCCTACTTGTGATCTCCCTCTCTGTCAAATAAATAAATAAAATCTTTAAAAAAAATTCTAAATGTAGATCTTAAATCTTTGATCTCCAGGCATTGTTTATATTTTCATTAATATTTAAAAGATGGAAGACCCATTTTTGAAAACTTTAAATATATTATAATAATAACTCATTAAATTTCTATATCTCTTTCTGGCTTTCAAAGCTGCTTTCATAAACATCATTTTATCAAACTCTAATACTAATCCTATGAGTCAGCTATTGTGTTATCTTCATTTTAAGATATTTTCTTTGTAACATCTTGTAAATATGGATTCATGATTGTCAGATTGGTCTACTGCTCAAATAAAGTGATAAAAACTCTACTTATTACAATAATAATATTAATAGGGTGCCTGGGTGGCTCAGTGGGTTAAACCACTGCCTTCGGCTCAGGTCGTGATCTCAGGGTCCTGGGATCAAGTCCCGCATTGGGCTCTCTGCTCCGCAGGGAGCCTGCTTCCTCTTCCTCCTCTTTCTCTCTCTGCCTGCCTGTCTGCCTGCTTGTGATCTCTGTCTGTCAAATAAATAATAAAATCTTAAAATAATAATAATAAAAATAATATTAATGCAATATTATTATATTACTAATATAATCATATATGATTAAATTGTTATATATTATGTATAATATTACTAATATAACAATATTAATGGTAATTAATATTACCATTTATTAATTACCTCAGTTTTATCATATGTAAAATAAAGTCAATAATTCTACCTCCTTCAGAGGGTTGATAAAAAATATATGCACTTAAAAATAATATTTATATGCCTGGTTTATTTTTCAGACAGAGGCTCAAATGACGGACTGTCCATTTCAAAACCAGACTTAACAATCTTAACAAGAGATAATCAACAAACAGGGAGCTTGGGTGGCTCAGTCAATTAAAAGTCTGCCTTTAGCTCAGGTCATGATCCCAGGGTCCTGGGATTGGGCCCCTGCTCAGAGGGGGGCCTGCTTCTCCCTCTGCCTGCTGCTCCTCCTACTTGTGCTCTCTGTCAAATAAATAAATAAAATTAAAAAAAAAAAAAGATAATCAACAATGAAGGTCTTGGGACCTGGCCCAGTCTTAAAGTAGCCCCACCTCTCTAGGCACCACATGTGTGAAGAAATGATTCATTCATTCAAGAAATATTCATCAGGCACAGTTCTGGGCGCTGGAGAGATATGGTGAAGAGGACATAACTCTGCCCCCATGGACCTTATACTATAATTGGGGAAAGACAGGAAGGAAAACATGAAGGAAGAAGAGGGAGGACAGAGACAAGGAAAGGAAATAAAAAGTACAGATAGTGGTAACTGTGATGATAAAAATAAAACAAGACACTGTAATAGAATGATGGGGGGTGTATGTTTGGCTTCTTTGGATTGGGAGATCAGGGATGGTCTTTCTGAGGAGGTGACATTTGCACTAAAACTAGAATAATGATCAGGAAGAACTAATATGGCAGAAAAATATTCAAAGCAGAGTGTACAGCAAAAGCAAAGAACCAAAAGGAGGAATGGGTTTGGTTGTTAAAGGAATAGATAGGCCAAAATGGCTGGGGAACAAGTGACATGGCACGGTACTTGAGGAGGATGGAGGACCTACAGGAGAGGAAATGACAGAAGGACTTGCAGTTCATGGTGGATTTGCATGCAGAAATGGATCTGCATGGTGGATCTGCACTTGCAGAAATGTGGATTTTATTCCTGGTACAGGGGCAACAGTAGGATAGCCAATGGCGTGTTTCTAGGTAGAGTGAACAGAAGCAATGCTTAAGACATGCATCAAATGAGAAAGCCAGGCAGCCAATAAAGCCCTAGATAAACAGACCTACCTATTGCCCATATGACAACCTGAACTTCTTTACTGAGTGCCAATTATAAGCCAAGCACTGTGAATGCAAAATAACCAAGTTACGTTGCATTGCTTTTCAAGCAGAAAGAGTTGGAAATGAAGAAATGATAGACTTCTGAAAAGAGCAGCAACTTGCAGTGGTCTTGAGAAGTTATAGCAGGCTCGAAACAAACAAACAAATTAGTGTATATCAGGGTTTCTCAACTGACATTTTGGACTAGATAATTCTCTGTTGTGGGGGGTGTCCTGTGCATTGTCGGATGTTTAGCAACATCCCTGGTCTCTACCCACTAGATAACAAGAGCACCACGCTCCTAGACATGACAGCCCAAAATGTCTTCAGATATGGCCAATGTCCGTTACCGGGCAAAATCACCATTGCTCGAGAACTTACTGGTATAACTGACAGCTTTAACCCTATATAATCTTGAGACATATGGTCTTTTTTTTTTTTTTAATTTATTTATCAGACAGGGATCACAAGTAGGCAGAGAGGCAGGCAGGGGGTGGGAGGGCAGAAGCAGGCTCCCTGCTGAGCAGAGAGCCCCATGCGGGGCTCGATCCCAGGTCCCTGGGACCACGACCTGAGCTGAAGGCAGAGGCTTTAACCCACTGAGCCACCCAGGTGCCCAAGACATATGTTCTAAGACAGGTTGGAGTATTTTAATTTCCAAGTTCAGAAATTGTAGTAGTAGTAGTTAAAAACATTGTGAAAAGTTTAGTTCCATTATTTCATTTACCTTTGAGGGCTGACGCAGTTCCATGATTATTAAGTTAAAAATCTCTCTTAAGCCCATTCTATGTGCCAAGCATTGCTTTTGGGACTGGATATATAAATGGTCAAGTAGATTAAAAAATCTTCCCTTGGGGTGCCTGAGTGGCTCAGTCAGTTAAGTGACCGATTCTTGGTTTCAGCTCAGGTCATGATCTCGGGGTGGTGACATCAAGACCCCCAACTACTCTGTGCTCAGCATGGAGTCTGCTTGGGATTCTCTCCCTCTCCCTCCCTCTCTGCACCACTTCCCCACCTCACCATCCCCCTCCCTTAGCTCTGGGAAGCTCTTTCCCTCTCTCCCTCTCTCTCTCCAATAAAAATATATAAATAATTTTTTTTCCTTTATAGACCTGATACTCTCATGGGAGATGTGGGGCAAATGACATAGGAATGACATTTAGAATGTTAAAAAGTGGTAACTGCAAGAGGACAGTTAGGAAGAGGGATAGAGAATGCCAAGGTGGGGAAAGATAGAAATTTGAAATAGGAAAATCTCAAAAAAGTGATATTTAAGTAAAGACTTAAAAGGAACAGAAAGCAAAGGGAACATCTGGTACAAAATCCCTAAAGCAAGAGAGGGGCTGGGTTTGTTGTAGAATAACCAAAAAAGCCAAACCAGGGTGGCTGCTCAGCTATGACAAATTATGCTTCAATTAACCTCTGATCTGGCTAGAATAAAGTTTTCTGATTGGCTTCATGGTCAGCTTTGAAACGGAAAATATCCTGATATAGTTTCTTGAGGATTGGGGAACAGGGTAGGGAAGCACTGGTCCTGAGCACCTTAAAACTCTTTGAAAATGTAAAGTAATTCCAGATATTTTACCTATAAGTAGCTCCTGAGGTGTGTCTCAAATAGAGGAAATGGTCTTCACACTCTCTCTTTTTCCATTTTTTTCTTTTTGGTTTCATCTAAAATGAAAGCAAATTTTCTGATTAAAACACAGAAAAATATTGGTCCAAAGTGAATTATTTTTTAGAAAAGTAAATTATAGGGGGCGTCTGGGTGGCTCAGTCTGTTTAATATCTGCCTTCAGCTCAGGTCACGATTTCTGTCCTGGGATCAAGCCCCTCATCAGGCTTCCTGCTCAGCAGGAAGTCTGCTTTTCTCTCTCTCTCCTTCTGCCCCTCCACATGGCTCATTCCTTCTCTCTCTCAAATAAATAAATAAAATCTAAAAAAAGAGAAAGAGAGAGAGAGAGAGAGAGGGAGATATGGTGCCTGGGTGGCTCAGTTGTTAATCATCTGCCTTCTGCCCAGGTCATGATCCCCAGATCCTGGGATCAAGCCATGTGTCAGGCTCCCTGCTTGGTGGGAAGCCTGCTTCTCCCTCTCCCACTCTCCCTGCTTATGTTCCCTCTCTCACTGTCTCTCTCTCTCTCTCTCTTTCTCTGTCAATTAAATAAATAAATAAAATCTTTTTTTTTTTAAGAGAGAGAGACGTCAACTATAATTTGCTGAGACTGAGATGTATTATTACCTGATCAAAGAAATAGATGGGCTCAATGTCCAAAGATTTAACTTCAGTCAAGTCTCCCATTCTGCTATGAGACCTAAGAAGGAGAAATTAGAACTCTGACAAGTTATCATGTTTGTGGCTGATATTTCAAAGTACTTCATAGTTTTAAAGTTTAGATATTTTATTTTCAATGAAATATTTAAAAATTTTGGGATGGGGGAATGCAACTCTTCCTTTATCTACAGCTTCACCTCATGGGCTATCAGCTCAACATAAATGCGATCAGAAGGATCTCATGCTATGGGCAAATAAAGCAGTAGCATGTCACTGCCAAGTTTCTCAACCTTGGCAACACTGACATTTTGAACCAGATGATTCTTTGTGGTAAGAAGCTACCTTGTGTCTTGTAGGATGTTTAGCAGCATCTCTGGTCTCTACCTACCAGACACCAGTAGCACACCTTTTTACCCAGTGCTGACAAAAAAATGTGTCTCCTGACATTGCCAAATATCTCTTGGAAATCAAAACTGCCCCTGGTATAGAATGACTATGCCAAAGCAATGGCCAAGAAAAAAGGTTTGATGTGGAAGGAACTAGCGAAGATAAGTAACACTGCTGATGACAGGGCCATTAACAGCAATGCCACTCGAAATGTGGTCCCTGGACAAGGGGCCTCAGCATCACCTGGGACTTTATTATAAATGCAAATCCACACTCAAATTTAATGTATACTGTGTCAGAATCCCCAGGGGTGGCATCCAAGAGTCTGTGGTTGAACAAGCCCTCCAGGAGATTCTGAAAAATGCCCAAGTTTGGGAAGCACTGACCAAGGCAACCCATTTTACCAAGCAGGCTGTGAAAACCACTCTCGTGACTGGAGGAGAAAGTCTGGGGCTGGCTAACCCAAAGTTAACAAGTCTACTGGATTTGCAATGGAAAGATGGATCAGCACACAGTGGAGGACCTGGTAGCAGCCGCAGCATCAATGGACTGGGAAATGTGATGGATTGGGGATCGTTAGCTATTATTATTATTATTATTATTATTATTATTATTATTAAAGAAAATGTTCAGAGGCCCAGGTTGGACTAGCCCTTCCTTAAAGAGAAGTTGGAGAATCCCTTTAAAATGAAGATTGGAGGGGCACCTGGGTGGCTCAGTGGGTTAAAGCCTCTGCCTTCGGCTCAGGTCATGATCCCAGGGTCCTGGGATCGGGCCCCGCATCGGGCTCTCTGCTCGGCGGGGAGCCTGCTTCCTCCTCTCTCTCTGCCTGTCTCTCTGCCTACTTGTGATCTCTATCTGTCAAATGAATAAATAAAAAAAAAAAAAATAAAAAATAAAAAAAATGAAGATTGGATGCTATTTGTTATGCTCCACAAAGGAGAGATGGAGAGGAGAAGGGAGTTGAGGGAAATTGGAAGGGGAGGTGAACCATGAGGGACTATGGACTCTGAAAAACAATCTGAGGGTTTTGAAGGGGTGGGGGGTGGGAGGTTGGGGGATCCAGGTGGTGGGTATTGGAGAGGGCATGGATTGCATGGAGCACTGGGTGTGGTGCAAAAATAATGAATACTGTTACGCTGAAAAAATAAAAAATTAAAAAAAAAAAAAGAAGAGCATGTGGCTTTTGACATTGGGGTCATGAGTTCAATCCTTCATCTGGTTGTAGAGATTATAAGTAAGTAAACTTTAAAAAAATTTAAAAAAATTAAATAAATAAATAAATAAATAATGAAGATTGGAGGGAGAACAAAACTCATATCTACCTAAACATCTGCATCTCACTGTCCTGCCAGAGTAGCTGAAGATTCTGCTTTGAGTAAATTCAGTATCTCAAAAATCCTTGGTTAAAATGTAAAAATATAAACATTTACATTGTAACACGTTATATATTCATGAAAAAACCTCATGTCCTGCAATATTGTGCACTAAAAATAAAAGTGTTTATGGGAAAAATAAGGTAGGGCACACCACTTAAAATCTATGCTACTTTGGAACCAGAGCAAAAAACAAAAACAAAAACATACATGCCAATAATTGGCACCTCAGGAGAAACATAAACAGCCCAGGCAGGCACTTATAGCCAGATGCTGCTTTGGATATTAAAACAACAACAACAACAACAACAACAACACACACACACACACACACACACAAGAGGAGGGGTGCCTGAGTAGCTCAAAGGATTATGCATCTGCCTTCAGCTCAGGTCAGGATCCTAGGCTCAGCAGGGAGTCCACTTCTCCCTCTCCCTCTGCCTCTTCCCCTGCTTGTGCATTCTCTGACTCTCTTTCTCTCTTAAATGAACAAAACAAAAAAACAAAACCAAAAAAACCCCATAAGAGTAGAAATGCAAACTTACAGGTGCTGAAAAAATGTGGATGAAGTAGAGCTCCTTGCCAGTGGGGTTGCATTAAAGTGGGCACAGAAAGAAGTAAAACCTTAATATTGTTAAGATGGCAATACTCTGCAGCTCATCTACAGATTCAGTGTAATCTCTTTCAAAGTTTCAATGGTCCTTTTCACAGAACTGACATGCTAACATTTCTAATATTCATATGGCAATTCAAGAATCTAGAATAGCCAAAATAATCTTGAGAAAAGAACAAAGTTGGAGGACTCACACCTCCCAGTTTCAAAACTTACAAAAGCTACAGTAATCAAAAGAGGTACTGGCATGAATGTAGATATATAGATCAATGAATTAGAGTTGAGTCTAGAAATGAACCCTCAAATTTATGGTTAACTAAGTTTTGGCAAGGGTGCCACACAATTCAATGAAAGAAAAAATAGTCTTTTCAATATATGGTAATGAGGCAACTGGATATCTACATGCAAAAGAATAAAATCAGACCCCCTTCTACACAGTGTATACAAAAAATCAATTCAAAATGGATCACAGAATGGAAAAAACATTTGCAAATCATATATGTAATAAGGGTCTAGTATTCAGAATATATAAAGAACTCTTAAACTCAACAATAAAAAGAGAAAAGATGACTGACTCAATTTAAAAATGGCCAAAATTTGGATAGACATTTCTCCAAAGAACATGTGCAAATGGCCAATAACACATGAAAAGATGCTCAACATCATTTGTAATTAGCTAACTGTCAATCAAAACCAAAATGAGATACCGCTTTACACCTATTAGGATGACTATGATTTCAAAAAAGAAAATAGTAAGTGATGGAAGGATATGGAGAAATTAGAAACCTCATACACTGCAGGTAGGACTGTACAATGCTACAGCTGCCTTTGAAAACAGTCTGGTAGTTCACTGAAATGTTAAACATAGAATTATCCCATAAGATTCAGACTTAGCAACTGCATTCCTAGATACAGATCCAAGAGAAATGAAAATATATTATATCCACATCAAAACTTACAATGTTCATAGTAGCATTATTCACAATAGCCAAAAAATAGAAATAACCCAAATGTCTATCAATTGATGCATTAAAAATATTCTATAATTAGACAGTGGTAATGATTATACAGTTGTAACATATTAAAAACCTCAGAATTATACCCTTAAAATGCTTAATTTTCTTTAAAAAGGAGTACCCAAGAGCCTCAACCAGATCCAGCTTCTACCCCTAACAACCTAGAGATGTCAAATTCCAAAGATCATGTCCTCACAAATATCTAAGTGCCTTAAAAAGTACCAACCTTCTGTCCCACCAGCTTCTGCAATTTTCAGACCCAAAGAATATTAGAGATCTGTTGGTTCTGACTCCAAATTAACCTTATACAAGAGTTCCATTCAGAACTTCCAAGACCAGCTGATTCCATTCGTGTCTTTTATCTCAGTCATCCTCAGTCACTGGAAACGTTAAACTTGCAATTTCTGGATTAAGAGAGCCAACTGAGCACCAAGTCCTCTACATTCTGGAATTTGTATAAGTTAGGATTTCTTTATCTTTAATTACCAGAAATTTAACAACACAGAAATATAATATCTTACATATTTGAAGGTAGAATAACTAGTCTAGGGCTTTCCAATACAGTAGCTGAATAATATCACCAAGGGCTCAGCACCATCCCATCTTTCTGTTGTGTGTTCTTCAGATTTCATCCCCCAGGATCATTTTCAGATTTGAAAAAACCTAAAAGAAGAAAAGAGACTGTTTTTTTTTTTGTCTTTTTTTAAAACTTAGGAAACCTTTCCCAGAAGTTTTCAAAGGCTTTTTAAAAATTATTTATTTAGTTACTATATAATTATATTAAAAAATTTTTTAGTATAGCTGACACACAGTGTTACATTAGTTCTAGGTGTACAACATAGTGATTCAACTTCTCTTCACATTTTGCCTTGCTCACCACAAATGTAGTTACCATCTGTCACCATACAATGCTATTACAATATCACTGACTATATTCTCCATGCTGTAACTTTTATTTAAAAAAACTTTTTAAAGATCTAATCTTTATATAATCTTTACACCCATGTGGGGCTTGAACTTACAACTCCAAGAACAAGAGTCACACGCTCCAGCAACTGAGCCAGCTAGGTGCCCCTGTACCGTTTATTCCCATGACTTACTCATTCCGTAACTGGGAACTTGTATCCCCTACTCCTCTTCAACTACTTTGGCCATTCCTTCCCCCCCTTCCCTCTGCAACCTTCAGTTTGTTCTCTTTGTTTATTCATTTATTTTGTTTTTTAAAGTCTACATATGAGTGAATCATATGGTATTTCTTTTTCTGTCTGAATTATTTCATCTAGCATTGTATCTTCTAGGTCCATCCATGTTATTGCAAATGGCGAGATTTCGTGCTTTTTATGGCTGCATATTATTCTACTGTGTGCATGCATGTGTGTGTGTGTGTGTGTGTGTGCATATATATGTGTTAATGGACACTTAGATTGTTTCTATATCTTGGCTATTTTAAATAATACTGTAATAAACATAATGGGATAGATATCTTTTTAAATTAGTATTTTCATTTTCTTTGGGTAAATACCCAGTAGTAGAATTATTGGATTATATGGTATTTCTATTTTTAATTTTTTGAGGAACCTCTATACTGTTTTCCACAATGGCTGTATCAGTTTATATTCCTGATGACAGTGCATGAGAGTTCTTTTTCTCCACATCCTCATCAACACTTATTATTTCTTGTGTTTTTTTATTTTAGTCATTCTGATAGGTGTGATACTTCATTGTGGTTTTGATTTGCATTTGCCTGATGATTAGTCATGTTAAGCATCTTTTTATGTGTCTTCTTTGGAAAAATGTCTATTCAGGTCCTCTACCCATTTCTTTTTTTTTTTTTTTAAGATTTTTATTTATTTATTTGACAGAGAGAGACCACAAGTAGGCAGAGAGGCAGGCAGAGAGAGAGGAAGGGAAGCAGGCTCCCCGCTGAGCAGAGAGCCCGATGCGGGGCTCGATCCCAGGACCCTGGGATCATGACCTGAGCCAAAGGCAGAGGCTTAACCCACTGAGCCACCCAGGCGCCCCCTTCTACCCATTTCTTAATCAGATTGTTCTTGGGGTGTTGAGTTGTATAAGTTCTTTATATATTTTGGACTTTAACCCCTGATTAAATACATTTTTTCCAAGTATCTTCTACCACTCAATGATTTTTCTTCATGTCTCATTGACCAAAATTGCAACATGTCTTTCCTAAACAAATCACTGGGAATTATTAAAATTGTTGTGTATTAGCTCAGCCCAACCAGGATGTACCCTTGAAGATACATTCATCTGGTGAGGCACATGGTTAGGCAGAGAAGAGTGGACAAGTGAACTAAGGCAGGATTATGTTAGCAAGGGAAAAACTAAAATGAATTCTGGGTAGGCTTCCAACAGTGTCCCTTACAGGCATCTAATGTCTACTGGCTTTCCATCCATTCACATTAAAGCAAAGCTTCCTAGTGGACAAAGCCTTCCCCACAAACACAGACATCACAGTTCTTCCACTGCATCATTGTAAAATATGAACAGGCAAGCAACACCATCAGTCATTTAAGGAAAACATGCAACGTGGAAGTGAAAGGTCATAATAAATTATTCTACTTTCAATCATCATATAGTAACTGACAAATAGACACAAGACCTTCCACCATAAACAACTATCAAACTGGACAAAATAAATAACTGTTTTTAGATAGTCATCAATAGGAAATAATTAACTGTTATCCCTAACCAAAGACAAACAAATGACAAAGCTTCATGATTATAGTGGCTTTTTGCCAGAGGGGCACTTTCCACGGGGAAAGGCCAAATAAACCATGGTATCTGCACCAAGGAGATGGAGATATCAGAAATCAGGGAGAAGGCAGCTGCACTGAGAAGTCTGCACAGGAAAAGACTCTGCAAAAACAAAGAACTATTAGGAAGAGAACAACCATGGAGAAGATATGGGCTGAGAAACGATCAGAGGTTCAACAGGGATGGGAGATACCAGTGTTTCATCCAACCACACTGGAAAGATCTAATTACCCCAGAAATTTAGTAGGCACACCAGAAAGGCCAAGTTTTATGAACAGGGTTAATCTAGCAATATAGTAGCACTATTCAAGAGAACTATAATGAAAGAAATGTTATTTAAAAATTTCTAGTAACCTCTTGGGAAATAAGAAGTAAAAATAAACCAGACAAAATTAATGTTAATAAAATATTTTATTTTACCCAAAAGATCTAAAAAGTTACCATTTCAACATGTAACCAATAGATTATTTTTTTCTATTAATAGATTATTTTTTTCCAACATAGGAGACTTTTTTAAAAGATTTTATTTTTTAAGTAATCTCTACACCCAATCTCTACACCCAATGTGGGGCTGAAACTCAGAACCCAAGATCAAGAGTTACACTCTACCAATTGAGCCAGCCAGGAACCCCATCAACTTGGAAGATTATTGAGTTCACAGTCTCTTTTTCATACTAAGTCCTTGAAATTCAGTGTTCATTTTTTAAAAAAGATTTTATTTATTTATTTGACAGAGTGATCATAAGTAGGCAGAGAGGCAGCCAGAGAGAGAGAGAGAGAGAGAGAGAGAGAGAATACGACTCCCTGCTGAGCAGAGAGCCTGATGTAGGGCTTCATCCTAAGACCCTGAGATCATGACCTAGGCCGAAGGCAGAGGCTTAACTCACTGAGCCACTGAAATTCAGTGTTCATTTTACACTTAAAACACACTTCAATTTGGATTAGTCACATTTCAATTACTTAACAGCCATACATGGTTAGTAGATTTCATATTAAAGAGTCACTCAAAGTAGTGTCTGTAGCAGCTGGAATAAGATAACAAATTACTAGACATGAAAAGAACTGGAAAATATGACTCTTAGCCAGGAGAATAAGTTGTAAACACAGAAAATGAGAGACATGATGAAAATAGGGGATGAGAACCTGAAAGCAGCTATTATGTATTTAAATATTAATAGGAAAACATAAATGTAATAAGATAACAAATAGAAAATCTTAATAGAGAAATGGACACTATGAAAAAGCAAAATGGAAATTCTAGAACTGAAAAATATAGTACCCGAAATGAAAATTAACTGGATAAGCAATGGAAACCATCCAAACTGAAGCAAAAGGGAAAAAATAATAATAAAAAACAAAGCAAAGTCAACCAAACCTCAGTAACTGTAAGACAATATCAAGTTGTCTGATGCAATGTCTGGTGAGGTCCAGCTTCCTGGTTTATAGGTGCCTGAATCCTCATATGTGGAAAAGGCAAGGGATCTTTTAGGAGCCTCTTTTGTAAAAATACATAAGGGCTCTCTTCTCATGACCTAAGCACCACCCGGAAGCTCCACCTTCAAATACCATCAGATTGGGGTTAGTTTTCAACATATGAATTTTGGGGAGACACATTCAATCTATGGCATCATATAAACAAAAAAAAATCTGTGGGGTCCTCCATAATTTTTTAAGTGTGAAAGTTTCCTGAGGAGACCAGAAGTTTCAGAACCCGTCTAATCCTTCTCCATATATTCCAAGTTCAACTCAGCCTACCTCAACCTTTAACATCAAAATAACGCTCAACTTCTTGTTTTAAAAAGTAGGGTCCATGCAGGGCATGAACTCATGCCCCTGAGATCAAGAGCTTTGCTGAGTTCAAGAGTTGGGTGCTTAACCAACTAAGTCACCTAGGCACCCAACCCTCCTTATTTAATAAGCAGTGGGGAAACATTATCAGGAGAGATGGGAAGAGGGAGCCTATGAATGGTACTGTTATTTGTCTCAAGTATTTCATGCTGTTCTTATCTTTCTTTTATGAACTCTTAATATTGATTCCTATGTATCCCTGACTAATAAATACTTGAAGCTTCCATGTGGGTAATGATACTCCTGACATGTTGGCCATAGGAATATTGCTTGCAACCATATATGTCTTCCCCAAAGTCCACAGCCTTAATATACAGATGCTACATAGAGAGTATGGGGAAGCTAAAGAAGTTCTATTATTAAGTATTCTCTATTCTCTCTAACGATTCTCCAGTTACAAAAAGAACAGCGTGTTGAAAAATAAAAGGTAACTTAGGATATTGTTGGGCAGAAATAAAGTAGGGAAAGGATTATAGAAAAGCATGTGGCAAAAGAGCCACTTTTAGGGGTGCCTTGGCGGTTCAGTCTGTTAAGCATCTGACTCTGGATTTTGGCTCAGGTCATGATCTCAGGGTTGTGAGATCGAGCCCCACATTGGGCTCTGCACTGGGCATGGAGCCTGCTTAAGATTCTCTCTCTCCCTTTCCTTCTGCCCCTCCCTCTGCCTCTCTCTCTTAAAAAAAAAAAAAAAAAAAAAAAAAAAAAAAAAAAAAAAAGCCCCATTTAATTTCAAGAAAGGCTCTCTCCAGGTGAACAAAAGTGGGAAGCACTGCAAGAGTCATTGATAAAGTTGGTTTGAGATAAAAGATCTTTTGCTTCTTGAGCTGGTGTTCAGGATAGTTCACCCCAGCCTCTTGTGAGGATCCCTTCTTGGTGCTTTCCAACAAAATTGCTCTCGCTAAAGTTATCAGTAGCCTCCTGATGGCTAAAATCAATGGCCTACCAGCAGCTGATAGAATTGACTAAAACTTTGTTCTGTAAAACTTTCTTCTCTCCTTATTTCCATGTGACTATTCTCTAAAGCATTTTCTCCTTCTTGTCCTATTCTTCCTCTGTAGTTTTCTTAACAGAATTCCCACTCTCATCGTAAGCAAACAAAATCCCTGAACGTTAGTGTCCTTCTGGGTTGTGTTGTTTTGGGCCATTTTCTTTTATCCCTGAACTACCACATTCACAGCCTTCTACCATATGCAAGTCCTAATAACTCACATGTCTGTATCTTTGGACCCATATTTCTAACTGTTTACTAGATATCTTTGCCTGGATGCCCTGCAGACATCTCAAACTTAAAATGTCCAAAGCTTATCTTCCCCTCAAACTCCTACAAAACTTACTCCTCCTCCTTTAGTCCCTATCTCAGGGAGTGGTACCACTATCCACCCAGGAACCCAAGCCAGAAACCTGGGTGTCATCCTCAACTCCTACTTCTCCACATTTAATGGACCACTAAGTTTTAATTCTATGTTAAAAATGTTTCTGCAATCCAACCTCTCCTCTCTAGCCCCCCAACATATAAGTTCTGATCATTACTGTTATCAATAATAACATCTTAGCAAGTCTCCCCTACTGTGAGGCTCTGTCATTTCCAATTCTTTCTTTAGACTAGAGACCAGCAGACTTAAAGATTTCACTGTTCAGAAAGGTTTAAAAAATGGTTTTGATAATTGACAAAGTATGGCTTTTTAAAAAAATTTTTGTCAGGTCACAAAACCCAACATCACCTACTCTATCACTTCATAATAATTTTAAATGATTACTGGACTTCAAAAAATAGAAAGTACCACACTTTGATAGAAAACAGTTCTTTAAATATATTTGGCTTTTTAAATAAAAGTGTACTAGATAAGAACCACTGCTCTAGAATTTAAACTGCCATCACAGTAATCTGTAGCTATCTTGAAAATCTCTGTATTATATAAACATTTAAATTTATCCTTATAATCTACATGCATATCCATTTACTGTCTTTTAATGGCTACATAGTATTCATTGTGTTGACATGTTACTGGCATGTTTATTAGCCTTCTATTTTAAGCATTTTTAAAAATAATAAACTGTAAACATCCCTGTCACATATCATCTCTAGGCCTTATATAATAAAAACCATCCTCTTTAGGGTAACATAAGAAGCCCTTTATAATCTGGCCTCAATTTACTCCTCAGAAAGCACTTACTCTAAACATGTCATATCCTCTCTTGCCTTTATGCCAGTGGCTCTCAACTGGGACTAATTCCCTGCCCCCTTCTACAGGGGACATCTGGCAATGTCTATATTACTATCTGAATTTTGTTACGTCCAAAATTCACACATTGAAGCCCTAACCCCTATGTGATTGTGTATGGAGATTATATATATACACACACATATATATGGGCATATATACAGCATATTCATGTATATGCCATACCATCTATACATTTTTAAGAGTTACATAGCATTTTTTAAAAAAGATTTTATTTATTTATTTGAGAAAGAGAGAGCACACAGTGGGGAGGAGCAGAGGGAGAGGGACAAAGAGACTCCCTACTGGGTGGGGAGCCCAACCCGGGGCTCAATACTATGACCACAGCATCAGACCTGAGCCAAAGGCAGATGCTTAACTGACTAGGCCACTCAGGCACCCCATATAGCATTTTCTAAACCATAAAGATATGAAAAAAATATCCTTACTCTTAACATTCAGCAATTAAGGGCACCAGGGTGGCTCAGGGGGTTAAGCCTCTGCCTTTGGCTCAAGTCATGATCACAGGGTCCTGGGATATCCCACGGTCCTGGGGTAGAGCCCCACGTTGGGGCTCTCTGCTCAGCAGGGAGCCTGCTTCCCCCTCCTTCTCTGCCTGCCTCTTTGACTACTTGTGATATCTCTCTCTCTGTCAAATAAATAAATAAAATCTTAAAAAAAAAAAGCAATCAAGTTTTCCCAATTTTTTCTTAACACATTTCTTGCTAACTCATTGCCAAAGGTCAATAATACATAAGTGTACCTTAGTATATCTAGGCCATCAAATGATCCACACTAATGTAAAATTTTCAAGAGCATGGCTTACTAACAGTAATGTTAACTAACACTTACCACTATTGTGTAAGATAGTGTGCTATCATAGGTGCTTTCTCTCCATATTGAAATTTAACTTCCATATCCTTTGTGGTACTATTATTATACTCATTTTAGAAATAAGGAAACTTACTAACAGTAATGTTAGTTAACACAAAGGAAACAGAAAATGGGAGAAATCACATGACTTGTCCAAAGTCATACCACTAGCAAGTACTTCAAAATAAAAAATAAGGCTGGGGCTAAAAATGTTCATTTTTAGGATCCAGATTTTCTCAGCAAAAAAATTAAATTTTTGGACAATATAATAACGGTCATATTATATCAGGGCACCTGATGGCTTAGTCAGTAGAGCACGTGACTCTTGATCTTGGGATTATGAGTTCAAGCTCCACATTGGGTATAGAGATTACTTAAAAATAAAATATTAAAAAAATGTTTTATTTAATTCATTGACTTTATAATTGGAAAAATACTTCCCTAAGGAAAATAATGTTTTTGTCTGCTAATCTAGCTAACCATCTGAGACAAAAATTATTTTATGTAGTTTTCTGGAAAACATATAGGCTATGCTGGTATTTACATTTTTTTTACTTAGATTCTTAGTTCTCTTAGGTTCTTTGGTTTTCAACATTTTTCATTCCTTTGCCCTATTGAATTTCTTCTTGTAGAGGAAACCAAATGAGGAAAATAAGAAGTGTCATTTTAAGTACTTAAGTTACCTCAAACACTGAAGTGTCCTTGAAAATAATCATCCAGTAAATATCCATTACCATACTCTTAAGATATGCACTGTTTTTATACTAAAAGTTTTATTTTCTTGCCTCTTTTTCAAGAAAGGGGAAGTAGAGTGCAATCCCTTTGCAACAAAGAAACTATGTTTTATCATTGCATTTTAGCATTTTTCTTTTACTGAAAAAATATTATTTTGACATTGATTATTCTGTAGATCAACCTACATCTCCAGCATCCCTTTGTGAAAATTCATTTACCAATGTTACGGTTCTGTTTCTGTTCTCCAGGACCCTGTGTCTCCCGGACAGGGTCTGAGATAGTAGCCATAGTCCAAGTGTTCCCAGAATTTAGAGAGGAACTGCGAAGGCTTACAACAAGCTTTGAAGGCATTTTTGATGTGGGATATTTTACTGTTAAGGATGTTCAAAAGCTTCTGGCAGTAACTTTGCACCTGGAAAGGGTGAGAGCTTTGATTTCTCCTGAGCTTGAGGAGCCACATTCTTGCCCATAGTCTGAAGATCTTTCAGACTCTTAAAATCTCTCAGCTTTGTGATGGACTAGCTCAGAATAGGAAATAATTAATAAATGACTTAAGGAAAGTATTACCACCTTATGTTATTTATTATTTACATGTCTGTCTCATTGAATCTGAAGTTTCTTGAAGGTACAGAGTTGTGCCATTCATTTTTTAATCATCCATCAAGAAAAATTTCTTCGAGTCTACAATCAATCACTGATTTGTAAAATCAATTTACTGATTTGAAATTTCAATTGGGAAGGCAGAATACCGAATTATTAAACGTTTGGTGCCTGATGACCTGGGCTTAGATTCTGCTATTCACTTACTGTATGATCTGATGCAAGTTCACAAAACTTTCTTATTTCCTCAACTCGAAAGTGGATAAAATGAGATAAAGGACTTGGAGCTTTTAAAGTTCTATTTATATAATGAATATTTCCTGAGCTCAGCCTAAGCTCTAGGGTGCTGGTAATAGAGTACAAAATACGCAGGGTTCCTGTTCTTACGGAGCTCAGGTAGTTGGGGAGACAGACATAAAACAATTTATCGAACAGATTATATTACAAATCGCCATGAAAAAAGGTTAAAACTTCAACAAGAGGTCGTAAAAGGAGATTTAGATTGCTGAGTAAGGAGTCTCAGAGCGAGTGGCATTTAAGCGGATATTTGAAGGATGAGGAGATTCATTTCCTCACCTTCTCTTTCCTCAGCTCTCTTGAATCCGGCTTCCATCTTTCTATCTAAGTAGTTCTTGCTAAAGTTATCACTGGCCTCCATGTTACTATATACCACGGACCTTTTCCAGTCCTCTTACTTGACCTCCCAGCAGCACTCTGCAGTTAATCACTCCCTCCGTCTTCAGACGCGGTCTTCCCTTGCCTTCTCTAATAATAAACCCGTCCTGACCCGTCTCCTGCAGGTTTATCTCCTTAAGTGCCTGGACAGCCTCGCCGTGAACTGTAATTATGAAAAACAACGCAATCCTTTTGAGTCATAAAAAAGGTGTACAAGCAAACACATTTTTGGGGGGCTTCTCTTCGCTTCCGGTACGCTTCATATTACAGCGAATATAAAACTTTTCCGTTCCAGCAGACACGCCCTTCCCTCTTGCACGCTGGACTGGCCACAGGGCAAGAACAGGTATTCAACTTGACCCAACGCCTACACATTTGCCCGGGAAACGCCCAAGGCGCGGGACAAAAAAGGGCTTTCGGTCCAGCTCCCGCAGCGCTTCAGAAACTGCACCCGAGCGACTCTTCAAAGTGTCGCTCGAAGTGTCGAACTCTTTCGCGCGCGAGCGGCGCAGATGAGTCCTCCGACATCCCAGCATTCCCTGCTCCCCAACCATCGAGAGCAGCTTCCGGCGTCGCTGGTGTGGGTGGGTGAAGAAGGAGCGGGCCCTCGCCGCTCTGTCTCACTCTCTCGTGCGCTCTCTCGGGCAACATGGCGGGCGTGGAGGAGGCAGCGTCCTCCGGGAGCCATCTGAATGGCGACTTGGATCCAGACGACAGAGAAGAAGGAGCTGCCTCTACAGCTGAGGAAGCAGCCAAGAAAAAAAGACGGAAGAAGAAGAAGAGTAAAGGGGCTCCCACAGGTAAAGGGAGTTTTATGTGTTCCCAGTCGCCGCCGGGGATGGTCGAACGGCTCGGCCCAGGCCCAGCGGGGGTGACAGAAACTGGGGACTCGAACACTGCCCGGGACTGATTCCCAGGACAGAGCGTGTGTCAAAACCAGGTTACAGATTTCTAGTGTGGGGAAAAGGCAGCTTCTCTTTCTGTGGAACTAGGGAGCTGTTGGGGTGGGGTGAATAGGGTGCCTCAGCTGGTCGTGAGGTAGTTCTGGGGTTGCTGGGCCTGAGTCCTTAGACGTGCCAGAACTCAGCTCCCACACAGATCGTGTAGCGGACTCGAAGCTGCGCGCAGGGCTCAGTCCTGTCACCCTTCTGGCGGTTTGCCACACTGTCGCCTCTTTGCTGAAGGTATCTGGAACATACTTTCAAGGATGGGAGTGGGCAAGTCTCAGTGCCCTGGCCGCACCTCCCCCCACCTCCCGGGTTTACAGAGGGATTTTTGTTGCCGGCTGCACTTTTGAGGTGTGTGTATATGTGTGTATGCCCACGCGGTCATGTCACCCAGTAGTAATTACAGAATATGTGGTAGTTCTGTGAATTTTCACCTGCCTAAACCATAGCATCGTCAAACTTCAGGGCTTTCAGGCCTGAATTGTGTTGCCATTTGCAGGTAGTTCGTATAGAATATTCTATAGATTGGAATGGAACTTCTCTAAATCCACTGGATTACACTTCGATTACATTATGCGTTAGGAACTTAAATGTTTTATTTTAAGAAGTCAGTGTTTTTTTGTTGTACGTGGTCCTTCGTTTTAGGAAAACAATGTTTGTACCTGTTTTTAAAATCAGCTACACGAGGATTGAGGGACAAATGGAGAGGCCATAAGTGATGAAGGTAAAGATGAGAGAGGTTGGAAAGGGTTAATATGTATCTTTCTGAAATTTGTATTAAATGGAAGTTGAAAAGGGAAAGTTGTGGGTGCTGGGACCCTTCCAGAGAAAATTTAATCCCAGGACATAGTCTGGTGGCTGTTCCTGGCTTTCAGATGAAATCCGAACTCTTCAGTTTTTCCATTCAGATGCCCCTGATATTTAACAATTTTATCTCTCAACATGAATCCTCTGCAGTAGCCAGAATATCACTTCAGTATGTGCTAACTCGTAATACTATTTCGTTCTACACACATCTATTGCTACTACAGCTAGATTGTATTCACTTGGTGAAGGGGGAGGCTGGTCCTGTGCTTAGCTATTCAAGAATTTTGTTTTTTAGCAATGGAATTATCTTTTCAATTTATTTTGATTTTACCTAGCCTAGCTTGATGACTTACTTCTCATGAAAACTTGAAGTTCCCAGTGTTCTGTAGAAATCCTCCTCTAAGACCTTCAGCATTTATTACCTATCTCAAGTACCTGTTTTTTAATAAAGTGTTTGTTGTAGTAGTCTAATTGTTAAATACTTTTAACAATTGGATAGGGACCAACGCACATTTTTGTTGATCCTTTAGTTGCTAGCACAGAGAAAGTGTAATAGATATTTTGTTGAATGGACAAAGCTACTTAGATGTGGGGGGTTTTTGTCGCTAAGTGAATTCTGTAATGTTCACAATAATGTTTCTGTGTTTGTTTCCCAAATACTTATCAGGCAGGAAAGGACTTGTGTGTTCTCCAGGATCCTTAGAACATATTCTGATTGGAAACTATCTTTTTTAGATTTGATTTATGTTATATTTGATCAGCAGGGCAACAGGAACCTGATAAAGAATCAGGAGCCTCAGTTGATGAGGTAGCAAGACAATTGGAAAGACAAGCATTGGAAGAGAAAGAAAGAGATGATGACGATGAAGGTAAATGGTAAATTTGATATTTGTGGTTGGAAAAGCAAGAAGATGTGACATTCTTTAAACAAAATGTATTTGTCCATATGGTTTATGGTTCTCTGATGTTTTAATTAATTAACATTAAAGCCTCAATGTCACAGATAAAAAGGGAAAGGTATTAACAATTCTTAAAAGGTTGGATAAGTTGAATGACTGCTCCAACACAGATCTCAACTTTTTAAAAATGTACTTGGCAAAATGCCAAGTAGGGGGTATTAAGATGATAACGAAGGACTGCTGGGGGACACGGGTGGCTCAGTTAGTCAAGTGTCTGCCTTTGGCGAGGATCGTGATCCTAGGGTCCTGTCATCTAGCCCCATGTCCATCTGCTCCCTGCTCAGCAGGGAGCCTGCTTCTCCTGCTCCTTGTGCCGCCTCCCCTACTTGTGCTCTCTCACTTTTGCTCTCTCTCAAATAAAGAAAGAAATAAAATCTTTTAAAAAGAAGAAGAAATTGAAGGACTGTTTAACATTTATTGAACAACTAATATGTACAGGGCACTGTCCTAGGATACTTTCACATGTGTTCTCATTTTACTTTTCAAAACCTAGCAAAGTAGGTACTCTTCTCAGGAAGTGATGGTTATTATGTCATTTACCCAGTGTGACACAACTGCTATGTGTAGAGTGGAGTCAAGGTTTTGAACCTAGAACCTGATTTCAAGTCTGTTCCTTTCACTCTGTATGAAAGCCCCCCTCACTTTATTCTCAAGGAGTATATTGGAGTCCTTCTGAACTCTATTATAAATTCCCTGACCCCTAGCTGCTTATAGTATGTTGGTCCTGTAAGATTTCTTAAAGACAGTAATTCTTGAAATTCTAGAAATTGATGCTATCAGTAAGACAGTGGAGGTAATATTTGCTAGTTATTCTACAGCCTCTTTAGGTAGAGGGGGAGATGGAGCTTTCCCATTCTCAATTATCTACTATTGTGACCTACTGCTCTTCCTTAAGCATTGTCAGCTTGGGCTCGTGTCTTCCAAGCCTTAGCAGAAAATACCTGCTGTACTTTGTCATGTTAGGATAATGCAGAGTAGGTATTTCTCCTTCAGAAACATAAGCTCTCTGCTTTCATGGAGCTTAGAGTCAAAATTTTGGTGGAAAAGGTGCCAAGCTTCAAGAGAATAGTTAGCTTTTCCTTAAGCAAACCCCTTGTCCATTTTTCCTTGGTTTGTGTTTCAATTTATGAACATATTTTGAGCTCTTAGCAAGAAAGGGGCTTGTAATTTCAAGGTTATAAAATAGATTGCTATAGACCTACTGTGTAGAGTATCACAGTATTAATCTTGAAGAGCATTCCTTGTTCCATTGCTTTTCTACAAAGTTGTACAAATCTCTTGACATTGAAGGAGAAACTTGTCAGATTGGAAATCGTTTTAACGTTGTTTTATTTTTATTTATTTATTTATTTATTTATTTTTAAAGATTTTATTTATTTATTTGACAGAGAGAGATCACAAGCAGGCAGAGAGGCAGTCAGAGAGAGGAGGAAGCAGGCTCCCTGCTGAGCAAAGAGCCCGATGCGGGGCTCGATCCCAGGACCCTGAGATCATGACCTGAGCCGAAGGCAGCGGCTTAACCCACTGAGCCACCCAGGCGCCCCTTAACGTTGTTTTAGAGATGATTTTAGAACTATTGTTTTTTTCCAATAGAGTTACTTTCCTAATTTGCTTCAAAAATCAGTATCAGTACTACTAATCTGTTGTGAGAGTTCTTTAAGAAGATGGAAAGTTAGTATTTCAGAATCTTTGTTCTAAAACAAAACAAAGAGGGGCTAGGTGGAATTGCAGGCTGAATGCTGAACAAAGGCTCTTTGGAAGGAATGGGACTTGTATAATGCCAAACAGAAGAGACCACTTTGGGCCAGGACAATGCTGAGAATGGATTCAAAGTGTATTGAATAGTGCATACTGGCCATATAAGATGATTTGTTGAGGGAGCCTTGGAGCATTTTTAAAAGAAAGTTATAGGGGTGCCTGGCTGGCTCAGTTGGTAGAGCATATGACTCTTGATCTCAGGGTCAGGAGTTCATTCCCCACATTGGGCATAAAGTTTACTTTAAAAATAATGTTTAAAAAAAGAGAAGAATGTTATAAAAAATAATTTAGTCCTCATATATATGCAGTGTTGTTAGAAAAAAAGGAAACATCCAGGAAAGGCTTGGAGATCATTTTGGAGGGCACTTAACAGCCCAGGCATATGGTAATCATTATTTAAATTGGTGGGAAGGCAGCTGGGTGACTCAGTTGGTTAAGCTTCCAACTCATGATTTCAGCTCAGGTCATGATCTCAGTGTCCTGAGATTGAGCCCCATTTCAGGCTTTGCCTCTCCCTCCCCCGACTCTTGCACACGCCTGCGCGCGCTCTCTCTCTCTCTCTCTAGTAAATAAATATCTTTAAATGGGTGGGCATAAATGAGAATGGAAGGGAAGAGTTCAGTGGAATAGTGGTTGTGGAAGCAGAATTCAGAGGACTTTTAAAAGAATTTGAATCAGGGGCGCCTGGGTGGCTCAGTGGGTTAAAGCCGCTGCCTTCTGCTCAGGTCATGATCCCAGGACCCTGGGATCAAGTCTTTGTTGGGCTCTCTGCTCAGCAGGGAGCCTGCTTCCCCCCTCTCTCTTTCTGCCTGCCTCTCTGCCTACTTGTGATCTCTGTCTTTCAAATAAAAAAATCTTAAAAAAAGACTTTAAATCAGGGGAGAAGGAAGGAGAGGCATAGATGGACTCTAGAGGTTTGAATTGGTGACAGAATATTGGTGCTGTTCACTGGAATTGTGAAGTAGGGAGAGTGAGTTAAGAGATTGACTGGAGGGGGGGCGCCTGGGTGGCTCAGTGGGTTGGGCCGCTGCCTTCGGCTCAGGTCATGATCTCAGGGTCCTGGGATCGAGCCCCGCGTCGGGCTCTCTGCTCAGCGGGGAGCCTGCTTCCTCCTCTCTCTCTGCCTGCCTCTCTGCCTGCTTGTGATCTCTCTCTGTCAAATAAATAAATAAAATCTTTAAAAAAAAAAAAAAAAGAGATTGACTGGGGAGATATAGGCAAAAAAGAAAGTATTGAGTTAATTTTAGATGTGTTTAATTTGAAACTGGAGCATTGGTATAAAAAGTTAATCCTGTGGGCATTTGGCAATGTGCTAGAAGTAATTCAGTGAAGTTTTAAGTCAGATTTATTAAGGTACATATATTGCCCAGGACTATATTCACTATTTTCCAAAAATAGACTTTATGTTTTAGAACAGTTTTACTTAGGTTCTCAGCGATATTAAGCAGAAGGTGCAGAGATTTCCCTTATACTCCCTAGCACCATACATGCAAAGCCTCTCCCATTTTCAACATCCCCCACTGGAGTGGTGCATTTGTGACAGTGGATGAACGTACATTTGACACATCATCATTATGCCAAGTCCATCGTTTATATAGATTTACTCATGATACTGTATATTCTATATATTCACCCTTTATAAGTCTATAGTTTGATAAGTTTTTACAAACATGCATTTGTGTAACCACAACCAAGATACAGACCATTTTCATTTAACATTTCCATCTCCACAAAAAAGTTCCCTTTCACCCTTTTGTAGTCCATTCTCTTGCTCCACCCCCTGGTCCCTCATAACCATTGATAACATTTTCTGTTATGTATTTTTTTCTACAATGTCCTATAAATGGAATTATTATAGCGTGCAGCTTTTTTTGGTTGTTTGCCTTAGCGTGATACTTTTGAGAGTCATCCAATTGCATATGCATCAGTAATAATTCATTACATTTTATTGCAAGTAGTATTCCAGATTTGTTTATCCACTTACTGGTTGATGGATATTCAGGTTGTTTCTGTTTTTTGTGTTATAAATAAAGACAACGTTTGCATACAAGTCTTTGTGTGGACATAGGTTTTCATTTCTCCTGGGTGGGTACCTAGGAGTAGGATTGCTGGTCATATGGGAAGTCTATGTTTAATCTTATTAGAAACTATCAAACTGTTGTTCAAAGTAACTTTATCATTTTGGGGCGCCTGGGTGGCTCAGTGGGTTAACCCTCTGCCTTCAGCTCAAGTCATGATCTCAGGGTCCTGGGATCAAGCCCCCCATCGGGCTCTCTGCTCAGCAGGGGAGCCTGCTTCCTCCTCTCTCTCTGCCTGCCTCTCTGCCTACTTGTGATCTCTCTCTGTCAAATAAATAAATAAATAAATTTAAAAAAAAATAACTTTATCATTTTGCTTTCCTGTCCACACTGGTTGAGAATTCCAGGTCCTTTGTATCTCTTAAGCACTTGGTATTTTTTTTTTTTTAACATTTTATTTATTTATTTGACAGAGATCACAAGTAGGCAGAGAGGCTGGCAGGGCGGGGGATACAGGGGGAGCAGGCTCCCTGCTGAGCAGAGAGCCCGATGGGGGGCTTGATCCCAGGACCCTGAGATCATGACTTGAGCTGAAGGCAGAGGCTTTAACCCACTGAGCTACCCAGGCACCCTGGTATTGTTAATTTTTAAATTAGCTTTTCTAACAGGTGTGCAGTGGTATGTCATTGTGGTTTTAATTTGCATTTCCCTAATGACTGAAGATGTTGAACATCTTTTCATGTTTTTGCCTTCCGTATTTCTTTAGTGAAATATTTGTTCATATTTTTTGTCCATTTTTCAGTTATTTGTTGTCATATTGAATTGTAGTGGTTCTTTATTCTTGATAAAAGTTCTTTATCTGATACATGTTTTATCAATATTTTCTTTCATGCTGGTATTGTTTGCAGCAGAAAATATTTTAATTTTGATGAAGTTGCATTCATTTTATTTCTTCATGGGTCATGTTTTTTATGTGTTATCCAAAAAGTTAAATAATTGCTCTCTGTAGGGTTATGAAGATAATTTTCTTGTATTCTCTTCAAGCAATTTTATATGTCCATTTAGAGTTAATTTTTGTACCTAGTGCAAGGTAAGAATTGAGATTTTTTTTTTCTTGTTTATAGCTGTCCAATTTTCATTCAACAAATAATAACTAATTTGGCATAATACAGAAATAGATATGAACAGCTTCTGCCTGTTAAGAATATCCTGGGATGCTGTGAAAGAAAGACTTATAAAAACATGAATTGTGGCATGGTATAATGCATGGGAGGTTAAGCATATAT
Organism: Enhydra lutris kenyoni; assembly: GCF_002288905.1. Taxonomy (NCBI): domain Eukaryota; kingdom Metazoa; phylum Chordata; class Mammalia; order Carnivora; family Mustelidae; genus Enhydra; species Enhydra lutris. The sequence goes on along the minus strand of NW_019154091.1, from coordinate 8,636,307 downwards.
AGTTCATATTTGGATCCAGGCTTTACTACTGTCTTGGCACAAGAGTTCAATAAAGAGTGGCTGTTATCCTATACTGAATACAGACCTTGAACACTGGATAAACTAACTAGTCTCAGAAGGATGACTGAGTATTAAAGGAGGAGCTTCATCTTACCTCATTTTAAAGATGAAAAGACTATGGTAGAGAGAGGCTAAATAATTTTGCCCAAAGTCACACAGCTGCAGGATTTAGTAAGCATTTACAAAATTGATTAGGGGCACCTGGGTCGCTAAGCGTCTGCCTTTGGTTCAGGTTATGAACTCAGGGTCCTGGGATTGAGCCCCTCATCGGGCTCCCTGCTCAGTGGGGAGTCCGCTTTGCCCTCTGCCTGCCGCTCCCCCTGCCTTATGTTCTCTCTCTGTCTCTCCGTCAAATAAACAAAATCTTTTAAAAAAGAAAGAAAAAAACTGGTTATACTTTTTTTTTTTTAAGATTTTATTTACTTATTTGAGAGAGGGCACTTGCACTCATGTGCATAAGGGTGGGTGGGGGGGGACAGAGGGAGAGGGAGAAGTAGACTCCCTGCTGAGCAGGGAGCCTGATGGGGGGCTTAGTCCCAGGACCCTGAGTTCATAACCTGAACCAAAGGCAGATGCTTAACTAACTGAGTCACCCAGGGACCCCTAAAACTGGTTATACATCCTGAAGCATTTGTTTCAGGTTGAGTCTAGTGTATGTAGCAGTATGCTAGGCACTGAATATTCTTCCAGAATAAAGACTATCTTGTTTTGCTTTTCTATCCTTATTACTTGGCACTTAAGAACTCAGCAAACATTTATTGAATGAATGAAGGTTATTTTATTTTATTTATTTATTTTTTTAAAAGATTTTATTTATTTATTTGACAGAGATCACAATTATGCAGAGAGGCAGGCAGAGAGAGAGGGGGAAGCAGGGTCCCTGCTGAGCAGAGAGCCCGATGTGGGGCTTGATCCCAGGACCTGAGATCACGACCTGAGCTGAAGGGAGAGGCTTAACTCACTGAGCCACCCAGGTGCCCCAAATGAATGAAGGTTATTTTAAAATTGTAGTGTAGAATATGTGAATTAGATTATATGACACATGAGGAAATTGCAAGTTGTGTTTGGGCTTTTGAATCTAGAAACCAGTAATGAGTAGGTCAGCCATATTTGTGTTTCTGCTGTGTTTCTATGTTTCGTGTACCCAGTTCCATAAGACTGACCATAAACTGCAACTTTGTGGTTTATCTGGCTGGCTCAATTGATAGAGCATGCAACTCTTATATCAGGATTGTGAATTCAACTCCACATTGGATGTAGAGATTACTTAAAAAAGAAAATCTTTAAAAAAAAAAAAAAAAAGGTGCCTGGGTAGCACAGTGGGTTGAGTTACGAACTGTTGATTTTGGCTCAGGTCAAAATCTTAGGGTCGGGAGATGGAGCCCTGCATTGGGCTCTGTGCTGAATGTGGAGCCTGCTTGGGATTCTCTCCCTCTTTCTCAAAATAGTAATAATAATAAAAGAAATTGCAATTTCATAAGTAAGAAATTGTCAAATATTGGCAATTTTCTATCAGTCCATTAAAGCCCTCTCTCATGTTACCTCCGTCTTTGCTAAATTGCTGTTTCCTATTTATCATTTAGGTGAACAAAACCAGGATAAAATAAACTAAAAGAACATTTGTTGAGAAGAGTATTTATCACATGCTTAGTTAGCCCTGTGTCTTAATTTAGGAAATGGTATGTAATCTTTAAGGAGCTCACAGACAAGTAGGGGTCATAGTAAGCCCCTAATCATTTTTCAAAAAGAAAAAAAAGGTTGCAGTTTTGTGTGATAATTATAATAGAATATAGTGGTGAGAAGATTTCTTTTATGGCTCCTGCTTATCTGGGAGTAAAAAGGGAGGAGCTCTTTGAGCAGAAAATGTAAGCAGTCATTTGACATTGTTTTATGGGTGTGGATTTCATGATTTAAAATTGCTGATGCTAGCCATGAGTTACTGGCACAATGTGAAACATTTAAAAGGCTATATGGTGAACATCCTATTAAACTGTCAACTTCTAATTGTCTGCCACAGCTTCCTTTTCATCCTTATTTCATAGCAGTATGATTTGTGGATAGGTTGGTGTGCTTCATGATGAAATTTATTGAGCAGTGTTTTTAGAAATTCAGACACTTCAGTGTTTTGATACCTTTATTTAAAATGTTTTAAGTCACTATTAATCTTTTTTTTTTTTAAGATTTTATTTATTTATTTGACAAAGAGAGATCACAAGTAGACAGACAGGCAGGCAGAGAGGGGGGGGGGAAGCAGGCTCCCTGCTGAGCAGAGAGCCCGATGTGGGACTCGATCCCAGGACCCTGAGATCATGGCCTGAGCAGAAGGCAGCGGCTTAACCCACTGAGCCACCCAGGCGCCCCTAAGTCACTATTAATCTTGGCCATAATACCATTCTTGATCTTTTCTCCAAGTTCAGGAGTATGGTATGGACTTCATAAAAGATAGTTATAAAAATTGCCGGGGAGTTGGGGTGCCTGGGTGGCTCAGTGGGTTAACGTCTCTGCCTTTGGCTCAGGTCATGTTCCCAGGGCCCTGGGATTGAGCCCCACATTGGGCTCTCTGCTCAGTAGGGAGCCTGCTTCCCTCTCTCTCTGCCTGCCTCTCTGCCTACTTGTGAACTCTGTCAAATAAATTAAAAAATCTTAAAAAAAAAAAACCAAACTGACGGGGCACTTGGGTGGCTCAGTCAGTTAAGCATCTGACTTTGGTTCAGGTCATGGTCTCAGGGTCCTGGGATCGATCCCCACGTCTGGCTCCATGCTCAATGGGGAGTCTGCTTGTCCTTCACCCTCTGTCCCTCCCCCACTCATGCTCTCTTCTCTCACTCAAATAAATAAATAGAATCTTTAAAAAGCAACCAAAAAACCCTTACAGGCAGATACTGGCAGTTTTGGATGCTCTTTTGCCAACTTTGGCTTGAATTCATGACCCTGAGATTAAGACTGAGCTGAGATCAAGAGTTGGACACTTAACCGATTGAGTCACCCAAGTGCCCCTTGCAAGCAGTTTTTTGAAATAGTTCTTAATAATCCCCATTTTGGGACATCAGGTTCTACTATGAACCTAGGAAAAGTATATATGCCCTCTGATTTTTTCATATAGTTTGATCCAGAAGGAGAACTCTTTTTCTCTAATAGTAACTATTCAGGAAAAGGTATTTTAAAATATGACACCCCAGGTACTCCTCCCTGGATTAGTATCAGGTGACATATTCTTGGTCTGGTTCTGCCATTTACTAATTGGGATTTTCTTGGACATGTCCCTTAAACATTCCTTGTTTTATCTCATAAAATTGATTTGAGAATCACATGAGGTCATGAAATACAAGTGTTGAACCACAAAGTGTATATAAGCAAACTAGTATTATTTTAGGTAAAGTCACACAGTCATTATTACTGGTATTAAACTAACACTAGCTCTTCTTCCTAGCTTTTGAAAAAGACTGCTAATGTATTTTTTATTCTTAAGAGTATCTTATTCAAAGTTCTTTAATTAGATTAAGTCAAGTAAAGTTTCCTTAGTGCTTTTGGTTACACAAGTCAAATTCTTATACATTAGCAGTATTCAGAATTCTTTTCTAAGAGTATTGGGTCAGTTTTATTATATCTTGTTTAAGATGCTTTGTGTATGTGTGTGTATGCTTGCTTTGTTCCTCTGCTTATGAGGTTTAAATAAATAATGTACTTGAAATGCTTTTTTCCTAGATGGAGATGGGGATGGAGATGGAGCAGCTGGAAAGAAGAAGAAAAAGAAGAAGAAGAAGAGAGGACGTTAGTGTCTTAAGTTGATCTTATCTGACAAATAAAAAGTATCTATTAACCAGCAGGTTTGAATAGGTTTGAAATTGCATAAGATTCCATTGTGTGTCAAGGAGATATATTTAGGCTTATTAGAGGTGGAATTTAGTGAAACAACTGTTTTTTCATTTAACAATCTGTTGGCATTTTCTTTATCTTATTCCCTTATTGAGCTAAGGGATGTTAATAATAAGTTGGTTGCATTTTACTGCAATTTAGGAATGAATTTATAATTTAAAGCTTGAATAATACAAGTAACAATTCTGTCAGGGATGAATAAAGTCATTCTACTGTGCATAATAGGATAAACATAGTTTGCAGTTCACCTGCCAGCTTTGAAATTATGAGATTCTTGGTAAATATTTAATGAAGAGTACCATTATTTAAAATTTGTGTATATGGTTGAATTTTATTAATAACATTGTACTATTTTGTATTCATTTAAAATATGATCCTGCTTGTTGTTTTGTTTCTATAAATGGCAAACCAGACCTCTTCAGGGACCTGATATTCTGTTAGGGAGACCAAGGGGAGATTGTATAGTCTTGGGGAATAAAAGTTGGGTTGAGAATCAGAACAAGTTCTAATCTTGGGTGCCCTTTAGGGTATAGGGACCACTGAGTATCTGGTTATACCTTCCTTTAAATCTTTCAGGCTAAAATTTTATGAATCAAAATATTGGAGGCTTGACTCATTTTTATATCTATGTTAAGAGAAATACTTAAATGTTTTTTAAGAAAGCTTTTGGCTCTACCAGGAATTTTCCAGATGTGTCACCAGATGAGGATGGGATAGCCTTTTTATTCAGGCATCTATTTTCAGATCCTTCTAGTCATAGGATGTCAGTTCTGTCCCTAGCATAGTCGGTACTTAATGAGCACGGGTTACCCGTGTTTTAGAAATCTTCCAGTGATTGTAATGTCATGTTCCCTCCATTCAAAAATTGTTAAAAGTGTGCTCATGAGACATGGTATTACCTGAGAATGGCTTGAGAGAGAACTATTTCTCCCAATACTCTTATATTACTCCCTAATGAAGGTAAATAAGGGGCTATTTTGTATTTGCCCTTGGTAAAATTCCTCCACTGACAGATGTTTTAGTATGATGCCATCATTTTTTATTGTGCTTCCTCTGAGGATGTTGAACTTACTTTTCATTTTATTTCTTTATGAGTACTCTCAAGAGACAGTCTTTTGTCTGGTCTTGGTATCAAGAATAATTGTGCTTTTCCTGAGTACTTAATGTGCTTTATCTCATAAACATGACCCATACAAATAACCAAGCCTTTTTTTTTTTTGGAAGTATTGGCTCCTAGAGGGCTTAGAGTCAAATCTGTGGTTTTGTATTGGTAGTATTTCAGGTACTATTTTATGTTCTTTCCATGTTTTGATTTTTGTTCTCTAATTTACTGTCTCTTATTTGTGTATTTTATATATCCTTGTAGGCTGTCATAAATCACTTGTGGAATAAACCAAATAATGTAATTATGGACTGTTCACTGCCCTCATTTTCCTCATCTCTAAAGTGAGAGAATTATAAGTGATAGTTAATGGTAACTGCAGTACAAATTGTTATGCATAGTTTTAGATAATACCTTGGACATAGTATATAATAGTTTTCCAGGTTACCCAGCATTTCATCTTGTTCTTCATTTTGTAGATGAGGAAACTGAGGCTTGGCACATCTAGCCATTTGTCCAAGTCACAGTTAATAAGTGGTTGAGGCTAGACTTCAGCTCTCATATTCTGATTACAAATTTTTTTCTCTAATGATCTTTTTGAGTTTTTTATTCTGTGTTAATAATTTATGGACATATAAAAGGCATCTTTATCATAATTGTAGCTGAGATAAAGCTGAGGGCAGTGCAATAGTACTTTGTTGATAAAACTCATGATTTCAAAAGATCAGGAAAATTGAGAAATAGGCAGGTATTAACAAGCTGAAATTTAATAGACATATATAAAGTTAGTACAGGGTGATAAGGTCTAAGGATTTTGAGTGTTAGTATAATGTGAGCCAAAAAGCAGGGAGTCGTAACTATTTAATAGGTGTAGGATTTTTAGAATCAGTAGTATAGCCTTATATTAATTATACCTTATTTGGGCCATTAATTTAAGTCAGTTCTAATACCAACTTAAAAGGAACATTGACAGTTTCAGGGTTGGCAAATAGAGGTGAAAGTGTTAAGAACCATATCCCTTAAAGTGATTTCTCATCATACAGAGGAAGGAATCAGTAGAAATTAAAAATAAAATTTTTTCAACTGTGAAGAATAAAGCTAGAACTAACAGATGAAAATAACAGGGAGAGAGAAGTGTAGGAAGAGCTTTCTAATAGAGTTCTTTCAAAATGAATGGATTTTCACTTCAGAGATAGATTGTCTGCATTGTTGGGAGCACACTGCCATATGTCAGGAGTATTATGGGATTCCTAGATTTAAGTGTAAAGCAAAATTAGGTGATCTTTAAGATCTTTTTTTATTTTAAATTCTGCTGTTTCCTCTTAGGAGGAACCTTAAAACTTGAGCGTTTCTCAAGTTTAAGCGCCCATAGAGCACTTTTAAACATTATGTAAAGTCAAAAACATTTGGTGCTTATGAGGTACTGAGTGTTTGAATTAAAAGAAGGAACCAAAATATGGTTCCATGGGTAAATGATGTGGTTCAATAAATGGTTATACTTTTATTTATATAGTTCTTTTTCCCCCATTGCAGAACAAAGAGAGCAAAATGGTGTTAAACTTTAAGACCCACAAAATCCATAAGGCCAGTTACAATCAAAAGGATACCACATATTTCACCTCAGTAGTTGAAGTGCTACAGAAATGCATCAAGTGTCCAATATCACTGCATAAATTAATAGACTTCCTGGCATTTTTGGGGAACAGCATTCATTACTAAAAGGCAGTTCTTTATATAGTGGGAATTCTATAACTGGTTCAGTGTATTGAAAAATTTTTTTAAAAGCCAAATCTCCAGATTTTTTTTTTTTTTAAGAATTTTTTTTTTTTTTTAATATTTATTTGTCAGAGAGAGAGAGAGGGAGAACACAAGCAGGCAGAGCAGCAGGCAGAGGCAGAGAGAGAAGCAGGCTCACCGCTGAGCAAGGAGCCCGATGTGGGACTCGATCCCAGGATCCTGGGATCGTGACCAGAGCCAAAGACAGCAGCTTAACCAACTGAGCCACCCAGGCGTCCCAAATCTCCAGATATTTTAAAAAATCATCTTGGAACACTGGTGTCTTTTAGAATATAGTTTGGGAAATAATGTCCTTAAAATGTATGCTAAGGACTATAACTTTTTTTTAAGTATCTGGGAATTTTTATATGGCTACCTAAATTCTTTTAGCACTGGGTATGTATACTCTTAACTTTTATACCTAATATACCCTTGAAATAAGTTCTTCACTTACTAATACATAATAGCGTTATATTTTTACCTCATTGTTGTAGGGTTTCTTTCATACTTTCTTGTTTCCTCTTTGATTTTTATTTGTGAAAACCAGCCTCTCTATGCTATTCTATTTCTGGTATAGTAAATGAAGACAAAAATACTAGAAATGTACTTTCTGCCAAGATATATACTGTTTAAATACATAATGGAGTTCTAAGGAGTTGAATATTTCTATTCCCAAGCAACAGTAAATTGGAGAGGAGGTGGCCAGCATGGTGAAATATCTTCTGTTTTTAACCATAAGGCTATGATAGCAAGAAGGTTCCTTAAAATTAGGACATACAGCAGCCATTAGGAACTGAGAAAAAATGTAATGATAACTGCTTAATTTTATTTTTAACTACAGAAGTTAATGTTTTATTTGTATCTCACAGCAAAAGTTCAAACAGACCCTCCCTCAGTTCCAATATGTGACCTGTATCCTAACGGTGTATTTCCCAAAGGACAAGAATGCGAGTACCCACCCACACAAGATGGGTAAGAATCATAAGATAACTTCCAGTTTGACTTTTGAAAGTTGTAGTTTAGCGATAAAGCAGATTTGATTTTTCTCAGAACTTTGCTCCACTACCTTAATAAAAGCTTGTGAATTGTTATAGAAAATACAGTAGAAGCCGTCTTATCCAAAATGATTGGGACCAGTAGTAGTTCAGTTAATCAAAAAAGTATGTTAAAGTGGGGAACACAAAACTAAAAAATCTTTATTGATAAAAGTTAACTTAAACATTTGTTTTTCATCAATCTCAGTATTAGAACATGGATTTGTATCGTACTCCACTTTTTTCTTCCCATAAGCTATATCCATAATACCTTGTCTGTAAATGTAATCCATTTTGAGCTTCCATGAGAAATACAAGCTAAGTAATCTAAGGGCTGATATTGGATATTTACATTTTTTTCCTCAAACCATTTGCAGCTGCGCTTAATTTGACAGAGGTATTTTTTGATGTCTTCCCTTTATTGAGATTTTTCTGAGTAGTCAATTTAGTTTCATTGGAAAAATTCTTTTTATGTACTATATAACTAAATTACATAATTATAGTAACAAGTACAGATGACTTACACTGGTTTGCAGATGCATCACCTGATTGTTGAAAGTGTTTTGAAAGGATACATTTCACCTGGTCAGCAGACAGTCATAGTGGCATTACGCTGACTGGTTAAGAACATGGAAGCTGGGATTCAAATGAATCCCAGCTCTGACACTTATTAGCTTTGTGACTTGGGCAAGTAATTTATCATGTCTTTGCTTTCATTTCTTCATCTATAAAATGAGCACTTCGTAGGGTTGTGAGGAATAATAATATATGTAAAGCACTTAGGAGAGTAACAGACGCATAGTAAGCATGATGTGTTAGCTGCTGCTGTCAGCCCCTCATATTCAGCATACAATGAGCATTGGTTAGTATATTTTTACAGAGAGAATCAAGAGCATCAGTTAATCCAGTGGTTGCAATAGTTGGTTAAGAAAGCTTCTACTGTAGCCTTGTTTCATTGACCTGTAAAGACATCATTGTTTTTCTTTAAACTTTAGGAAAGAACATGATGTTGTTACATTTAATCCCCCTCCTTCATTCCTAGTACTTTCAGTGAATAAGTATAAAGTTCTGAAATTTTGCGTCATGAGCATCTTTTCTTTGAATTTGAATTCACCAGTCACTATTCCTATCTTAAAGTGTCTATTTTTGAAATGTCACAGACATATGATTTCACATTAATTAACTTAAATCTTCATAGTAAAATAATCATATTTATTTTTAAAGACAGTCTTTTTATTTTATTTATTTATTTTTGCTTGTTCCCTCTTCATTCCCTTCTTTCCAGACCCATGTAAACACCTAGCAGGTAGCCTTCCATATTTTTATACACTTATGTATGTGTACATCTATGTCCATTTATGTAAAGGGACTCTTTTAGTCTTGTTTTTCAAAATGGAATCATAGGCACACTTTCCTCACCTTTTCTCCTTCAGGACTATCTCTTAGAAAGCCCTCCAACTCAGTCAGAATAGCAGTTATTCCTTTGAATGGTTTCATAATATTCCGTAGTGTGGCTGTGCCATACTTTATTCCACCATTTTCTAATCGATCAGCCTTCATTTTGTCTCTGTTTTTTGCAATACTACAAACCATTCTGTAATAAAAATTTCTAAGAACATACACGTGTGTGTGTGTATTACCTCCTTATGTTATGGCAGTTTTATTATGGAATAGTTTTCCAGGACTGGAATTGCTGTATCAAAGAGTATATTAATACTTTAGTTTATGATTCCCAGACTAATAATTTTGAGCATTTTTTTATTGTTGGCTTTATTGTTTTTCAAGATAGAACTATACTACAAACAGCTTTATAACCCTTTTTTAAATTTGGTTTCATGTTAGTAAAGAAATCAACAGTATTTTTATATGTCTCTGTATATGTATGTGTTTTCTACTGATATTTCTTTTTTTGCTAGAGCATTTAAAAAATAAGTTTTGGGGGTTTTTTTTTGTTTTTGTTTTTACAATTTTATTTATTTGACACACAGAGAGACATCACAAGTAGGCAGAGAGGCAGGCAGAGAGAGAGGGGGAAGCAGGCTCCTAGCTGAGCAGAGAGCCGGATGTGGGACTCTATCGCAGGACCCTGAGCTTATGACCTGAGCCGAAAGCAGAGGCTTAACCCTCTGAGCCACCCAAGTGCTTCCCAAGTGCTTCCCTCCCCCCCTTTTTTTTTAAGTTAGATCTCCAAGCCCAGCATGGGTTTTGAACTCATGACCCTGAGATCTAGAGTTGCATGTTCTACCAACAGAGCCAGCCAGGTACCCCAAGTCTCTTTTGAGTCTTCACTTCTAAAAACTTCAAGCAATGGGGTGCCTGGGTAGCTCAGTTGTTAGGTGTCCAACTCTTGATCTCAGCTCAGGTTGTTTTTTTTTTAGATTATTTAATCATTTCAGAGGGAGTGGGTGGGGACATATGGAAAGAGAAAAGGAAAGAAGCAGACTAAGCAGACTCCCCCTCTGAGAGCTGAGCCTGTTGAGGATGGATCTCACAACCCTGAGATATGACCTTAGCCAAAATCAAGAGTTAGAAGCTTAACCAACTGAGTTGCTCAGATGCTCCTCAGCTCAAGTCTTAATCTCAGGGTGGTGAGTATGAGCCCCAAGTTGAGCTGCATGCTGGTTGTGGAGCCTACTTAAAAAAACAAACTTCAAGCATCTCCCAAGAATTAGATATTCTTCAAATTATCACACTTACATAAATTAACAGTAATTTTCCAGTATCATGTAAGTACCTAGTTCATATTTAGAATATTTTCCCCTGGGGCGCCTGGGTGGCTCAGTGGGTTAAGCCTCTGCCTTCGGCTCAGGTCGTGATCTCAGGGTCCTGGGATCGAGCCCCGCATTGGGCTCTCTGCTCAGCGGGGAGCCTGCTTCCCTTCCTCTCTCTCTGCCTGCCTCTCTGCGTACTTGTGATCTCTCTCTCTGTCAAATAAATAAAATAAAAAATCTTTAAAAAAAAAGAAAAAAGAATTTTTTCCCCTATTATCCCTGAGATATGTCTTTAGCTATTTTTGCCCTCTAAACCATGATCTAGTCAAGGTTCATATGGTGCATATAGTTAGAATCTCTACCTTCTTCTCTATTGCACTGACTTTTTGAAGAGACCAGGTAGTTTAGAAAGTCTTATATTTTGGGATTTCTTTTATTGTTTCCTTGTGGTGTCATTAAGCTTTTTTCTCTACGCCTTTATTTTCTGTAAACTGGAATTAGTTGTAAAGGGTTAAATTAGAGTTAGATTAAGCACTTTGGCAGGAACGAAAAAGTGATACTATGTTCTTCATATTGTATCATAGTCTGTTGCATCAGGTATAAGGTCAGGTTTTTCTCTTACTAGTTTTACTGTATTGATCACTTGGTTAATGTGGTAATAGCCAGCTGTTTCTTTTTTAAAGGTACTTTTTCCTTTTTGTAGTTTTCAAATAATCTGTGGGGGTAGTTTGATACCATTGGAATATCCTTTTCTTCAACAACTTTTTAATTATTTCAGTATCTATCCATGCTTTATCAGTTATTTTCTTGGGGACTGCAGAATGGTGGATTTCTTTTAAGATTTTTATTTATTTGTCAGAGAGAGAGGGAGAGAGAGCGAGCACAGGCAGACAGAATGGCAGGCAGAGGCAGAGGGAGAAGCAGGCTCCCCGCCGAGCAAGGAGCCCGATGCGGGACTCCATCTCAGGACGCTGGGATTATGACCTGAGCCGAAGGCAGCTGCTTAACCAACTGAGCCACCCAGGCGTCCCAGAATGGTGGATTTCTAATTCTGTTGTTCTTTCTACATTTATTAGCTGACCTGTAAGAAGAATTTTCCCTATCCACTGGGTATCAATTAACTTTATCAGTTAACTACAGTTTCTTATAGACAGAGTTAAAATATGCTTTATTTTTCCCCTTTTAAGTACCAGTTTTCAGAGGAAAGAATTGGTGTCATGTCTGTGTGTGTTCTTATTTCTGGGTTAAAAACATGCATTTTTATTTATTTGTTTTTATTTTTTTAAAGACATACATTTTTATTTTTATTTATTTTTTTAAAAAGATTTTATTTATTTATTTATTTGACAGAGATCACAAGTAGCAGAAAGGCAGGCAGAGAGAGAGAGGGGGAAGCAGGCTCCCTGCTGAGCAGAGAGCCCGATGCGGGGCTCTATCCCAGGACCCTGGGATCATGACCTGAGCTGAAGGCAGAGGCTTAACCCACTGAGCCACCCAGGCACCCCAAAAGACATGCATTTTTAAATGGCTTTTTATAAATGTGGCATTTAGTGATTTAAAAATACAAATATAACTAGTTTTTAAGTTGCCTATGCAATGAGTTCAGAAATATTTTTACTGAAATTAATTGGATTCCTTTGTGTCTTTTGGTTTGACTTATGTATTTTATGCTTTTAATCTAATAAAAATGATGAAATACTGAAAAGACTCAGAAGTATGAAAGAGGTGTGAATTTACATACTCTATAAACACTTCTGTAAAGATTCTTTCAAGCAGTTATCCTGATAGTTTTGTTGCACAGATATGTTTTAAGCATTTCGAACCCACCTCTGTCAGTTGGATGAATTAATTGCCCTTTCAGAGATGTATTATGAGCTCAGGAGGTTTTTTCCCATCTTATTAATTTCTCTATTTTTGCTAAATAGACTGATGATCAAAATGTTATATTTAGGAAAGGGGAGAGGCTCCTTCATCATATTTTCTTAGAAATAGTACGAGCTTGGAATTATGATTTTAGAGCTTGAATTCACTGCTTCTAAGAATCAGCTATGCAGCTTCAGAAGTATAAGATCACGTGAGGCTTGTTGATTTCAGTATTGGGGATCTTTATTGTATTATGTTCTGATTTTAAAATGTAGTCAAATAGGATTTGGATTTTTTTTTTTTTTAAGATTTTATTTATTTATTTGTCAGAGTGAGCACAGGCAGAGTGGCAGGCAGAGGCAGATGGAGAAGCAGGCTCCCGCTGAGCAAGGAGCCCGATGTGGGACTCAATCCCAGGACGCTGGGATCATGACCTGAGCCGAAGGCAGCGGCTTAACCAACTGAGCCACCCAGGCGTCCCTAGCATTTGTATTTAATTATACTTAACATTTTAACCTACAAGAAGTGAATTTGAGGAATTGAAAAGAAATGCGAATTGATAGTAACCAATTTCATTTTCATGGCTGATACCCATCAGTTCCCTGTGAAAATAGTCTATCATATCATTCTAGAGAAAACGTTTGAAGATATTTTTGTTTTTCACAAAATGTTTGGCTTTTGGGGCAGGGCTGTCCATATAGGTTTGGCTGTAGTATATGTGCTGGAGTTATGGCCCATGTAAGAGATGTGATATGAAGAATTGTGATATGTTTAGTTTAAAAATTGATTTGAGACTTTATCCAGTACTCTTAAGCCTGAAAATGATGTTTTCTTAGAATATTTGGGTTCTTGGTTCCCAGGAAAGATTTTTAGATTCATGGGAGAGAATGGACTGGAGTTATATCTGGAGGTCAGGAGATATAGTTTGTCTCTCCCATCATGGAGTGAGCAACTATATTGCAGCTGAAAAAGATTGAGTCACATGTCGAGAGTATAGTTTTTAAAGGATCTTATCCTGTTACCTTCTAGTCCAAGGATGTTTGTTTGAATACTTCTATTAGGAATTGCTTCTTGAGTCTTCACTATTCTGATAAAAGTAGTTTATATAACATCACTATACAGATTCAAAATACATTTCTGGGGGGGGTATGGAGAGGGTGGTTGGGTTATGGACATTGGGGAGGGTATGTGAAAAGGTGAGTGCTGTGAAGTGTGTAAGCCTGATGAGTCACAGACCTGTACCCCTGGGGCAAATAACACATTATATGTTAATAAAAATAATTAATAAAAAAAATACATTTCTAAACAAAAGAAACCAAAGAAGGCTCTGTGATGCTTAAGTATCCTTAAATAGACATAGGACAGCCCCTTTGAGTCTTTGTAGCAAATTAGAGGTGTTAGATGTTGGCACACAGGTAGCTGCTGCAGTAGAAAGTAATCATAATGAACTTGACAGTGACAGAAAAACAGCATTTGGGGCCATTAACTTAGGGACTTGGTGTAGAGCAATGGTATAAACTTCTTTAAAGGCCCATATAGGAAATATTTCAGGCCTTGGGTGTTACTCATTTCTGCCTTTGTAGCATGCAAGTGGCTAAAGACAGCATATAAACAAATGGGCATAACTGTATTGCAGTACGATTTTATTGACAAAACAGGTGCTGGCTGGATTTGCCTGTAGACCATACTTGGAGACAAATAGTAATTCCTTGAAGGCATCACTTTTGTAAGTGAATATAATTTATATATTGGTGATCACTGAGTTTGTGAGCTGTATATTCAATATTGCTTAATGTGTGAAAGTTACAACTTTTTAAAAGATTTTCATTTGAAAACAGTTACTGCTTTTGAAATATGCTGCTTAAAGGGAGTCAGTGGATCTCCTCATTCCCAGATACTGGATAAAAAATGTTTGTTACTCCTGACAGCTTTTTTTTTTTTTTTAAGATTTTATTTATTTATTTGACAGAGATACAGTGAGAGAGGGAACACAAGCAGGGGAAGTGGGGGAGGGAGAAGCGGACTCCCTGCTTGAGCAGGGAGCCCTGTGCATGGTTGATCCCAGGACCCTGAGATCATGATTGGAGCCAAAGGTAGACACTTAACAACTGAGCCACCCGGGCGCCCCATACTCCTGGCAGTTTTAAAATATGACCCATATCCTTCAAGGAAGATCACTTCATATATAGATATAGATATACACATATATACATACATACATACATACAATTAGAAAAATCCTACAAAAACACACAATATTTTATGTTTTGAGGGAGGTGTATAAAGATTTCCAGGTCAAGTTTTTGCATTAGTACTTACCCTGTATATGAAGTTAAATGCTAATTTTGGTGTGGTCTTTTGAAGTCTCTTAGACTATAACCTTGAGTGGAAGGATGACTATTTTCTCCCATTCCTTGGTTTCTAGGACTCTCTTCTGACTTAAGATTTTTATCTTTTTGTGTGGCAGAGTTTTAGTCTCTATGAATGAAATCTCACTTGAGGTTGTTGGGTTTGTTTTTTTGTTTGTTTGTTTGTTTTTGTTTTTTGTTTTTTGTTTTCTTTTGAGTCCTAAAGAAGGTTTAACTTGATTTGGCTGGATTGCAAATGTGTGACTACTTGTATTTCAGAAATTTTGCTGACATTTAATAAGAGAAACTGAATGTGTAGCGTTTTATCTAAAATGTCTTATATTAGTATATTTTTATCTCTCCGCTTTTATGTTTATCTGCTGTTTCTTAATGACTAATACTATGCTGTACATACTATAAAGGCGAACAGCTGCTTGGAGAACTACGAGTGAAGAAAAGAAAGCATTAGATCAAGCTAGTGAAGAGATATGGAATGATTTTCGAGAAGCTGCAGAAGCACATCGACAAGTTAGAAAATATGTTATGAGCTGGATCAAGCCGGGGATGACAATGATAGAAATCTGGTAAAAGAAATATATTTTTGTAAGAATATGATGTTTTTTTTTCTTTAGTGCTAACTCCACAGTTGTAATGTTTGGCTTTCATTATTACTTTGCTAAAACCTGAAAAAGTGAAGCTCCTAGAAATATCTCTGAGTTCTTGTACTGCAGATGTAATGAGGAAATTGTAAGAGGACATTTATACCTCAACCACCCTATTTTGTACTCATGTACACTTACATATGCAAATGCACACATTATTATGATTCTTATGTTCTGCTTGAAAATCTGTTATTTTGCTATCTAACAACATCAAAATTATTGGTCATAAAACATAGTTACAATGAAGTGAAGAAACCAATAAAAGTAGTTATTTCTCTAGTTTTCCCTGAGAAGTAATTAGTTGTAAAAGGCAACAGTCCTCTAATTCAGACAATTTTTTAGGTGTGCAACATTGAGCAAATAAAACATAGTCAACATTTAAATTAGTCTAAGTCAAGAATCTCATTTCCTAGAAAACTAAGTAAAAAGTGGATCTTGTGGTTCTGTTTCTTCAGACTTCTAATGGAAATAAATTCTTTTTATCTTTTAGAGATGAGCTGCTATTTTCATAGCATCAGAGAACTGTTTATTCATATCTAAGAAATGCTCAGATCACTCCCAGAAAGTTATTTAAGAGTATTTAGTAAACTCTCTGGACCTGATGACTTGTAGGTTATATAAGGATAAAAATGTAAAAGTAAACAATTTTTTTTTAATAGTGAAAAGTTGGAAGACTGTTCACGAAAGCTAATTAAAGAGAATGGATTAAATGCAGGCCTGGCATTTCCTACCGGATGCTCTCTGAATAACTGTGCTGCCCATTATACTCCAAATGCTGGTGACACAACAGTATTACAGTATGATGACATCTGTAAGATAGACTTTGGAACACATATAAGTGGTAAGTTCTTGGAAATAAGTCTCCCCTAGCCAAAAAAATCTAGTCTTCTTTCTGCTGGATGGGGCTACATGTTTTGAACTCTCCAGTTTTCTTCTTCTTCTTCTTCTTCTTTTTTTTTTTTTTAAAGATTTTATTTATTTATTTGACAGAGAGAGATCACAAGTAGACGGAGAGGCAGGCAGAGAGAGAGAGAGGGAAGCAGGGACCCTGCTGAGCAGAGAGCCCGATGCGGGACTCGATCCCAGGACCCTGAGATCATGACCTGAGCCGAAGGCAGCGGCTTAATCCACTGAGCCACCCAGGCGCCCCTCCAGTTTTCTTCTTTGTGCCTTACTTTTCAGTAGAGCTGTGTTGAGGCAGATTTTGAGATTTTTTAAGCATCCTGCTAAATGGAATATAATGAAAACTGTTGGGTGGTTGAGGTTTATTATTTTTTGTATCAAAGTGTGAAGAATTTAGTCATGCATTTCTTCATGTTGTTTCAGACATTTATCCGTATAACAACAAACATTTACTTAGATCCTTTAAGTTTCAACCTTTATATACTTGCTGGCTTTTCTAAATTCTCTCTCAAACCTCCTCAGGTTAGTATCTTTTTATCTCTCTTTAGGTGAGAAAATAAAGCTCAAATAAAGTATTTAACCTGAGGTTTTGCTAAATTGGAGAAACTGAACTGATGATTGACCAGTGTCTGTGGACCCATACATTTTCTCTGCCCACATTGCTATTTTTTAGTTCCCCAGGTTTTTCTCTTTGATTTCTGTTTATAATTTTGCTTATCCACCTGGGTTAGTACTGGATTGGTACTTTCTTGAAGTAATATATACTAACACTGGAAATAGTCTTTTTATTCTAAAACCTTTATGTAGGGGCGCCTGGGTGGCTCAGTGGGTTAAGCCGCTGCCTTCGGCTCAGGTCATGATCTCAGGGTCCTGGGATCGAGTCCCACATCAGGCTCTCTGCTCAGCAGGGAGCCTGCTTCCCTCCCTCTCTCTGCCTGCCTCTCTGTCTACTTGTGATCTCTCTCTGTCAAATAAATAAAATCTTAAAAAAAAAATAAATAAAAAATAAAACCTTTATGTAACTAATGTATGCTTTTTTCCACTTGGATTGTGAATACTGTCTGGGTACTTGGACTGTTGCCTTCATCTGAACCCATCATTTTATTTTCCTCTTAACTAGTAAGTTTAATAGAGTAGATGCTATGAAGTAGACAAATTGACTAGTGGATAAGTCAACTTAAAGAAGAATTTTCTCTTTCAGGTAGGATTATTGACTGTGCTTTTACTGTTACTTTTAATCCCAAATATGATACATTGTTAAAAGCTGTAAAAGATGCCACTAACACCGGAATAAAGGTACGTGAACTAGAAGCACAATTTCATTCAATGTATTTTGAACCTCTTCTAGCCTGTTTAAGGTCTTTGGATTATGTAAGACCAGTCTGCTGCCCTTAGGGTTTTAAAGTGGGTAATTCTAGTACACTGTACCAAAGACTTACAGAGGAAGTTATAATGTGCAAAGCAGTTTATTTTAAAATACTAATAAATTGCTATAAAAATCATTTTGAGTAAAAATGTATACATCATTTTGTTTTTAGTGTGCTGGAATTGATGTCCGTCTGTGTGATGTTGGTGAGGCCATCCAAGAAGTTATGGAATCCTATGAGGTTGAAATAGATGGGAAGACATATCAAGGTATGCTTTTAAAAACTGTATCTTATTTTGAAATGCATGTGACCTCTTACAGAATTAATTTTGCAGAATCGTGTTGAGTGCTTTCTTTGGGTCAGCAGCTTTATCTCTATCTCCTGGGAATACAAAGAAGGAAAATGGGGGAGGGGGGAAATGAATGACCTCCTCATATTAGGAAAACTGTGGTCACTAGGTGGGAACTATTGTCAAGCTACTGTGGTGTAGGTGATGGGACACCAAGGGATTTATCCCAGAATGGCCAAAATGCAGACTTGGTTTTCTGTGACCAGTCAGATTGAGGCTCAGAGACAAGCCAGAGACTCTTTCCATTGATGCCTCCACCACCCCCCCCCCCACTTTTTTTGCTTTGAATTCAGAATTTAGAGTCCAGTTAATTTCTTGTGTGACTTTCCTTTAATCTTTATTCCCTTTGCCTCTTAGTCTTTCTTAGCTACTGCCTTAGGTACATAGTCCCAGAGTCACCTATGCTTTCTGCTGCTTTCCCATCATTCCAGCCTTTCTCCAGTCTCCGGGTCTGACCACTGTCCCCCTTCCTAATCTCTGCTCACTGTTTTCTCTAACTGCTATTCTAATAACTTTCTCACAGAGTATTTCCTACATTTCCTTTAACCAAATCCTATCTCTTCTTTATATTCCTCTTTGCAGAGACACTCATGCTTCCTTGCCCTCAGTAAATTCACATCATTTAGCATTTTTTGCATAACTTTGCTGATAGTGATAGAGTATTATGTTTCTACCAACTACAGAAGGGGTTCTTCCTCTGGAACCTGATGTTATCTGTCCTTGTTGCTCTCTGTCAGATCCTGTGAACACCAGTACAAATCAAAATACTCTCTTAAGGCTGCTCACACGTGGATGGGAGGTATTATGGGGTAATGAAGAAAACATATTGTAAGGTCAGACAGGTCTATCTGACTTAGATAAACTTAGTCATACTGTAGGGTCAGACAGGTCTCTCTGAACTTAGATAAATCCTGTAAACAGAACCCAAGTTTCTTTGACTGTAATAGGATTAAGGATGTCATGTTTTCTTTCTTTCTTTCTTTTTTTTTTTTTTTTTAAAGAACTGTAAATTTCATGACAATGCATGGAATTTACTAGTGTGCAACAAATTTGTGATTTCCTTCCCCCAGATTTGGGATTGGTGTCAACAAACAATGCTTACTCAAGTCCCTCTCAAATCATCTTTCCTTCTGTTGTTTTCTAATTCTATAATTTTGGTTGGCTTGTGTTCTGCCTTTCAGGATGTATTAAGTGACAGTTTGACTTAATATTTAGTTACCACATAACATTGCCAACCTGAAATATTGGAATCAGTGTCTGCCTTCTTACACTTTCCATTAACCCAGTGCAAAATTTTAGGTTCTGTTGTTTCAGCACCCCTTTTTTGATACCAGTTATTGTGTTGATCAAGGTTTTTAGTGGAGGGTGGCATAATTAATTTTTACTAATTTGAGTAGAAAGTATATAGACAAATCATGATGTTGGAAGGATAAAAAAAATGGACAGTAGGCTGTATTCCCAGCAGCAGTTTCCAAAAACCACGTAACAGAATGAGCCATCAAGGGAGTGGTTTTATTTACCTTGATCAGGAAGCTATAGAATTGGAAAGTTACCTTTATAGTTATTGGTCCCAGAATTAGCCTGCTGCAGTCACAACCTGTATAATATACAAATGGATACTCCTATGCCCTGCTCCTTCTGTGTAACTTGGTTTTTATGTGAGGTTGGTATAGCTAAGAAATCTTAAGTAAATGTATTTTTGATTGGCCTGTGGGGTAAGTTTGCCAGGTCTTGGAGAAATAGTGATGCTTACTGAATTTTAAAGTAAATTTAGCTTACCATTTGTAAAAGAAGGTGAATTTTTTTGAAGAGCTAATTGAGAGTTTTTTCTGTGCCATCCCCTAAATATAATTGTCATTTTTTCATTGTCAGTGAATTGAAAAAAACCTTGCTACCTACTTCTACCCTGAAAGAAGGGTAGCTTGTACTGAGAATTCTAGCACTGGTAAAGCTAGATTTTTTTTTTTTTTTTTAAGATTTTATTTATTTATTTGACAGACAAGAGATCACAAGTAGGCAGAGCAGCAGGCAGAGAGAGAGGAAGGGAAGCAGGCTCCCTGCTGAGCAGAGAGCCCGATTGGGGGCTCGATCCCAGAACCCTGGGATCATGACCTGAGCCGAAGGCAGAGGCTTTACCCACTGAGCCACCTAGGCGCCCCTAAAGCTAGATTTTTTTAAACCCTTTTTTATTGTGGAATTACGTCATGTGTGAAGAGATACATGCAACATAAAAATTCAGTTAAGCAATTGTGAAAACTACAATCCCTTGTGGAATAGAATATTCCCAGCAGTTCAAAAGCCCTTCAGTTCTGTATACCCTTTTGAATTATAGCAGCCTTCCTCTAGCAAACCACTGCCTGGAGTGCTGAAGTATTTGCATTTGCTTTTCTTAATGTCTTTATCACCTAATTATGTATCCCTAAATAATAGTATTGTGCTTAATTTTGATATGTATAATAAATAAAACAGTATGCATACAACTGTGCCTTCCTCTCTTCTTTTTTTCTTTAGGTTTTATTTCAGTTGTTCACTATATCGCAACTTTTTGTTTTTATTATTGTATAGTGTTCCATTGTGTGCATATACCACAATTCATTCTGTCATTGGTCTTGGGACCTTGGAATTGTTTAAATTTTCCTCACTAACACACGAGCTGTGCTATAATAATAAAATTTCATTTTATAATTCTGTCATTTTGACACAAAATTCTCATTTTCACATTACCTTTTGGTCCATAACTGTATTTTTTGTTTGTAATCACAGTGTACATGGCATTTTATAACTTTAATTAACAATACCTCCTTAGATGGACCCCCATTGTGTCATCACATAATTTGTTCTTTTCCCAGTATCTCCCTTCCTCCCTTCTAGTTTTTGATAACACTGTAAACATCTCTTCGTATTCCACTAGTTTTCCAGTTTGTATGTAACTGTGCCAATGTGGGGTTGTTTAGTAGAGCCGTGTCTTATTTTTAAGTCAATACTTGAAGTCTGTGCCAGAAAGCTGAGAGATCTGTTTGTGCTCCTGAAGGCCCTGAATAACTGTCTTTTCCTGTTACGCCAGTGAAACCAATCCGTAACCTAAACGGACATTCAATTGGGCCATATAGAATACACGCTGGGAAAACAGTGCCCATTGTGAAAGGAGGAGAGGCAACAAGAATGGAGGTATGTGTGCCATTAATAGTGTTTTTTATGAAGCATTTTAATTTTTTTCCAAACTAAAGTTGGTGGTAGTTGAGTATATAGTATGTTGAGCAAAATTAACTTGCCATCTGTACTCCAATAGGAATTGGTCTATGTGAATGTGCAGATCGTGTCTGGTCAGACAACGGCTCAGTTAGATGTGGAAGTTGGCTAGCCAAAGGGTGGTTTTTTCACCACTTATTAGGCATCTCTTAGGTGTCAGTCCCTTTAGTAGTCACTAAGGATGCAATAGTGAACAAAATAAAATTCCTGCCCATGTAAAGGCTACATTCTTTTTTCTTAAGTAGGCTCCATGCCCAGTGTGGAGCCCAGTCCGGGGCTTGAATTCACAGCCCTGAGATCAAGAGTCAGACACTTCACCAGCTGAGCCACCTGGGTGCCCCATAAAGGCTACATTCTAATAGGAGGACACAGAAAGACCAAAGAGTGCTAAGGAGATAAAGCAGGAAGGGTGGATAATGACTACCGGGGTTATTTCATGTTGTTTCTTACATGAAGTAAATAATACCTCAGGCTGAAGTTAACAGATAGCAATTTAATTAGTTCTTGATTTTTCTTCTCTCCCCTGACTCTTACATATTCTTCAGGAAGGAGAAGTGTATGCCATTGAAACCTTTGGAAGCACAGGAAAAGGCGTTGTTCATGATGATATGGAATGTTCACACTATATGAAAAACTTCGATGTTGGACATGTGCCAATCAGGTGAGAGACCGTTGTTTTTAATGTTTCTTTTCCCAGTTAGCAGCATTTTTAAAAATTTGACAAATATCCACAGTGGTACATTCATAAGTGTACAGTTCTATAGCCTATCAGGAAGTTTTGTGGATTTTTATAATACAGCAAAGAAACTAGCCTGTTAAAAATCGTAACTGCAATAAAAACGACATAGGCAGGTATTCTCTTAAGATACAGTTTCCGATGGTAATTTGAGAGGTCATAATTTTGCTAGCATTTCTAGGTTGGTTTTTTGTTGTTGTTGTTTAAAGATTATTTATTTATTAGAGAGAGAGAGAGAGAGAGATCACAAGTAGGCAGAGAGGAAGGCAGAGAGAGAGGGGGAAGCAGGCTCCCTACTGAGCAGAGAGCCCGATGTGGGGCTCAATCCCAGGACCCTGAGACCATGACCTTAGCCGAAGGCAGAGGCTTAACCCACTGAGCCACCCAGGCACCCCTAGCATTTCTAGGTTTTTGTTCTTAATATTTTCTTATTGGTAAACTTTCTTTTTTTACCTTTTTTTTCCCCCTTAACCTTTTTGGAGAAGATGGTTGAAGGATGGATTTATACCTCCTTTATGTGCAGGTCTTTTCAGCTTGATGCACAGAAAAGGAAATTGCCATCATAGCACTGTTGACGAGTCTCTATGGGGAAATTAACACACGTGCACATAGACACATATGATAAGACAGCCTTCAGCAGGTCTCCCATTCAGCTGCCATGTATAATTAGGTATGGGCTGTTACACATTCTGACTTTTGAATGTTGAAAGAGGCAACAAAAAATTTTTTGAATTACTGAGTAAAGCCACATCTACTGTATAAGTTTTCCTTAATGGGGAAACTTTTTTTTTCCTTAATGGGTAACTTTTTAGCTACCTTTAATTCTGGATTTTCTCTTCTTAGGCTTCCAAGAACAAAACACTTGTTGAATGTCATCAATGAAAACTTTGGCACCCTTGCCTTCTGCCGCAGATGGCTGGATCGCTTGGGAGAAAGTAAATACTTGATGGCTTTGAAGAATCTGTGTGACTTGGGCATTGTAGATCCATATCCACCATTATGTGACATTAAAGGATCATACACAGCACAGTTTGAACATACCATACTGTTGCGTCCAACGTGTAAAGAAGTTGTCAGCAGAGGAGATGACTATTAAACTTAGTCCAAAGTCGCCTCAACATCTTTTATTTTCTAAGCTTTGTTGGAATACATTATACCAGAAGTAATTTGCAACATGTTGTCTGTTTAACAGTGGACCTATGTAATGCTTTTATCCATGTTTAAAAAGGAAGGAATTTGATCGAAGGCAAACCATCCAATGTAATTAGCCAAGGAAAAAGCTTTCAAGACTTTCAAATGTTAACTGTTTTTTCCCATCTAGGAAATGCTATAAAGCTCAAATTAGTTAGGAATGACTTATACATTTTTTGTTTGAACACCTAAGAGATGCTTTTCAGATATTTATATTGCCATATTCTTAATTGAATGCTTTGAATGACTACACCCAATTCTGCACCTATACCCTCTGGTATTGCTTTTTAACCTTCCTGGAATCCATTTTCTAAAAAATAAAGACATTTTCAGATCTGAGAGCTATATTTCAATGTCTGTGGTTATAATTGTGCACAGGAATTAGCTAAACGTAAGTAGCTGAACACGTAGGGAAACGTAGAGCCTTTTATCTTGACTGTAGACCTCTACACTGAAACTTTTCTTCCAATAGAGCGGCTAAAACAAGTTCTGTACGTGCATAAAGTGGGAGAATCTTCAGAAATTAATATAGAGCTTTAGGAATAGTTTGCCTTTATTTTATTTTTAGAACCATATTAATCTTTGTCTTTCATTTTTTTTCCCTGACATTGGAAAGATTAATTGAAACATGCTAGTAGGAACATTATACCAGCTCGAAACCTTGATTTAGTAAAATCTCAACATACAGATCCTTTGTCCAGTGGTAGTACTTACCAGGAAATGTATTCAGCTTACTCAGTAGACCAAAAGGGCATTTAAAACTACAAATACTAAGACAGGGAAACTTCCTGTACTTGGATTGTGCTCTAGTTAGAAAAGTTTAATTGCATCATTAGGCTTTTTCATTAGTGAGCCAAATGACTTTAACACCCTGCCCTCTGCACTGGCTTGAATTCAAAACTATGGTGGCATTTCAGGGAGTGAGATTACGGTAACATTATGGCAGCTAAGTGCATAAATTGAATGTAAGATGCTGAATACTTGCTTGAACTGAGTCCCACTACAGATTCTTGAACAAATTGCTTGAATTCTTTGTAACTGATTTTTGGGGAATGTTCCAACATAATTTTCAAATTGTTTATGTACCAAGGTAAAGCCTTAATTTGTATATGCTTTAGCACAATAAGATTCACTGCCTCTGGGATGCTGTTTAGTTTGTATTTTGTTTAATGTTTTTCTCATAGGAAGAAAAACCGGACTTCTGTACTTAGATCTATTATACATTAAAAAGCTGCTCTTTCAGCATTAGAGCTATAAATGAATGTTATCTTATGGGATAAACAATCTAGTTTTTAGCTATATGAGCCATGTTTATTATGGTGCTAATGTTCAAGAGCTACTTTTGGATTATTTCCTCCATTTTCTGTGATGTGCCTAGTGGCAGAGCTCACCAATTCATGCTTGGGCATGTTGCAGGTCTTGGGGCCTCCAGCTAGTTCTTTTGGTGTTCTGAGTCCACACCTTCTTGATGTGTTTTGGTGGGAGACAGAAAGTACCTTGATTTCTAAGCTCAAAGAGTTTTACAATTGACCTTATGAGTGAAGAATTTTGGAGCTTTGTAAGACCTTTTTAGCAGTAGTGATCTCAAACCCATTATGAGCTCCAAGCTCCCCCTCCCTTGTGTAACTGCTGGGAGCAGTAACATCACTGCAAGCCCCTGGAATAGCTGGAAGGAATATGATCTTGTAAATAGGAAAGCTGTCACTTAAAAAAATTGTATTGTTTACCTACTAGCCATGTATCTCTTGAAATCATTTTGTCATGTTTACAATGATGTACCTTACTGGTAACAAATTAGTTTGATGTTTAACAAATAGTGCCTTTAGTAAATTATTTTACAACCAAAACATGTTGTTTTTTGTTAGATCAACTTAGCTGAATGTAAAGTCTACACTGAGATATAGAACAAGAAATCTAAGTTTCTGTTCATTGGCTAGGTTTTAGTTTTGTTGTAAATTTAAGAGACTTACTTTTTTTATATCAGTTTTACGTTTGTACCAAAATTGAGCATAAAGTACGGAGTTCCCATATACCCCCTTGGCCACACACACACAGCCTCCCCTCAAAGGTTTTGGTTTTGAGGGATTAAAGTAAAAGGCTAAGTGACTTTCTCTCATATATTTTTACAATGAAGTTAAGTACTGAAACAAGCAACCTATACTATTAGAAACAGCAAAGCTTCCAGAGTGGTTTTTAAAATAATCTCCCTAAAATTAGGTGCAAAAGTATACAGCAGCTAACCCAAATATAAAGTAATCCTTGAAATTAAAAGAGGCTAGACTCTAGTATCTTGACCACATAAATTTTTAATGAGGTATAATTACATTAACAGTTGAGGTAACAACTTGCATAGGTATTTAAATGAGTGATTTTAAACTTTAGCCATTTAATACTGAAGCTGTATTTTTGGCATAAATGATTTGTCTGTTCAGAGATAAATTCTCATTGCACTTCATGATCAGCTGCCCCAATGACCCGTTCTCTGAAATTTAAGTAAAATTTACTAATAGAGGTCCTTTTCAAGCTTATACTTAATAGATGATCAGTAGCAGAGAACAGCATTCCACAGGATATTATCTTTCACTGAGATTTCAACCTGTAGGGAAACCCTCTTAAAAAAGGAAAAAATCTTCCAGTGGTTAACCCTGAGCTAAGATGTTAAATAGCTGATCTATAGAGGTTAGTGAAGAGTTACCAGCAGTTGGATTTTGAAGAAATCTAGTAAGATTATTAAGAGCAGAATTTTCATACTGTATTTTTTTAATAAGATGCAAGTTTAGATAATTTTTAATTAAAAAAGTAAGGGCCCAGTGTTTGAGTATCTGAGGCTCCTAATCTTCACATAATAGGAGCAAAACTTATCCAAGCCTTTAGCTATTTAGAAATATAAGATGCTGAACATGTTGCTCAGTTGCCAATTTTTTTTCTCTTCAAGAAGACAATTTTTTTCCCTCAAAAATCTTGATACGATATGGTACAAAGCTTTTAAGAGATCTAATGTTAAACATATAAAATGAACTTATTCACGTTAAACTGTACTTGTATATCATAATACACTGCTGAATTCAGATTTTTGATAAGACTGTTTATTTAGAATCTGGACAAACCTGTTTGCTGCCAAACAAATCATCATTGTAAGTCCCAGCCATCATTGTTTTCATGTCCACAGTACTGAAGTAATTTAAATATACTATTTATAAAGCTGTCATTTTCATTTTGGACTATGCCAAATAAAGAACAATTATTAAAACTTAATAAATTTTTGGAAAAATGGAAGTTCCGTTCACCAAAGTAATGTCTATTCTGAGCCCTGTAACACACAAAGCCTCAGGAATATAAATTAGTGTGATTGATGATTATTTAGGTGATACCTTGATATTTCACAGTAGTAGTTTAACTCCCTTCAAATGGCAAAGATAACTTCAGCAACAGATGGCCTGAAAGAAATTTTTTTTTTGGTATGACTATTAGTAAAGAAAGTATCTAATTTTCCATCTAATAAGAATTTGTATAGAAAATGCCTATAAAAGATAAATAAATGTATAAAATGCCACCTGAATTTCGGTAAAAGATTGCACAAATTCATGATCTGAGCCAATTAAGACATCAAAATAAAAAAGAGGTAATGCTAGTCTGAAGTAAACACAAAGTTTAAAACTCCCAAGTACTTGAAAAAAGTTTAGTTACCTGCTTGCTGTCATTGATACACATATTTATGCTAATCTTGTTTCTGTAAAAGGAGTTTTGTTGTAGATACAAAATGTATAAACAGTGCACTGATTCCTAAGTAAAAAAACAATGAAACTCCAAATTGTAAGCCCTTTTAAAAAGTATATATAAAATCGCAAGAAGAAAGCCCCACTGTCTTTGGATCAGCTAAGGATTTCATTAGAAGAGGTATCAGCTTCTTCATTGGGATGTTGGCTACCAGACAGGAATTCTGGAGGCAAGAGTTTAGAATGTCCATTCTCAGTAACTCGCTGGGTATAAAACAAGATATAAGCTTGGGCCTTGCATACTTCATCCATAGTGCACATGCTTAGCTTGGAATCATTGCAGTGTACCCAGAACCCTAGAGTGAAGCACAGAAATATACCTTAATGTTTATAAAATAACTTTTTAGAAGTTTCTAATATAAATTAAAATGGATTTAAAGGCATTATGGTCTCAATGAGAGTTATGTTTCTTTGAAGGGAAAATAATCAGCCAATTCATTTCTATTAATGAGAAATATAGCTTGGCAGTATGTTATTCTGGAATCATCTACCTGTATTCTAGAAGTAATCTGAAGTTAAAAAATCTTATTAGTTCACTTGACACTATCTTTAATTCTAGGTATAATCCGACCAGTTAATGCTTTTGCTGCTAATCATACTGTAAAGCAAACAGTGTGCAACTCACTCTTGGTAGTTTACTGTTAAATTAATTGCATTCGTGGATTATGTGGGCTTTTTCTCCATCTTTTTTTTGGGTGAGGGGGAATGGTATGAATGGGGAGGCTCAGTCCTCGTTCAGTAGTAGTTGAAGGAAGGGGAAATAAAAAGTGAAACCTAAGTCAATTTTGCCACCTATGAAGACTGTCCTTGAGGGTCCATGGAGGCAGTAAGTGAAAGTGAGTTTTAAAACCTGAACTCGGGGTGCCTGGGTGGCTCAGGTGGTGAAGCGTCTGCCTCTGGCTCATGTCATGATGCCAGGGTCCTGGGATCCAGCCCTGTGTCAGGCTCTCTGCTCAATGGGGAGTCTGCTTCTCTCTCTCCCTCTGCCCCTCCCCCCATCCTTTCTGCCCCCTCCCTCTCTCTCTCCCTCAAATAAACAAAATCTTTAAAAAATAAAAAAGAAAACCTGAACTCAGAGTTTGTTCTAAATATCTGTGATCCCCAGTTCATTAATGCTCTGTTCTCTAACAAAATTAACAAGATGGAACCAGTAGACAGAGGACTTGTCCTTACAAATACGCTTATAAGATAGCAAAATGACTTTTAACTAATGTGACCATCCTTATTATCCTATTGCTACAGCCTCTGAAAGTCAAAGCTACTATAATCCTGCAGAAAATATTCCATTTTCTGCACAAATCCTTGATTTCTTTTTGTTTTTTAAGAAATGCAGAAGTATTATTGAAAAAAAAGGGTCAGGGGTGCCGGGGTGGCTCAGTGGGTTGCCTCTGCCTTCTGCTCAGGTCATCCCAGGGTCCTGGGGATGGAGCCATGCATCGGGCTGTCTGCTCAGCAGGGAGCCTGCTTCTCTTCCTCTCTCTCTGCCTGCCTCTCTGCCTACTTGTGATCTCTGTCTGTTAAATAAATCAATAAAACAAAACAAAACAAAAAAAAGTATTGTTAAAAAAAAAAAAAGGTCAAGTGGCTTCACTGAAGATGATTAGTGGCCAATTTAGAAATTGTAAAGCCTGAATACCAGTTTCCAGGTGTGACCCAAAATAAAATACTTTCCCCATCTATATACCTCCTTCAGAATTATAGCAGTAGGCAGTGTAGTGTCCTGAGCCAAATCCTTTCCCATGGTGCATTACTACAGCAGATAAATCATAGATAAAACATTCTGGTCTGAGGGATTTCAGGGATTCCCTGCAGCAATAAGGCTCCATGTTTAAGATTTCTTCAAAGCCAACATGAACACCAATTTTCTCTCGGTTATTACGTCCTGACCACCTGTGAACAAACCAGGGTAAAATAAAAAAAAGTCAAGGGAATATAACCATGTACTAGGTTCAGACAGTCATAATAAAAGGCCTCAATATAGAATACAAAGTGTCATATGTAAAATAATGTAAATATAAAATCCTTTCAGCACTGAAGTTGGCTATAAATGGAAAAATTTAGGTTCATTTAACAGGTCTGGTCAGGTTTTAGAATATTTGTCTTCTGCAGTTAATTGATAGTGGAAGTAAATCAGCTTTCAGCAAAGGAAATTATGGCCTAGTAGCAGTTGCCCCCTTCTAATAGACTAATTCAGGGTACCAAAGGGTTTTTAATTCTCTCTTGCCTTGTCACACCATGTGGAAGATACTCCAGAATCTAGAATTTGTTCTTGGGAGACAAAACCTGGACCTTTCCTGGCCAGGTATATGGAAAAAGCAGAACAAAAAACAGGCACCTCTAATTCTTTGGAACACTTTAGAGCTCTTCTAAGAAAAAAATAGGAACTGTAACCCTTCCCTGTAAGTCAGCACAACACTCATTAGGGATAGAACTCAAATAATGCCTCTGTACTGTCATTTTCTCAGTCTGTTGGTCATGCTTCCTCTTATTGAACCAAGCACAGCAAACAATGTTTTTATCACGCACACAGTATGAGCTGGTGCTACAGGGGAAAATAATGTGTTGTTCTAGAAACTGTAATGAAGCTTGGTTTACAGTGGTACAGAGCCAAAAGACAGACACAGATGAAAATATGATAGCATTAAAGTACTAAAACATGAGGTTATGACAATAGTAAGCAGAGAAGGAGAAAGGAAGATAGGTTTTGTGAAGCAGAAATATGTGAAAATACTATTAGCACACTATAAAATTGTGTGGAACTAAAGATGAGACTTGCAAATTAAATTATCTGGTGGGAGTCAGAGTCATATCCCAAAACTTCTCCCATGAAATGTATAAGATCCTATATTCAATGCACCTGTTAAGTAGTCAACATGGAAGACCAAGCATATAAAAAAATGGGACTTGCTTAACACAAGTTCCTATAATTCCTATCATTCAAAAGATTCTTTTAGTTTACCATATCATTCAAACTTTACATTATTTAATGCTAAATAATGCTAAATAAATATCATTTAGATGATAATCCATCTAAATAGACAATACTCATTCCTATTGATTAAATTGGGTACCCAGTTTCTTTTCTGCTGATGGAAATACAGTAAAATGATAACAAGATAACACTATACCCCAAGTTCATAGTAGTTTGCTTCAAAGAGAAGGGAGAGCATTGAACTGGGAGGCACACATGGGGAGTGTCTAAGATACCAGAAATGTTCCATTTCTTACGCTTTTTCAGAGGCTCCTCTATACCCCTCCCCTATCCCATTTTCCCTTTTATATTTTATATATCCGATATATTTTATACATTGGCAAATACAATGGTGCTTTTGAACAGATGAAGAAAAAGGAGAAAGATAAATGTGGTAAAGGCAGCATAAACAAAATCTCTGAATCAGAAATAAACATGGCATGAAGGGTCAAAAATGTTTTGGGCAAAGGACAGAGATAGGGTCAAATAAGTTTAACTCAAACAAGAGCTTAAAATACCAGATTAAAGCTGCAATTAGGAAGAACAGGAAGTTCTTCAACAGTATCATAGCCAATTCAGCACAAATTTAAGTAACCAAAATTTAAGTCTTTTCAGTTCTGTCTTTACAGAATCTCGTTTATGCTCTTACTTCTCCATGCTCCCTGGCCCTTCTTACCTGGTCATGGACTACAATATTAACCTCCTAACTAATCTTCTTGTTTTTATTCCACTTGTATTAATGCACAGTGGCAGGTCTCACCTGATTTCACTAAACCTTTTTTGTATACCCTTCCCTGTTCTTCCTCCATACTTCATGTTACTCCCTTAGGCTAAAGTGCTCCTCCTCCTGAATATGCCCCATTAATTCACTTAATAAATATTTTGGGGCAACTACTATGCACAGAACTTGGTTCTGGGCCTTGAGACACAGGCATAGACAAGGTCCCTGTCATTACCGAGCTCTTGTTCCACTGCCAGAGGGAGAGGGGTAAGTAAATAAACTACAGATTGCAGGTAGTGGGTTTTGCCATTTATGCAAAAATGGGGTAATGTGATAATGAGGGTTGGGTGGTGCTATTTTTAAATAGGACGGTTGGGGAAGTGTGCTCTTAAGAATGGACATATGGGGGCGCCTGGGTGGCTCAGTGGCTTAAGCCTCTGCCTTCAGCTTGGGTCATGGTCTCGGGGTCCTGGGATCGAGCCCCATATCGGGTTTCCTGCCCAGTGGGGAGCCTGCTTTCCCCCTCTCTCTGTCTGCCTCTCTTCCTAATTATAATCCCTCCTGCTGTCAAATAAATAAATATATTAAAAAAAAAAAAGGAATGGACATATGAACTGAGACTTGAATGACACAAAGACCCCTATGCCATCAGACTTTGGGAACATTTAGACATCAGCTAACTCCCTCTTCCAAATCTCTGATAAATCAATTTGTATATAACTTGTGATACTTAGCATTTTTCTTTTTTCTTTTTAATTTTTAAAAAATTTTAACGAGGCTCCATGCACAACATGGGGCTTGAACTCTCAACCCTGAGATTATGAGTCGTATACTCTACCAACTGAGCCAGCCAGGTGTCCCCATAGTATTTCTATTTCACTACTATTTCTGTGCATGCCTGACTATAATCTTGAGGAAAGACTCCTACTTTATATTCCACAAGGAATATAGAACATCTTGCATTTAACAGCACTCACATGTTACTTGTTGACTATATCTTTAACAGCTTCCATAAGTAACTGAAATAACTGGGAAGTGGGGTTGAGAAGAAAGAGGTACTGGACTTTTACTTTACCTTCTGCAAAGTTTGGATTGTTTTAAAATATTTTATTTATTTATTTGGTAGGGGTAGAGATCACAAGCAGGCAGGCAGGGAGGCAGGCAGAGAGGGAGGAAGCAGGCTCCCTGCTGAGCAGAGAGCCTGATGTGGGGCTCGATCTCAGGGGACTCGATCCCAGGACAGAAGCTTTAACCCACTGAGCCACCCAGGTGCCCCAAGTTTGGATTGTTTTAAAAAACATGTATTATTTTAATTATTTAAAAAAAAGAAAAACTTTAAGGGGAGCCTGGGTGGCTCAGTTAAGTGCCTCCCTTGGGCTCAGGTCATGATTTTAGAGTTCTGGGGTCAAGCAGGCTCCCTTCTCAGCAGGGGAGCCTGCTTCTCCCTCTCCCTCTGCCCTGGCTCATGTGTGCTCTCTCTCTTGCTCACTCAGTCTCTCAAAAAATAAATATAATCTTAAACACACACACACACAAAACTTTAAACAAGCCAAAAACCAATATGTATGAAAAACATAATAGTCTCGAAAGTTTTCAAATCATCACACATAAAGTAACTTAAGAACAAGCTCTAAGGTTAACATGGTTATTGCGAAGTATGAAACCATATGCTTTGCTTAACCAACAGTTTTGCAAAGTAATTTGTCTGACTAAATGTATTTCTGAACTCTACAGTCTTTTTTGTTTTTGTTTTTGTTAACTGCTCTGAATTGAACTGCTATACCTTAGATATTTTCCAAGAATGAGGCAATTGGGTCAAATACTCAAGTTATGAATTTAAAACTTTTATACCTAAAACATGTTGAATATTAAACTCTGTAAGCAGAAGCTTACAAGAATAATATTACAGACCAAAATGTGAAGGGTCTACTCATTGGCGATGCATTCTACAAGGGAAACTAACCAGACGCTTAGTTACTGAAAATGGTGTCTATTGATTAAGGCTAGAGATAATGACAACATTTTTTTTTATCTTTAAAAAAACACAAAAGTAGGGGCACCTGGGTGGCTCAGTGGGTTAAGCCTCTGTCTTCGGCTCAGGTCATGATCTCAGGGTCCTGGGATCGAGCCCCACATCAGGCTCTCTGCTCGGCAGGGAGCCTGCTTCCCCTCTCTCTCTCTACCTGCCTCTCTGCCTACTTGTGATCTCTGTCTGCCAAATAAATAAAATCTTTAAAAAAAAAATTAAAAAACACAAAAGTAGATAGATGTGAAGTCATCTACTAGCCAAGTATATACTATTAACATCTGATTCATCACATGTGTTAAATTTTGAAATACTATAAGCACAAGGAATGATTAACTTCAGAGTGTGTATTTGGAGGGGTGACTGACTGGCTGGCTCAGTTAGTAGAGCATAAGACTTGATCTTGGGGCTGTAAGTTCAAGCCCCAAACTGAGTATAGAGATTACTTAAAAACAAAAAAATATTTAAAGCAAACAAACCAACATACAAAAGAAGTGTGTATTTGGAATACTACTACTACTAACCTGAATCGTTTGAGATGTAGTCTGAGAACTTGAGGTAGGTGGCAAATCATAAGCTGTTTTTGTGCTTCTGTGAGTACAACTGATTTTGAAGAAAACCTTCTACGCTTTGCTGTGATATCAAAGACAGAATGAGAATCAAATTTAAAGATAAAAGGAAATATTGAGTAAACTTTAAGCACTTTAGACATGTATTATTAAACATTTTCTCTGTTACAGGTATTGTATTGTGGTACAGATAAAGACATGGCCTCACAAAAAACTTAGAGGCACACAATTTAAGAGCTAGTCAGGCAGACAGACATGTAAACAATTAAGCACCTGATTTAATATACTCTTACAAATAAGGCAAAAGAATGATCTAGTGCTATAATATTTTAAAATGGATTTGGCTATGCCAATTAGAGGATAAGTTAAAACTGTCCCTAAACATACTTTAATATACTCTTCTCAAATTCTTAATTTAAAAAAGCATCACAGTTCATCTACTGAGGCTAACTGGAATGCCGGGGTGGGGTCCTTACTAGTTCAGAACATCCTTCCCCACTTTCTGACAGAGCAGTCCTCTTCCAGCTCTGAGCCTAAGGCCTCCCTCAGTGTCTTGCTTTTGCTATTTTGGTACCAGATCTTAAACAAGCAGCACTTAGGATTCTTTTTGTTGTCTCTTCTGCTTCTCTGGAGGTCCACCCATGAATTGTGCCTGCAGCTTCTGGCTGTGCCACTATCCACTAGAGTTTGCTCCGGATACCCAGGAGCTGTCCTTCAACTGATACAACAGCTCTGACTCAAGCCACAGCACCAGCTGCTTCTCACGCAGGTGGTGGAACCAGCCCCCACGAGGCTGTCCTGTAAGCTGTCTACATTTGCCACAGGTGGCCTGTCCTCTAGGTCTCTATCCCTGAGATCCAGCTATCCAGTGCTGCTGAATGTCCTGTACCTACTTTTGGATCATCTCCCTGAATACACGGCTCACATATAGCTAGATAAGTGATACCAGGGCGCCAGGTTGGCTCAGATGGTTAAGTGTCTGCCTTCGGCTCAGGTCACGATCCTGTGGTCCTGGGGTTGAGCCCCACATCAGGGTCCCTGCTCAGTGGGGAGCCTGCTTCTCCCTCTGCCTCTCTCTCAGTCTCTCATGAATAAATAAATAAAAATTTTTTAAAAAAGTGATATCAACTCCCTGACTTATAATTTTAAACATCTGCCTTTATATATTAAATTACAGCAGCTCTTTTAGGACTTTGAGAGACCCAGTAAACACACACAAAAATGTTATAAAACCGTATTCTGCATTTGTTCATGATATCTTTCTATTCCCAGATTTGGTGGATGAAAGCATCTAGGACCATTCACATTTATGTCCAAGCAAAAAAGTACGTCACCATTTGAATTTGATAAAGGTTCACTTTTTTTCAAACCTTATAAATCCTAGGCTATTTATCACAGAGTTCATATTAGATAGCACTCAGAAAATGTTCATATAAGTTATTCTAAAAAAACCATCAACTGATGTGACATTTCTTCAATGCTGAACTATCCAATACATCTTTTATATTATCTTAGAAGTTTAGTATCTAAAACCCTAAGATCATATTTTTCAAACATGGAAATTAGAGAGAATACCTAAAAATGTATAGCATAAACACTAAGATACCACACACACATTGATAGAGAAGATAAAGACACCAGAAAAAGATACAGCAGCTCTGTGATGTTTTATACACAATTTCCCTGAAGAATGACGCTTCCCTTTAACTGAAAGGATTATTTCATTCCCCAATGCTGGGGGGGAGGGGCTCTCTCAGAGAGAATTTCTCATAATAGATCTTAATTGTTGATTTCTTCCATTACATATGTGAGCACCTTGAAAGTGTTTTACTTCTATCCAAAGCAATTAGAACAATGAATAATATAGAAGAGATAGTCAGTAGATGGTTTTTTACTAAATCTTTGTTTTTATGAAGCCTATCTCTATAGCAGTAGTCCAGCTATGTATTTCCTATTGTATAGGTATGCATACACACTTATATACATATATTATCTATACATCAATGTTCTGATATGTAGCAAAAAGACTCTTAAAGCATTTTACTTAGTACTAAATAATGCGTTTTCCTTTTACTAGTCCTCATCGCTACTTTATTCTACCTCACATATTAAGTTCAGATTTCTTATTTCATGAATCCTTTCCCTCCATATTTGACTATGGGATCAAAAAAAAAATTTAACGTCACCAATAATGCAAAACACATAGTTCACAAATGCCAGTTATAAAGTAGAAATATCTATCCCAGTTTCTTTTGATGAACTAACAAAATAACAGTTATTTCCAGAACTGCTACTTCAGGAATTTCTTTCAGCTTCCTCTCATTTGTGTTATCCTTGTTAATCTTAGAAAAGCAAAGAGAACATACAGTCTCTACTTACAGTTACAGTGGTCACATATGTAGATTTTTCCTTCTAAAGCTTCAGTTTCTGTGAATTTGGCCAGCATTTCAGTAA
The DNA here is from genome assembly GCF_002288905.1 of Enhydra lutris kenyoni. Lineage (NCBI taxonomy): Eukaryota > Metazoa > Chordata > Mammalia > Carnivora > Mustelidae > Enhydra > Enhydra lutris. Next base: position 8,600,563 of record NW_019154091.1, on the reverse strand, counting down.
CCAGACATGGCTGGGAAGCAATATCTTTTCCATTGCATTGGTATCTTTCTGGAAATTCCAGTGATAAGTCCCAGAAAGGTTCTATGGTATTTGATTTGTTTTCACATGCAAGACATGTAACCTGCAAATAAAAATATTAGTTTCTCAGATTACAATCCTATCAAAATATTTACTCCCTTCACTATAGAAGTCACTGCTGTAAATTAGCTTTTCTTCTGAAAATACACTGTCAGAATTCTGAGTAATCTGCTTCATATTATTTTCAGGGATTTTTTTTCATTATTATAATTTTTCCTTTCAATAACTGTCATTAAACCCACTAGTACTGGTAGGGTTTATTTTATTTATTTATTTTTTAAAAAGATATATTTGTCAATGAGAGAGAGGAGATAACAAGCAGGGGGAGCAGCAGGCAAAGGGAAAGGGAGAAGCAAGCTCCCCGCTGAACAGGGAGGTCAATGTAGGGCTTGATCCCAGGACCCTGAGATCATGACCTGAGCAGAAGGCAGAGGCTTTAAGCCACTGAGCCATCCAGGTGCCCCTTTCCTTACTTATCTTTCATTAATTTTCTCTCCCCAAATCCCTGTAACTTTTTAACAGTGATACAAATAAAATACTATTTGTATATTTTTATATATAGCCCTACCAACTGATAACTTCAAAAGACAATACATTTAATGTAAATGATGTCATACTCTCACACGCATCCTTGCACAATTCAAAATATGAAGTTGTAACTTTCTGGAAAGAAATTTGTAGCCAAGGATCAAAAGTCCTACCCTTTGACAAAGTAATTCTAGGACTCTGTCTTAGTGAAATCATTAGAAGAAAATGTATTGAGACATTATAATAACAGAAAAATTGGAAATAGTTTACAAGTCAACAATACAGGAATGGGTAAATAAATTATGGTATATACATATAATGGACGTTGACATGTTGTTAAAAAAAATGATCAAATATCTTAATGACTATGAAAAACCTTTACCTTAATAATGAAAAAATGAAAAAAAAAAAAGATAAATTTGGGGTGCCTGGGTGGCTTACTTGGTTAAGTGACTGCCTTCGGCTCAGGTCATGATCCTGGAGTGCCTGGATGAGTCTCACATGGGGCTCCCTGCTTGGCAGGGAGTCTGCTTCTCCCTCTGACCCTCCCCCTTCCCATGCTCGCTCTCTCTCTGATCCTCTCCCTCTCAAATAAATAAATAAAATCTTTGGGGGAAAAAAAAAGCAGGTAAATTCATCATGACTGCACAAGTAGGAGAAAATATAAAATGTACAGAAGAGGGGTGCCTGGGTGGCTCAGTCAGTTAGCATCTGACTTTGGCTCAGGTCATGATCCCAGGGTCCTGAGATAGAGCCCTCTCTTGGGCTCCCTGCTCAGTGGGGGATCTGCTTTTCCCTCTCCCTCTGCCACTCCCCCTCCTTAAGTTCTTTCTCTCTTCCTCTCTTAAATAAACAAAATTTTTTAAAAAATGTGCAAAAGAAAGGGTTGCGTGGGTGGCTTAATCAGTTAAAATGCCCCCCCCCTTTTTTTTTAGATTATTTATTTATATGATAGAGATCACAAGTAGGCAGAGGCAGGCAGAGAGAGAGAGAGGGGAAAGAAGGCTCCCGGCTGAGCAGAGAGCCTGGTGCAGGGCTTGATCCCAGGACCCTGAGATCATGACCTGAGTTGAAGGCAGAGGCTTAACCCACTGAGCCACCCAGGTGCCCCATAAAGTGCCTGACTCATGATCAGATCTTGATCGCAGGGTCAATGAGTTCAAGCCCCGTGTTGGGCTCCACATGGAGCCTACTTAAAAAACAAAAACAAAAACAAAACTTTTTTTTTTTTAAGATTTTATTTATTTGACAGAGATCACAAGTGGGCAGAGAGGCAAGCAGAGAGAGAGAGGAGGAAGCAGGCTCCCTGCAGAGCAGAGAGCCCAATGTGGGACTCGATCCCAGGACCCCGAGATCATGACCTGAGCCAAAGGCAGAGGCTCAACCCACTGAGCCACCCAGGTGCCCCAACAAAAACAAAACTTTAAATAAAAATAAAAACAAAAATTTTAATGTATAGAAGAAAAAAAAACCTAGAAGAAAGTATACCAAAATATTAATAGTTTTATGTGTGGGTTGTGGGGTTATGGGATAAGGGGATGATTTTTCTTTTGCTACGTAGACTTACCATATCATTCGGGTTTTTATGACTATATATTACTTCTGTTTATAATAGTGCATTTTAACTTTGTTTTAAAGTAAGCTCTGGGCCCAACATAGGACTTGAACTCACCACCTCAAGGATCAAGAGCTGCATGTTCTACTGACTGAGCCAGCCAGGCTCTCCTATTAATGGTGCTTTTTAAGCTTTTAGATAAAAGTGGTGGAAAAATAAAATTGCATGCAACACAAGAAACAAGTCTTACCTGATAAATGGCACAATGTAGAACTTTGCATTTCTGAAACATTAAGTGGAATAAACATCAAAGATAAACCCTAATAATTACACATGAAATACTTAAGGCACCTGGCTGGCTCAGTCAGTAGAGCATGCAACTCTTGATTTCAGGGTTGTGAGTTTGAGCCCCACGTTGGGCATAGAGCTTTAAAAAATTTTTAAAATATGGGGGCGCCTGGGTGGCTCAGTGGGTTAAAGCCTCTGCCTTCGGCTCAGGTCGTGATCCCAGGGTCCTGGGATCGAGCCCCGCGTCGGGCTCTCTGCTCTGCAGGGAGCCTGCTTCCTCCCCCCTCTCTCTCTGCCTGCCTCTCTGCCTACTTGTGATGTCTCTCTCTCTCTGTCAAACAAATAAAAAAATCTTAAAAGAAAAAAGATATATATATTTAAGCTACATTCCAGAAAAGTACGCTATAAGGACAAAAGATTGTATCATTACTGTGAAAGTAGAACAGAGGAGCAGAGGCAGGTGTACAAGGGGAAAGAAAGGACCTGTACAGCCCAACTGCCTAAAACAAAAGATTTTTAAGCTCTGTGTGATGGAAAAGTAGAGAGCCTTATGTCTAGTAATAGTTTACCAATAAGTCCACTCATTATAGAGAGCTATTAATTAGATGGAAGATTCTGGTTTCGTGATTCCTTTTCACAAGGGAAACTTTTATAGCTGTAATTAAAATAAAGGAAAACCATTTAGGATTATTCTCAATGAAATCACGTCTATTTACTTTAAAACTTCCCTACCTATTTGTTAAAGCTTTCAGGCTTTTCCCCCTTTGGTTTTATAGAAAGTCCTCCAGGGCTACTTCTTCATTCCTGAAATTACTAAAATCCATTCTCAGGGCAGCAGCATCTTCAAATCTATTCCCTGTGGGGTTAAACCCTCTCTTCTCAATCCCTCAGAAAATGAATTTAATATTATCAACCTAAGAAGCTGTTTCCTGATTCCCTCTCCCCACAAAAAAAAAAAAAAAAAAATCATTGATACCATAGGTGAAAAACTACTTCCAGTGATTCATGAAGGAAACATGTAAATCAGTGAAACACTGTAAATGAGTGAGCTGACTTCTGTAAAAGCAATCTATTTTGATGTGAAAATAGTACTAGCTCTAACACACTAGAAATACAGAGAAAATGCATTTTTAGGCTTCATTTTATGAATTCCCAAGATGAAAATAAGTTTAAAAAAAACCCCATACCTGACTAAGAAGTTGTCCATGAAAAATATTATTCACAACATTCAGAACCTGTTTGATAAGTTTCCTTTGAGAAGAAGGGATAAGAGCTGGTAACCTAGTACCAGTTGTCTCCAGTTCATGTTGTATTTTATCCAAAAGTTCACAAAGAAATTCCTGAGCATCCTGTTGGGCATAACCACGAAAAGCTGGAATTAGTCTCCACACGGAGTGCAGCATGGCAAATGGTGAGACCAAGGCCCACTTTCCAGACCACATGACTTGGAACAAAGTATGCAGTTCATGACAGAGAGAAATGTACTGGGAACTTGGCTCCCTTGGCTGAATAAGTTCCATCTTTCTACTCTTTGGCGCTCCACCACTTAGTCCTAATGACAAACTTGGATGTCTGGAGGGAGCACTGCCTGTATCTTTTTCTTGGCATTCATTCATTTGATATACTGTATCTGTGATTGGTGGGTGCTTATAAGGTGATCTTGTCTTATCACTAGCTGTCACAGCCAGCCATCGGTTCAGATCAAGTTTTAAAAAACATTGCCGAAAAATAAGTAAATGACTCAACACTTGAAGAACAGAATTCATATAGCAAGTATTTCCCAAATTTCTCAATCCCGTTACACCAGGGGTTACTATTGGTCTTCTTTTACCTGAGTCGTCACTGGCTTTTTTTAATCTTACATCTTCTGAGGTAGATACTATTTTATCTTTTGCTGGTGATGCTGGGGTTTGTGGTGAAACTTGAACAGGAACGATTTCTACTGTGGTAGACTGAGCTAGACCTTGCAAACGTAAACTCTTTCTAGGAGGTATAGTTTCCAGTTCTGCTTTAACTTGAAACTCTAATTCTTGTCGTCTTTTCCTTACTTCTCTTTTTGCTATTTTTTCCTGAAATTGTTCCTCTTGCCGTTTTCTTCCAATGGGTGATTGCTCAAACCAAGTTCGAAAGATTTTACTCATTAATATCCTTCTCCTGTGCCAAAGAGCAGTATACATTTGATCTTCATTTTGAAGCAGAGATCGGGTGCCATCCTGTAAGTAGTAATTATCATCACTCGTACCCATAGACCGCAAAACCCTTCCACTACGAGTGGTGCACTGATAATTTTGACTTTTGATTGCACTTAACATACTTCGTAGTAACTTCATGTCTCCAGTTGCATTATCATTAAGAACATAATCATCACAAAGGTAACAAAAAACATACATCTCATTCACCTCCAGCGCTACAGGATGACTGCTTTCTTGAAAGTGCTTGAGTGCATGTTCTTCAATGTATCTTCCACAGGCAACATGAGAACAGCTAAGGCAAGCCCAAATCGACTCAGTTGTATTGCAGTCCACACAATGCCACTTCTGAGGGTTGAGGATGGAATGGTCTTGAGCAAGCCGCAACTGCCCAATATGTTTGCACTTATCCATTGTTAACATTTATTTAGTCTAGCTGAGAAATGCATAATCCAAACAAGTCTCTGTTCACGATACCTGAAGCATCTGAAAACTAAGCAGAATAATACCATTTTTTAAATAAAAGAGCCAATATTTTTATAAGGTATTTTACCAAAATTATTTTATCTATGTTTTAAGATTTGATTTGTTCATTATTCATCTCAGAGAGAGAAAAGGGGGCGCCTGGGTGGTTCAGTCCATTAAGCGTTTGCCTTAGGCTCGGGTCACGATCCTAGGGTCCTGGGATTGAGTCCCTCAAAATAGGGCTCCCTGCTTGGCAAGGAGTCTGTTTCTTCCTTTGCCCCTCCCCCCACTCACATGTGCACGGCACTCTCTCTCTTTCACAAAAATAAAATAAACAAAATCTTTTTAAAAAAGAGACAGAGGGAGAAAGTGGTGGGGTTATGGACATTGAGGAGGGTATTTGCTATGGTGAGTGCTGTGAAGTGTGTAAACCTGGCGATTCACAGACCTGTACCCCTGGAGCTAATAATACATTATATGTTTATAAAAAATTTTAAAAATTATTTAAAAAATAAAAGTATTTTTTACACAATATATTTTTTTACACAATATTTTTTTACACAATATTTTTTTTTACACAAGTGCAGGGGAGAAGCAGAGGGAGAAGCAGACTCCCCACTGAGCAGGGGGTCCTGATCCCAGGACCTGGAGATCATGACCAGAGCCAAAGGCAGAGGCTTAATCATCTGAGTCACCCAGGTGCCCTTCAAGAATAATTTTATAGGGGCACCTGGGTGGCTCAGTGGGTTAAGCCTTTTCCTTCGGCTCAGGTCATGATCCCAGGGTCTTGGGATCGAGCCCCCCATGGGGCTCTCTGCTCGGCAGGAAGCCTGCTTCCCCGCCCCCCTCTCCTGCCTCTGCCTGTTTGTGATCTCTGTCTGTCAAATAAATAAGTAAATAATTTAAAAAAAAAGAAGAATTTTATAAATTTGCTTCATCTCCTCCCAATTTCTGGGCTGCCTGTCATAATACCATAGGCAGTTCCCACCATTCCCTTGCTCTAGAGGTCTGTTAATCTCTCATCTGCCTTGCTCTGAAAGAACACACACTTCACTTTACTTTCTTTAAAAACGAGTGTCTGGGGGGCTTAGTTGTTAGGTGTCTGTCTTTGGCTCGAGTTGTGGTCCCACGGTCCTGGGACTGAGTTCTTGCGTTGGACTCCCTGCTGGGCGGGAAACCTGCTTCTCCCTTTCCCACTCCCCACTGCTTGTGCCCCACCCCTGTCAAATAAATAAATAATCTTAAAAAAAAAAAAAAACTTTATAATTTAAAAAAAATTTTCTGCCACCATCTACTGGTAAAGAATGGGTAATGACCCCTTTTCAATGAACTAGAAAAAGATCTATCCTTTTACCCAACAGTCAAGGGCTGTTTACAAAATTACATTCTGTTTCTTAAAAATTGGGGCTGGCAAGACTCAAATATATCTCACAAATATCTACATTCTGAGAGCCCTATCCACAGAGTTTTTAAAGCATAACCATAGTTAAAAGCATGAGATCTGAAACAAAAACTTAGAGGTAAGAATTCTACCTCTGCTACATACTGTTTATATGTCTGATTTGAGCAAATATTTTAACGTCTTTAAAATTCTTCTGTAAAACAGGGAAAACTCATACCAACTTCAATGAAGAACGGAGATAATATAAAATATTTGTCTAACACACAGTAAACACCCAATAAATGGTAGCTATAATGAACATCTATTTATTTAAATAAATCACAGTATTCTACCTAATTACCATTTTAAATTTAGCTTTCCACCAGTAAATCAATAATGACCTTCAATTCATGGCTCTATAACATATTTTGAATTTGACAGACTTGACAGTTTACCTGAGGCGAGCAGAGAGATAGAAGAGGAGAATGCTTTTGTGTTTGAATAGCATCTCAGGACTGTGCAAGGATAAGTAAGCAAAAGAAAAAAGAAAAAAGGAAGAATATGAACTGGATGGCAATATAATAAATTTTTATATTCTGGTGGGCCTACACACTATCTGAAGTTAGAAGTGTATTCTAAAAACAAAAACAAAACCCCACCCCAATAAAACAAAACAAAATGAACAAAACCTATATGGCTTTGACCCAGAAACGTGTTTCTTTATCATAATAGAGTCACAAATACTTTTTGCTACAACTATCTAAAAATAGGGGCACCTGGCTGGCTCAGTGGATGAAGCGTGCAACTTGATCTCTGGGTTGTGAATTTGAGGCCCATGCTGGGTTAAGAGATCACTTCAAATAAAATCTTTAAAAATAGAAAATAAAAATAAAAATAGTAATCTAGTTAAAAAGTAGGGGTCACAAAATACTTTATTGGAGTGCCTGGGTGCCTTAATTGGTTAAGCGTCTGTCTTCAGCTCAGGTGATGATCCCTGGGTCCTGAGATTAAGCCCGTGTCAGGCTGCCTGCTCAGCAGGGTGTCTGCTTCTCCTCCCTCGGCCCCTCCCTGTACTCATGCTCCTGCATATGTGCTCTCTCTCAAATAAATAAATAAAATATCTTAAAAATTTTTTTCTTCATTGATTTAACACAAATTGAACACAAGTTTCAGGTCACAGATCGGGACCTAGTTACAAAACACTCAGAACATTTTATGGAGCATGACTGATGCTCTAAATTTTTTAGGGCAACAAGACAATATGAATTTCAATGGTACTTGCAGGTGCCACCTCCTGGGACCTAAGAAAGCCGCAAAGGTAAAGCTGATACTTGGTTCCTTCCCACCTCTTTTTTTGGTACAATTTCCTAGCAGTCAGACAGCGCCTCTCCCTCCACTTCTTAACTTTTTTAGATGTAGGCTGTATCTGAATAGGGACGTAAGGCTGACCAGTCTTAACCCTCACATGTACACACATTTCAAGCACACATTTTAAATTTATTTCTCGTCCTCCAAAATTTCCTGTGGTCGAAAACCTGTACAAATACAGTATTTTATTAGAACTGCTGGCATTCAACAATAGTTGCTAATGGCAAAATTAAGACATCAGTGAATGATATGCTCCATTATACTAAATCCTTGCAGGTACTGAAGCTAAATATCTCATTCTTGACTCCTCTTTCTCTCTCGCCACATCAGTCCTTCAGGAAAATTGGTTGGCTTTATCTTCAAAATATATCTAGAAACTGACTACGTATTACCTCCACTGCTCTCACTCTGATCCAAGCTCCATTAAGTCTCACCGGGATGACTGCAATAAGGCTTCTTAAATGTTCTCCCTGCTTTGATTCTTGCTGCCACCAAAAGTTCACACAGCAACAGCACACGCTGCCTTTAAACCCAGACACCAGGGCCCAGACCTGAGACTTTAGAGGGTCCCATTATGTGGAGTCAGCAGAGTCAAGGGGATGTGGTCACCTGGAGCCTACAAACATCTCCAACTCCCCTTTTGGACCCATTCACCTTGGAATGGGACCTTGGAAATTCCTGCCCCAATCATCACCAAGCCTGCTTCCAGGGCCTATAGGCAATAAAAAAAAGCCACTAATGAATTCTGTAGAGAAGAATGACATGATCAGATACATAGGTTACAGATGGATCTGAAATGGCAGATCTAGAGAAAGGATGACTGATTATAAGATATTATTCCTCCAAGTATTATAAGAAAATTCTAGCTGTAGCAGTGTTAAAGCAAGGACAGGAACAGAGGTAGATTAGTGTTAAAGCAAACATTGGCTGAAAGAACTGGTTCAATATGGAGATTAAGAGAAAAATCCAGGGCCCTCTTCTACTTTTATTTATTTATCTTTAAAGATTTTATTTATGAGAGTAAGAACGAGAGAGCAGAAAGCTCAACTTGGGTCTCAACGGGGATGGGCTCGATCCCAGGACCCTGAGATCATGACCTGAGCCAAGGGCAGACACTTAACCCACTGAACCACCAAGGTATCCTATCTACTTTTATTTTTAAAAGATTGTAAAAAATAAAAGGATCATATAAAGAATACAGAGATAATTTAGTTAAACATTCATTTCTGGCAAGTCAGACAGTAATTATTAGTTCAGCTTCTTGAGAGGAGGGAAATGCCGTTTACTTGCACTCAAGGGAAATTATTTCATTCTAAAAAATGTTTTTTTTTAAAGATTTATGTATTTGAGAGAGAAAGAGTGCAGAGAAAGAGAGAGAGAGAGAGAGAGAGAGAGAGAGAGAGGTCTGTATACAAGCAGGGGGAGGGGCAGAGGGAGAGGGAGAAGCAGAGTCCCCACTGAGCAAGGGATTCCCAGTGCTGGGCTTGATCCCAGGACTCCAAGATCATGACCTGAGCTAAAGGCAGGCACTTGACTAGGCCACCCAGGTGCCCCTCATTCTAAAATTTTAGAGGTGGTATGAGTTAACACCTTGCACAACATTCAGAAAAGAAGACACAAAATAAAAAATACCTAGAAAGAATACACATAGTTTATTCTGGGGTTATCCATATTTTCAAGTACCTAAAAATTATGAGCATGTTATTTGTGTAAGTTTTATGCAGGAATATATACATACTAGTGTATATTTAGCTATGTATGTGCTCAATATAGCCTCTTTACTCCTTTCTCTATATTCTGCAAATAGTTCCCAGTTATTACTAAAAAATCTATTTAGATGATTGTAAGGTCCTCACTACCCTTCAACAGGAAGTGGCCTATAATTAAACAGCATGTTTCCATTCAGTGAAAAATCATGAAAAGTGTAAAATGTGATGAGATGCCATTTCTCAGGGAGGCTATATAGCAGTGGAGAGGTATCACAGCAAAATGGTTAGAAAGCACACTCTGGAATCCAAAAGCCTGAGTTTAACACTTGGTTGTATTTACTATGTGACCTAGACAAATCACTTATGCTCCACTCACCTCAGTTTTCTTATTTAAAAAAAACAAAACAACAACAACAACAACAAAAAAACAATGGTGAGAAAACGAATACAGTTGTGGAGGGAATTAGAGAAATTTATAAAGCACCTAGAATAAATCCTGACACTTAACGTGGCTCTCAGTACATGTTAGCTGACAACGCTATTGCTACAACTACGACTAATTTCCTTCTAGTTTCATCACTTCTAGCCAGGGATTCAATCTTCCCAGCCATATATGTACTAAGCCCAACTACGGTGCTAACTGATAATTAAGATGTTGGCTGAGAACTAAGGTCTGACCTCTCCCAGGGTATTTGCATTTTAAAAGATCTCTCAAAGATAAAATCTTTTTTTTTTTTTTTAAACCCAAAGAAGTGAAACCAGGGTTGCTCACTTAGCTCAGTTGGTAGAGCATGAGACTCTCCATCTCAGGGTTGTGAGTTTGAATGGCATGTTGGGTGTAGAGATTACTTAAAAATAAATTAAAAAAAAATTTTTTTTAAAGCAAAAACAAAAACAAAAAAACCCCCACAAAGATGTAAAACCTGAATGGTGGAATGACAGATCAGGGAATTAATATTTTAGACCAGGGGGCCCACTTACCCTGTCTACTTATGAAAGAAACCAGGAGAGGGCAGACAACCAAGAGAAGGGCAGGGAAGTAAACAAGCGCTAGCAAACCAGGTTGTTGCCACCTGAGATTTCCAGTTTGCTCTGCTGCCTAGACCTAAAGCTCCAAGACACTTACTAAGGTATCCCCAAAGGGGCCTCATCACACAAAGATCTAAAAGCTTAGAGGAAAAGAAAAGGGGGATGGGTGTATTTTCTTGACACTTCCTATTTTCCTCCACTGGGTTAAGAGCGCTTCTTTTCATTTGCTAATTCACTGCGGAGAAGCTATGTATTGCCTGTTTAGCTTGCAGGTTGGCTACGTAATTTTTAGCAGTATATTCACTTTAAAGAGAGATAACAACATTTCTGCATCCTCCATGTAGAGTCTGATAAAATATTACCTGTGCCTATATATAATAGCAACACACAGTCATGATGTTTTGAATGAAATCTATATATAATGATTAAAATGATCTATACTACCATTTTCTCAGACATTTAAAAAATGTTTCACACTTAAAATTCCAAATAATACCGGGGCACCTGGGTGGCTCAGTGGCTTAAAGCCTCTGCCTTTGGCTCAGGTCATGATCCCAGAGTCCTGGGATCCAGCGAGCCCCACATCAGGCTCTCTGGTCAGCAGGGAGCCTGCTTCTCCCTCTCTCTGCCTGCCTCTCTACCTACTTGTGATCTCTGTCAAGTAAATAAAAAGTCTTAAAAAAAAATTCCAAGTAATACCTATAAAATGCTTTTTATAAAACCAAGTATGCGGGGCGCCTGGGTGGCTCAGATGGTTAAGCGTCTGCCTTCAGCTCAGGTCATGATCTCAGGGTCCTGGGATGGAGCGTCGCATCATCTGGAAGCCTGTTTCTCCCTCTCCCTGCCACTCCCTCTATGTGTTCCCTCTCTCGCTGCCTCTCTCCTCTGTCAAATAAATAAATAAATAAATAAATAAATAAAATCTTAAAACAAAACCGTATTTTACTTATTGAAAGCTGATTATTTTACATAGGTTTAACATATAATTAAAGCAATTATAAAATAGAAAACTAAAATAACTAGAAGAGAAATAAAACATTTGATTTTATTATATATAGTATTTTTAGTTAAAAATTTACATCGCAAAAAAAATCAAATCTCATGGGAAAAATATTTAACTTGTTAAAGTTCAACAGCACAAAATTGCTTATACTTATCACCTAGTGAAGACTATCTCAAATTAATTTTCACTTACTCAAATTGTGGCCCTTTGCAACATAACCGTCCAGGCTTTAAGCATGTAGTAATACCTTTCTGACATCTATTTCAATAGCTCCTCCTACTGGCACAGTTTCAATGATCAGATCTAGATAGCTGACCACCAAACCTTTCTGAACCAGTCTTAGGCACACTGCAAACTCAGTTTACCTATACATCTTGTCTTCAGAGAATTAGTTCCTTTTCCAATATCCTCTCATTAAAGATAGTATAGTATCATTCAAGTACCCAGGCTAGGTTGTTTTTTTTTTTTTTTCACTCGTCCCTCTCATCTTTTTCATACACACCCATCCTTTATTATTTTTATATATATATATATATATATATATATATATATATATATATTCATCACTCCCCAAGTCTTCTCATTTGCAGTTATCATTCTTATTATGCAGTTTATCATTCCTGAGATACAGCAGTAACCTCCAAACCTGAGGTACAGCAGTCACCTTCCAGTCTTATCCAGACTCTTACTCTCTTCTATGATATTATCCTGGTGAATCAATCTTCAAGTTTTCTTTGAGCCTTTAACTCTTAAAATCCTGCTTCCCACGTGCACAGTCCCCCCACCCCCAACCCCTCCCCAGTGCTTGTGCTCTCTCAAATAAATAAAATCTAAAAAAAAAAAAAAAAAAAAAAAAAAAAAAAAAAATAGGAAGTCTAGGGACGTCCTGGAGGCTCAGTGGGTTTAGCATCTGCCTTCTGCTTGGGTTGTGATCGTGGGGTCCTGGGCTCCAGTCCCGCATCAGGCTCCTTGCTTGGCAGGGAGCCTGCTTCTCGCTCTGTCTGCCACTCCCTGTGCTTGTGCCCATGCTCTCTGACAAATAAATGAAATCTTAAAAAAAAAAAAAGTATACTTGAGAGAGAAAGAAAGAGAAAAAGAATAGGAAATTATGGGGGCTCAGTGGGTTGAGCCTCTGCCTTCGGCTCAGGGGTCGTGATCTCAGGGTCTTAGGATCAAGCCCCGCTTCCGGCTCTCTGTTCTGTGGGGGGCCTGCTTCCTCCTCTCTCTTTCTGCCTGCCTCTCTACTTGTGATCGCTCTGTCAAATAAATAAATAAAATCTTAAAAGAACAAAAAAGAATAGGAAATTATGGATCACTAAAACTGCTCCCCACCCTCAACCAAGTGGCCATTTTTCCCTCAGGGAGAGTCAAGGCAGTTTCCTGATATTTTATAATATCCTACTTTCTCCATCCTTAACCATAGCCTACCACATGTCTTGTCCCATTTTGTGTGCATTCAGGTACCCCAAAAAGATTTTATACAAAAATTAACTGAGACATACTTTCTGACCCCTGATTAAAATTGTTTTAGGCACCTAATTGGCTTAGTTGGTACAGAATGCAACTTTTTTTTTAACATTTTATTTGTCAAAGCGCAAAAGCACAAGCAGGGAGGACAACAAGCAGAAGGAGAAGCAGGCTCCCAGCTGAGCAAGGAGTCCCATTGCAGACTTGATCCCGGGACCTTAGGATCACCACCCGAGCTGAAGGCAGACGCTTAACCAACTTAGTCACCCAGGTGTCCCCAGGATGCAACTCTTAATAGAGGATTCAGCTTTTGGGGGGAAGGGGGGAGTACAGGGAGGAGCAGAGGGGGATGGAGAGAGAGAATCTTAAGCAGGCTCCACACAGCAGGGAGCCAAACACACAGGGCTTGATCTCACAACTCTGAGATCATTACTTGAGCTGAAATCAGGAGTCAGGAGGCTTTACCCACTGACCTGAGCCACCCAGGAGCCCCTAGAGCATTCAGCTCAATCATGGTATCATGAATTTGAGCTCCATGCTGGGAGTAGAGATTACTTAAAAATAAAATGTTTTAAAAAATAAAAAATAAAAAAATAAACAGGGGCACCTGGCTGGCTCAGTTAGTGGAGTGTGCAACCCTTGACCTTGGGTTGTGAGTTCAAGCCCCATGATGTGTGTAGAGATTACTTAAAAAAAAAATCAAGTCTTTGGGGTGCCTGGATGGCTCAGTGGGTTGAAGCCTCTGCCTTCGGCTCAGGTCATGGTCCCAGGGTCCTGGGATCGAGCCCCATGTTGGGCGAGATCTCTGCTCAGCGGGAGCCTGCTTCCCCCTCTCTCTCTCTGCCTACCTCTCTGCTTACTTGTGATCTCTGTCTGTCAAATAAATAAATAAAATCTTTAAAAAAAAAAAAAAAATCAAGCCTTTTTTTTTTTTTAAGTAGGCTCCAAACCCAGTGTGAAGCCCAACACAGGGCTTGAATGCATGCCTTTTGAGATCAAGACCTGAGCTGATATCAAGAGTCAGAGGCTTAACTGACTGAGCCAGCCAGACACCCCCAAAGAAAAATCTTTAAAAAAATAAAAATAGGGGCGCCTGGGTGGCTCAATGGGTTAAAGCCTCTGCCTTCGGCTCAGGTCACGATCCCAGGGTCCTGGGATCAAGCCCTACATTGGGCCCTTTGCTCAGCGGGGAGCCTGCTTCCCTCTCTCTCTCTGCCTGCCACGCTGCCTACTTGTGATCTCTGTCAAATAAATAAATAACAATTTTTAAAAAAAATTAACATTCCACTATTAAATTTGTTATCCTCAACAAAATGATCTTTTCAGCTGACCACTCCCTTTCCACCTATTTTATCTTAAGACACTTAGAAAACATGGAAAGCTACAGTTATCGTTAGCAAGCTTTGGAAATTCCTACAGGAGGTCAGTTACTAAAGATCAGTCACATAAAAGTCACCTCAATCCTCTAGTCATTGCAATTAGTAGCACAATTTTCAGATTCTTTGCTTTAAAAAATGTTAAATGTTAAATGTTTTTGTTAAAGATTTTATTTATTTGTCAGAGAAAGAGAGATACCACAAGCAGGCAGAGAGGCAGGCAGAGAGAGGTGGGGAAGCAGGCTCCCCTCTGAGCAGAGAGCCCAATGCGGGGCTCGATCCTAGGACCCTGAGATCATGACCTGAGCTGAAAGCAGAGGCTTTAACCTACTGAGCCACCCAGGCACCCCTAAAAACTATGTTTTTATGAAAGACAGGAAGTTACAGAAAAAATAAACATACAAAAAAATAGCCAAACTAATTACTATTTTAAAAAGTAACACAGAATAAGGGATCTGACCAATATACATACCTAAAAATTATTTTAAAATCTGAATAGATGTTAAATATTATGCTTTATTTAGAAGTTTCTCCCTTTTCATAGCTCATACTTAGTCAAATAATGACATTTGCATTTTATATAGTTCCCAGTGTCTCATAGCACAATTTCACACATTTTTTAAAAAAATTGTTTAAAAGTCTTGAAAGACCACACACAAGATCAATCTAAACTCCTCAAAATGGCCTATACGAGCCTTCAAATTGGTGCACAGTATATACTTTTCTACTTTCATCTATGACCAGCCACTTCCCACACATCTTTTGTTAAAATGTTTTTATACACAGATGACCACTTTGTGAATAAATTCAATTTTTAAAATTTTTCATAACTGGGATATTTACTAAGGCTTCAGGAAATGGGTGTGTACATTTTATATACATTCTACTTCAGTTAAAGAAAAAACATATGTACCACTGGGCATAAAGAATAAATATTTAGGGATGCCTGGGTGGCACAGTGGGTCAAGCGAAGGACTCAGTTTCAGCTCAGGTCATATCTGGGTAATGGGATCCAGCTCCACCTTGGGCTCTGTGCTCAGCATGGGGTCTGCTTAAAGACTCTCTCCCTATGTCCCTGTCCGTGTGTGTATGCGCTTGCTGTCTCTCTAAAATAAATCTTAAAAGGGGCACCTGGGTGGTTCAGTTGTTAAGCTTCTGCCTTCAGCTCAGGTCATGATCCCAGGGTCCTGGGATGGAGCCCCACACTGGGCTCCCTACGCAGCGGGAAGCCTGCTTCTCCTTCTCCCACTCCCCCTGCTTGTGTTCCCTTGTTTTGTTTCTCTTTGTCAAATAAATAAATAAAATCTTTAAAAATAAATTTTTAAAAATCTAAAAAAAGAATATTTAAATTTATCTCATTAGAGAACCTCCTAAAAGGATAGATATTAAAGAGTTGGCATATGTTGAATTTTAACAAAGATA
The DNA here is from genome assembly GCF_002288905.1 of Enhydra lutris kenyoni. NCBI lineage: Eukaryota > Metazoa > Chordata > Mammalia > Carnivora > Mustelidae > Enhydra > Enhydra lutris. The sequence continues at coordinate 8,584,705 of NW_019154091.1, read as the reverse complement.
ATTATTACAATAAAACTTAACTATTTTTTTAAAGATTTATTTATTTATTTGAGGTGAGAGGGACAGAGTGAGAGGGAGAGAGAAACCCAAGCAAACTCCATGCTGAGCAGGAGCCCCATAAGGGCTGATTTCACTCAGAAATCACGACTAGAGCCAAAATCAAAAGTCAGCTGCTTCCAACTGAGCCACCAAGGCGCGCCACAAAACTTAATTTTCTTTCAACAGTACCAAATAACCTAAACAGATCCTCTAAAAGCTATTAAAAGTAGGAAGATCTGTTATTTTCCATAATAAAAGATAGAAGGAAATGGCAATTTCAATAGGAAGTAGGTCTTATGAATTACTAGCCACCTCAATGTTTGCATGTATTTGAATGAGAATAAAAATAACCTTATCCATGGTAATTAGGGCAGACCCTACCCAGTCCTTATGAGCAGTTTCCAAATTTCCATTTATTTTATTAGTACCCTGTACTCTGAAAAGATGTTTGCAAAATACCAAGGGTCAAGCATAGTGCCTGGTACAAAGGGCTTCAAAATTTTGAAGTTAGAAATTATTGAACGAACACAATGAACTCCCTTTTCCCTCTTAGGTATGCTATTATGCCTATTATGTGCTTTGGCACCTCTTGTCAATCATGATGTATTTCCTTTCCTTTATCCCTAGAAAGACCCTGGTTATTCTTTCTTCCTCTAGAGACCTAGAATCTATAATTACTCTGATCTCGCTTGAAACTCCTCATTAAACAAAAAAGGTACCTTTTTACCCTGAACCTTCTTCATGTCTCTAACACTGCCTCCCCAGAAGCACAGAGATTGAATCTAGTTGATGATGTTCTAAGAAAAAGCTCGTGGAAAGCAAGTTTCTGCCACCAGGTTATTTGATTTCCTCACCCATCACTATTTTTAAGTATTTCAATCATGGGCAATTTTGTTCCAAAATATTTATCATTAGTGTCATGCCACCATACTTCCACATCAATCTGGTGCTAATTTCATAACAGTGGGGGAAACGTTCACAAAAAATTTGAGCATTGTAATATGGGTCTAGAAAACAGAATTCAAATACTTTGTGTAAAATGCCTAGACTATCATTCTAGCACATTCATGACTTGGCCTATCATGCATAAATTAGCTTTTCCTATGTTATGGAGAACTCCACTAAAAGTGAATTCTTAATAATAAAGTTTTATGGTATCTGAAGGTGCTGTGAAAAACCACCATACTTTAATAATCTTAATCACTGCCAGAAAGCCAGTATTATAAAATCCTCCTATATTTTAGTTACTTGTCACCTATTTAGGTTGGGCCTAAGGGCAGAACAATTTCCCACATTTCCTGCCTTGATTAGACTCTTAAACCTGTGTCCTAGTCTCTCTAATCCCCCTCAACCAGACAATTGCAAAAGAATCCGGCAACCCGGTTTGTTCTGCCCAACATTACAGGAAGGAGAAAAACTTCCAAGCATCCTTTTTCGGCCACCAAGAAGCCAAGGTGTTGCCTTTCTCTGTATCTCTGTACCATTCAAAAACACGAACATTTACAGGGGGTTTTCCTCTACGTTAAGCAAATAGTCAGGTACTGGGGATACAAACAAAATATAATCAGACTCAGCCCTCAACCCAGTGAGCAGAAAATCCTCTTATATACCACCAATGCTATAATACTCAGTAAGATTCAAGTACGTAAAGGAAAAGTTCGGTAGCGGGTACATATGATAACTTATTCCTTTGTGTAGTAGAAAACGAAAAATCTGTTACAAAGGGGGGTAGAGACAATTAAGTAGAAACAATATATGTCAAATATTTAATCCGAATCTTCAACAGATTTTCCATTTTAAGAATTAGAAAAAGCGTATCATTGTATAGCATGCTCAACACAGATTTACTTAGCACTTAAATGTTTGTAAGCTAAAAGATCTTGGACAATTAATATTTTGAAAGAAAAACAAGATAAATGTTCAATCAAAACAGCTAAAAAAAAAAGTTCAGCTTTCTACAATGTACGCATCGAACTCCTTGTTCAATATTAGAATATCTCTAAATTTCAATACGGATAATCTACAATGAAAAATCCTAGACTGAAAAATCTGCCATCCATTGCAAAATTAATAGCTAGTACCCCAAAAGTTAGAGAAATCAGAGCAAGAAGGAGAGGAAACTAAACAAAGTCAAAACGTTAAAAATCTCTAAGTTCTGGGGGTGAGGTGGGGGAAATTAAACAAAAATAAAAATCTCTTTCAAGTCCCAAGATGCTAAATTAAGGATAAAAAGATTAAGGTTCTGAGAATACGAAGTTTTCCTCTCTTTCAAGACAACTAAATATTGAATCTCACCGAGATTATGAAATATTCTATAAACATGTGCTTAACTCCTGTTGGCTTTCTGAATTTGATCAGAGTGAATAGCCAATTCTTTTTCCTTGTTTACACTGAATACTGGTTTTAAGGACAACTCAAAATGGAATTCCAGGCCCAATGTTACCAACCCCCTACTTTTTCCCCACAGGCAGCTACTTCACAGATAATAAGGAATTCAAGTGCAGGGCCTGAAGGTCCTATTTCCATGCTAATTTCACAATCCCGTTACTTGCAAGATATGACCATTAGAGTTTAAGAGTGGGGGAACTCGGGAGGGCTTAAAGACAAAGCGACTCTCTTAAGACTTGCTAAATTGTTTACTTCCAAAATTAAAACTACAAGAAATTACCCAGTTACCAGAAGAATTTACAACAGGTCAAACTTGGTTGAAACAATTACCATGTTTCACTTTTTTTTTTTTTTTTTTAATTGGGAATGGGGGCAGGAGGAGGGTGTCCTACCGCCTCTTAAACTTGAGCATTTCTTTCTTCGAATGCTGACACATTTCTTATGCCTCAAAAATGGGTTTAGCCTATTAGCATTCCTTCCCCGAAGGCCAGCGGGGATGGTTTAGGAAGCTGGTATTCAAAAATCGCAAGTGTCTCTTAAGTGGTAGCAGGTGCTGTTAATGCAGGGACTCAATCCAAGGAGGGAAGGCAAGCCTTTCCTCGCAAACGGAGGGCTAGAAACTGCCCTTCCAACGCCTCCCAGGGGGCTTGGAGCATCACTTGGCGGCAATCAGAGCAGAGGTAGGATTCGGTTTTATCTCCACAGAACCAGCTCTGCAGAGGGCCCCAGCGCGCATCAGATTCGCGATCACAGCTCCTCAACGCTCTCGAACGCCGGTCAGTGAACATCTTCCCCTCCGCATCCCCGAAAGTCTTGCTATTTCACCCCTTCTCCCAACTCGTCCCCCTCCAGCCCAGCGCGAGGTGGCTACGCGATGACCGGGGCCACAGGAACGCGGCTCTTCGCAGCATCTCTAGGCACTCTTGAGGTGGTCGGGCGCCGGGACCCCGGCCAGGGCATCGCACAACCCACCGAAACTTCCCAGAGGCGCCAATTCTAAATTCGCTGGACCCGCCGCCGCTGCCACCGCCTCCTCCTCGCGCCCCTGGGCTCGCTCCCCTCAGTCCGCCCGCAGCCACCCCGTCCCTCCCTTAGGGATCCCCCTACGTCCTCCGCGGCGGGGAAACGCCGCCAGGTGCCTCCCAGCCCTGGGGGCTCCAGTGGAACCTTCGCTCCCGCAGAGACCCCGTTCGGGCAACCGCCGCAGCAGCGCGCCGGTCACGCACACTCACCAGCCCGAGCCCGAGCGGCCATCTTTGCGCTCACCCCGGGACCCCCGCCCCCGGGTTCGGTGGGGGCCGCGGCGGCGGCGGCGGCGACGGCGGCGGCGGTGGTCCGGTTGAGCGGCTACGTCACTAGTGACCACGCCCCGCCCCGCTCCCCCCACCCCACCCCCGGGCCTTGGGAGTGTTGGGGGTGCAGATCCATTCGGCGGCTGTCTACCCGCTGCGGGAGCAGGCCTGAAGGGCAGGAGGTACCCGGGCTTCCCGTCCGCGTCAGGGGATGCTTTTCCTGGCCTGCGTATGGCTCTGCGTAGACCGTAGCAGCTTCTTCCCAAGGCAGGCTTCGCACCTGTCCTCACCGTCGCGGCCTGGGACGGTACAGCCACTGTTGAGCACTTTTCTGTAAGATGCAGAATATTCCACGGACTTAAGTACTCTGCCACAGCATTTCTGCGACTCACACCGCGTCAAATTGTTTGGTAGAGACGCGCGCCAATTCCATTATTTTCAAAATGAGTGCAAATTAACTGGCGTAGAAATTCCTGGAGAAAAAGTTTCCTTTCCGAGGTGCAACCTAGGTGTGAGCTCCAGGTTATCCCCCTTGAATTCGGTTTCCTCAGTTAGCAGTTGGGCAAGTAAGGTTCCACATTCAGCAGAGAGATTACTTAAAAAAAAAAAAAAATCTTACTTTAAAAAATACTAAATGAAGGATACATAGGTCAAACCAACTATATCTGCCATTCCTATTCTTCTGAGAGCTCTTTTTTTTTATAAATTATCTTGTTGGAGTATATGGCCCCTTCTCTCTCTTTTCAAGAGTTTTTAGAGTGGGACGAATACCAGACCCCAAACCAGTCTGTAGGAAGCTCTTCCAAAGCGCTCCTTGGGGCTCTGACAGTGGAGCATGAGGCTCTTGATCTTGGGTTTGTGAGTTCAAACCACATGCTAGCTACAGAGATTAGTTAAAAACAAAAATCTTAAAAAAATAGCTAGCTAAATAAAAGCACTTGTCAATCTGTACAAGGTGAAAGGGGTTGAGGTTAACTGAATAATGATTTAAACATGCCTTTAAATCTTTAAATCTAAAATTTCTTCCGCTACCATTTTATTCTGGGTCTTAACCTAGGCCTAAATTATGGCATGTCTAGCTTGTTTCCTGATACCCCTCCGGAACCTCTCTGGGGGTAATTGAGAGGTTTTTCTCATGTAATTTTCCTATTTGTTTTACACCCATCTCATGAAATCTACGCTTTTTACTGTAACAACAACAAAAGTCTTCTTCCTTCACATGTCATCAAAAGTCTTCCCCAAACTTACCCATTATAACCTCAAAATCAGTCTTTCCCCTTATCAACCTTTGACTGCTAGGTCAGTCTCTTTACGGTCTCACACACTTCGGGCACTTCCCACCTTTTAAATCAGGGCAGATGTTTGTCTCCTAAGTAGAAGGCCCTCCAACTTTCACTCTTGCAGATCATTACAATCAACTTCTTCCCGAGCTGGCCTAAGCTCTCACCTCCTGGAAATTGCTTTCCTAGTAACTAGGCTTTCAGATCCCCATCCCCCACACCCCAATACATTATTATGCAGTCACAGCTTTTGTTCTGAGTTCCGCGCCTGGTTCTCTCTGCATTGTAACCTCTTTGGGGACAAGGAATGTGCACTTGCTCTGCTTGGGTGTCCCTCTACAGCTCTTTGTATGGTGCTGGCCAAAAATTCTCTTAAAAATGCTTAATGAATTGATGGAATTAGATGCTCCCTCGCATAATATGGGACTGTGGAAATGATGTGGAGGGGTTTCCCTTGTTTCCACAGTCCCCACACTGGGAGAAATGGCAATTTGCCCTTTTTTTAAAGTAAGTAGACAGTTTCCTAACAAGATAAAATTTTAATGATTCTGATACCTCAGTTCTGAGGCCATGTCCCACTTGTGAAGTAGGTAGAACATAAACCTGTTGTTTCTTGGATCCTGAGAGTGTGAATGAATTAAAGGAAGACAAAATCCTGCAATTTTTGTTTAACCTTACAGCTGCTTTTCAGTCTTTGTGCTCACTTTTAGAATTTTCTATTCCAGTCTTTCATGAAAATGAGAAATATCTTAGGAATCCTAATTGACAAAGAATTTAGGAGCCTGTTAACTTTGAGGAAGCTACAAGAATTTCCAGTTTGTTAGACTAAATGTTCCTATCAATAGTTTTAAAGTTAGGAAAGGTTCACTTGACAAATATTTTTTGGACACCTAATGTGCCTGGCACCATGCTAGGCACTGAGAGGTCTATGACCTTCATTTCAATGGTAGAAAGAGATAAAGGGTTTAATGGAGGAAATAGGGAAAGAAAATACTACAGGACTCAGACCTAAAGTTTGATTAAGGTGTAGCAACACCCTGCAGTTGATTTTTTAAAAATAGAGTGAGCCACAGAACCTTTAATTCGAGGAAAATATACAAGAAAAAAGTTGAGAGAGTAATACTGAAATAGAATGGCAGATGACAAGATATGGTCTTAGTAAGTGAATATAGATAGAAGAAAGCAGCAAGAAATGGCTTTAGAATTAGCCTTTTTAATTCTCTCTTTTTTAAGTAGACTCCATGCCCGGTGTGAGGCTTAAGATGGAGAATCCCATGCTCTACTGATTGAGCCAATCAGACACCGTTTTTAATTCTAAAGAAAGAACAAGGGCTCTAACAGGTAGGGGGAGGCAAATGCAGGTTAAGAAGTAGAAGATACCAAAGCTGATTTAATTTTTTTTAAAAGATTTTATTTATTAATTTGACAGAGAGGCAGGCAGAGAGAGAGGAGGAAGAGAGGCAGGCAGAGAGAGAGGAGGAAGCAGGCTCCCTGCTGAGCTCGATCCCAAGACCCTGAGATCATGACCTAAGCCGAAGGCAGAGGCTTAACCCTCTGAACCACCCAGGTGCCCCCAAAGCTGATTTAATTTTAAAGGACTGTTAAGTGTTCACTTGGTGGCCTGTGAGGGTAACTTGGACCTTGGAAATGAATTTCCAACATAACCCTACTGGAAACTGAAACTGAGCCCAGAGTTTTGGCAATAGCAGTAGCAAAATTGTGAAGCTAGAAATTTTGTGTCTCCTTTTTTTTTTTCCGTCTTAAAGATTTTTATTTATTTATTTTTCAGGGAGAGAGAGAGCACAAGCAGGGGGAGAGGCAGGCAGAGGGAGAAGCAGGCTCCATGCTGAAGAAGGAGACCGATGCCAGACTCAGTCCCATGACCCCAGGATCATGACCGGGAGTTCAAGGCAGATGCTTACCTGACGGAGCCATGCAGAAACCCTGGAGTGTGTGATTCTTGATCTCAGAGTTGTGAGTTTGAGCCTTACATTGGGATAGAGATTACTTAAAAAGTCTTTTAATAAATAAATAAATAATAAAATAAAAATAAAATGAGATTTTAAGCATTGTGGAAATAAGTGGGATAGATATTTTCTTAAGCCTTGAAACCTTTCTAAGGATAACCTAAGGATGGGTATGTGTATAATGATAAAGCATGTTTATCTAGTTATCACAATGTATGACAGTTTATCTAGTTCTTTAAATGTGTTGCATGTTTTACTTCTGTCTCCTCTGTAAAGTTAGGAAAATAGTGTCTGTCCTGTTTTTCTTACAAGGATGTTTTAAAGATCAAATGAACTTTTGCATGTGTAAACCCTTCTGAAAGTGTAAAGAGAAAAAAGTATATGTATTTATCATTATTATTTCTCTCAGGATTATTGCTATCTTGTAAAGTTCCTTGAGGTCAGGAACTGAGTTTTGTTCATATTTATAATCCTTTAAATTGAGTTTCATTTCTGTACTAAAGGAATAGTTCACTGGAGGATAAACACTGTAGACGTTAAAATTAGTTACAGTACTGTGAGAAACATTTTGAACAAAGTTTTAGACTCCCTTTCTCATAGAAAGCAAAGAAAGGATCTGGAAAAGTATAGAGAGAAAGGACAGGGGTTAGAGTTGAAATTTTAACTTATAACACTTTAGTAAACCATGCCAAGAAGATATTAAGAATACCTTTTTCTTTTTTTAAAAGATTATTTATTTATTTGACACAGAGAGAGAGACAGCCAGGTGGAACAAAGGCTGGGGGAGGGAGAGAGAGAGGGAGAGGGAGAAGCAGGCTTCCCGGTGAACAGGGAGTCTGATGTGGGGCTGGATCCCAGGACCCTGGGATCATGATCTGAGCTGAAGGCAGACACCTAATGAATGCAGCACCCAGGCACCCCCTAAAAGTACCTTTCATGAAGGAAAGTACTCTTTCTTCTTCTTTTTCTTTTTCTTCTTCTTCTTCTTTTTAGTTAATTAAGTTATCTCTATACCCAATGTGGGACTCGGATTCATGGCTCTGAGATCAAGAGTGGCTTCTTTTTCCAACTGAGCCAGACAGTGATCTTTCATGAGGAAAGATTATTGAGGTATTTAAATTTTATTTTAACTTTGTACATGTTTTTAAGCCCATTCTTAAAAAAAAGGGGGGGCACCTGGGTGGCTCAGTTTGTTAAGTAACTGCCTTTGGCTCAGGTCATGATTCTGGGGTCCTGGGATCAAGCATCTCATCAGGTTTCCTGCCTAGTGGAGAGTCTGCTTCTCCCTCTCTCTGTCCTTCTCCTGACTCATGCGCTCTGTCTCTCTCACTCACATTAAAAATAAAACATAAATATATTTTTTTATATATTTATATATATATATATAAAGAAAAGTATAGGTGGTTAACCATAATTGTTTGTATAATTATTTACATCTTCCCAAACCATTTAGAAATTGAAATACTTCAGTGTTGCAAAAAGCCAAAAAGCTGAATATAAAGCAGCAATCAATGCAGCAAAGTACTACATCAATTAAAGGAAACTTCATACTGTAGTTTCAAGATATATGCATGCAATAATAAAAAAAAAAAACAAAAACCGGGGTGCCTGGGTGGCTCAGTGGGTTAAAGCTTCTGCCTTCTGCTCAGGTCATGATCCCAGGGTCCTGGGATCGAGCCCCGCATTGAGCTCTCTGCTCAGCGGGGAGCCTGCTTCCTCCTCTCTCTGCCTGCCTCTCTGCCTACTTGTGGTCTCTGTCTGTCAAATGAATAAATAAAATCTTAAAAAAAAAAAAAAAGCCAACAATTCTGGGGCACCTGGCTGTCTCAGAAGGTAGAGCATATGATTCTTGATCTTGCAATTGTAAATTTGAGCCTCACCTTGGGTGTAGGGATTACTGAAAAAATAAAATCTTAAAAAAAAAAAAAAAAAAAAAAGAGCTAACAGTTCTTCATGTGCAGGAGCTAGGATAATCACTTTGCTCTTCTCTGCCATCTTAAGGTGACTTCCTTTCAGGCCAGAGGGCCTACTTGGTGACATCATTGCTTTAGCCATCTAGTGTATATAGGCTTCTCCTTGTTCAGCTAACCAGAGATTAATGAAATTCTAGAAAACAACATTTCCAGAGGAGATTCTTCAAGGGAAAAGAAGTTGTATGTAAGGCAGATAGTCTTCATCTATTTCATTTTATCTCTGGTCCTAAAACTAGTGTTTATAGAACTAAGCACAACATAGGCTTTATACAGGTTTCTTAATTTCTAAATGAGATGTATGGCTCCTGATCTTTAGAAAAATAATGAAGAATCAACCAATCAGTAGAAAACAAAAGCTGGAGCACCTGGGTGGCTCAGTGGGTTAAAGCCTCTGCCTTGGACTCAGGTCATGATCCCAGGGTCCTGGGATCGAGCCCCACATCGGGCTCCCTGCTCAGCAGGGAGCCTACTTCCTCCTCTCTCTCTCTCTCTCTCTGCCTGCCTCTCTGCCTACTTGTGATCTCTGTCAAATAAATAAAATCTTTAAAAAAAAAAAAGCTGACATAAAAGAGGTCTTCTTAGCAACAATGAAGTTTTCTTTCATCTCTTCGCATGAATGTCTCAGAACGGATCACAGAAGGAAATTCGTATAACTTTACTATTTAACACTTATGAAATTGTTTCTTCTTTTCATGCAAATGAATGATAGTATTAAAGAACGACTTAAACATTTAACTTTTTTGCTTATGCTTATAACATTTTACTGAATTAAGACAAAACTGGCTTAATACTGTCATTAGTTAATCACAAAATTAAACTGGGCAAAAGAATTATAATTTGACTAGTCTCATTGTGAATAATTTTCTCCCTTTTTGCTTACTACTGATGTACCTGTAATGAAGATTAGGGTTATTCCTACAAAAAAGTCCTATAAAGTATGCGTTTGATGTGTTGGTATGGTGGGATGCCAGGGAAAACCAAACTTCCTTGGCTCCATTATGAGGGTCAGAAATACCCATTTTATTAACATAACTTAACAATTAAGGTTAAAATGCAAATCTGGGAGGAGATAATTTGTTCAGCTTCTATCAGTATTTTTTTCCAAGCAAGATCCACATCAAACATGGGGCCTGAAACCACAACCCCGAGATCAAGAGTTGCATGCTCCCTGACTGAGCTAGCTAGGCACTCCAAGCTCTGATCAGTTTTACTATCTTAATGCAAATCAGTGAATTAGATAAATGAATAGTGCTCTGAAGATAATGGGAAATAGCTTTTTAAACTTGGGGAGTGACAGGGGAAAATGAGAAACACTCATAGATATTATGTTGCCTCAGAGGTCTGATCAAGAGTAGAACAGCATCAGGGTACTCACTGGGTCTTTGGGGGAAATGGACTCTGAATGAACGAAAAACATTTTATCTTAAGATGAGCGCTAGTTAGGAAGTCCAACACTTTAAATATCTCTCAAAATGTTAAGAATTATTTCTTCATAGTCAGCTCTGGGCCTAAGAATAAAAAGAACCTTTTTTGCAAGTCATTTAGCCTTCATGCATCTCAATTGCTTTCTCTGAAAATTACAAAACTGACTCAGCAGAATTCACATTGTTGTTTTGAGGATTATGTGAATGCTATTGTAAACTGAGAAGTACTACATGAATTCAAAGTAAAACTTAAGTACAAAAGGTGGAGGGGTGCATGGGTGGCTCAGTCAGTTAAGCGGCTGTTTTCATCTCAGGTCATCATTCCAGGATCCTGGGATGGAGCCCCATGTCAGTCTCCCTGCTCAGCAGGGAGTCGCTTCTCCCTCTGTCTTTCCCCCTGCTCATTCTCTCTCTCTCTCAAATAAATAAATATCTTTAAAATAACAAAAGGAATAAAGTATACCTTTTTTAAAAAAGTGGATAATCTTTCTATATAATTTACAAATTCTTTTACTGACACCAGTAAAAATCAGAATTGCGTTATTCCTTTTAGATGCTACTGTATGTAACACAGAGATGTGACAAAATTTTTAAATGATAATAGTTCCCAGTAAATGTTAGCTGCTGTTATTATTGTTGAATCATATCTTACTATGTAAGGTACTTGGTTGCTAAGCTTTTCTGCTTCTTCCATTTCTTTGTTCTCTTCCTTTTCACTGGCTCCTAAACCTCTGCTTTTAAACATGCAGTTTTCCACATCCTGAAAGAAATTGCCTGACTTATAGCTTCTTGTCTCAACCACTTTATTTCTCTTCTCCCTTATAACATCAAAATGCTTGGATCAGTAGATCTCAGTGGCATAGAAATAGTTGCCATGAAACCATGTTTCATCACAATCATTAAAAACTCATTTTCCTTCAGTCTCCTATTTAGACATATGTCTTGCCTCCCCCTGCCCACTTTACTTACAGTTTCTTTCTTTCTTTCTTTTTTTACTTACCATTTCTTTTTTTTTTTTTTTTTAAGATTTTTATTTATTTATTTGACAGACAGAGATCACAATAGGCAGAGAGGCAGGCAGAGAGAGAGGAGGAAGCAGGCTCCCCGCTGAGCAGAGAGCCTGATGCGGGGCTCGATCCCAGGACCCCAGGATCATGACCTGAGCCGAAGGCAGAGGCTTTAACCCACTGAGTCACCCAGGCGCCCCTACTTACCATTTCTTAATTCATCATTAGTATTCTCTGTACCATTATAACCTCAATGATTTTATGTATTGTCAGCCACTAATAGAACATTTTATGAGTTAGGGGCGCCTGGGTGGCTCAGTGGGTTGGGCCTCTGCCTTCGGCTCAGGTTGTGATCTCAAGGTCCTTTGAACTCAGTTTTCACCAAAATGAGAGAAGTTGGATACATAGCAAGTTGTGACAGGCTATTTTTTTTTTCCTTCTTTTCAGGTGAACTGACTCCTGTAGGAATGGAAATGCAACTTTGGAGTCACTTCGTCTAGGCAGTGTTCTAACCACATACTCTAAATTGTATAGCTACCAGAATTTGATGGATGACAACATAGATTTTAAACTAAGCTATGTAGTATAATTTGTTCAACTTTTGACTGAGTAGATTTTATTGAAGCCTTTGTAGTGATACGGTAGGATTTAGATGCATTAGTTCATACGTATTTTGTTTTCTCAAGTAAATGCATAACAGTATAAACTAGCTAAAAAGATTTCCTTAATTGTTTTTGTTGGCATGTCAGTATTAACAATTGGGACTTGAGTGTTTTAGATTTCATCTGAAATTAATGGTTCGAATACAATAAATGGTTTTCATGGTTGTCATCTTTGATTAATGTAATATTAAACCTCTTGAGTATATTATACCACTACTTTTGTTATTCAACTGACAGATTTGAAAAATAATAAAGACAGAATATCTGTCTTACAAATACATTAAATGTATGTATAGTCTTTGATTTTGTCAGTTAAGATACCTTTGCCTTTTTCAGAGGCATTTGGCTTTCTTCTTTTAGCAGGTTTTGTCACTAAATCTACCAACATACTTTCAGTAACTTGATTAACAAATCTGATGGGGGGAGGAGAGGATTATGAGTTATCTCAAAGATATATTAAAGACCTCATTTCTAGGGGCGTGTGGGTAGCTCAGTCGGTTAAACGTCTGCCTTTGGCTCAGGTCATGATCCCAGGGCCCTGGGATAGAGCCCTGCATCAGGGTCCCTGCTCAATGGGAAGCCTGCTTCTCCCTCTCCCACTCCTCCTGCTTGTGTTCCCTCTCTTGCTGTCTCGCTCTCTCTGTCAAATAAATAAATAAAATCTTAAAAAAATAAAAAGGACCTCATTTCTATATATATATAGACTGAGGAAAGGAGAATTTATACATTAGTTATAAAGCCTTTTACTGCAGAACAATTTATACCTTAAAAGATTTTCACATACATTATCTTTATTCGTCCTTATCAATACATAGCTTAGGAAATTAAGGTATTAAGTGACTTGTTTGAAGCCACACAGAATTCATCAGACCTGGGATTAGAGAACAGTTCTTCTTGGGTGCCTGGGTAGCTTAGTCAGTTAAGTATCTGTCTTTGGCTTATGATCCAGAGTCCTGGGATCAAGTCCCATGTTGAGCTCCCTGTTCAGTAGGGAGTCTGCTTCTCCCTCTGCCCTTCACCCTGCTTGTGCTCTCTCTCTCTTTCTCAAATAAATAAATAAAATATTTTTTAAAAAGAGGGAAACCAAGTTTTCTTATGACCAACCATTGTTCTTTACAGTATACCTTATAGATACCATGGAAATGATTTCTTTTGAGAAATAGTTACTAAGACACCTCCAACCCCTCAACTTATCTACTTGTGAAAAAATTATACTTAAGCCTGACTGTCTAAATCAGACAGAATGTAGTGTGTTAGAATCTCCAAGCAGAATTTGTGTAGGAATAATGAGAAAAATTGGTTTAGAGAACTTTACCTACAGTTTATCTCCTGTTAGATTCCTGCCTTGCTAAGCTAATTTGACATGTATTTCAAGGTGTCCAAATTGATTGAGATGTTGTTCTATCATAAGTTATAGAAGTGCTTCCACTATAATTTATTCACTCATAGGTAAACTCATTGCCTTGAAGAATAGAAAGAAAAACAGGTAAGAAAAGACGGTCTCAAAGAAGAAACAGAAATACATGTGCTTTCTAAACTACTCATTGTAAGAATGGGTGGGGGGATCAGCTGGCTCATAATTAAGGCTTTACTCATCTTCCTTATCTGAGCTGTAACTTTATTTTTAAAAAATATTTTATTTATTTATTTGTCAGAGATTACAAGTAGGCAGAGAAGCAGGCAGAGAGAGAGAGAGGAGGAAGCAGGCTCCCTGCCAAGCAGAGAGCCCGATGCAGGGCTCAATCCCAGGACCCCGGGATCATGACTTGAGCCAAAGGCAGAAGCTTTAACCCACTGAGCCACCTAGGCGCCCCTGAGCTGTAACTTTTTTTTACTCTATCTGCATTTTATGTGAAATGCATTGATGGTCACAAATCTGTTTCTTCTGTCACACTCAGTGATATAGAAAGTGTCCTAATAAGCACTAGCATCCAAATAATAAGTGGGACAGCGGGGGGGTGAAATGACTGGTCCAAAATCATACAGGGATACTTAGCTTCCTGGATCCCAAAGCAGAGCTGTTCCCTCTCAGACTTGGTGATTCAGTAACCTCATGTTATTAGAAAATTCTCCCTTAAGGGAAACAAAAATTTGTTTTCTTGTAACATTTACCCTCTGGGCCTAATTCTGCCTCCCAGGACCTCACTGCTTGTACTGCTTTCTCCAAACTCCTGCACCCTCCTCAGCCCACCTCAGTCTCTTATGTCTTGTGTAGCTTAATTTCAGAAGTTGTTTTGTTTCCTGAGGATATATCACAACCAAGAGTTTTCAGTATGTAAGATCTTTTTCTCTTTTTTCATTGCCCACTTTTGCCTATTTGCAGAAGATTTAACATACCTTTAATACATTTTGTCCTTCCTCCTACCATCCCCTGTCTCCAATCTCTTCTTTTTGTTTTTACTCCTTATTTTAGATAATAGAACCATCATTTAGTCAATCGTTTATTTTAGGTACCTTAGGATCATTTTTTACTCTCTACCCTCGCATTATCCATCACATTGAATAGGGGCCCAATCTTGCCAGTTCTATGATTAAAGTGTCTCTGAGACCCATTTCTTTTTCCATTGCTACTGCCCCAGCTCTCATTCTCATTATCCCTTGTTAGAGCCATTATAATTAGCCTCTGTGCTGGTTTCCCTGCTGCTTTTCTCTCTGTGCCACCCTACTACATGGTCAAAAGTTGACAATTTGATGAGAAAAATGAGGTATGCATATAATAAAAAATTAGAGAATAGCACAAGATAGAATTTATAATCCAATGCTTAAAGTTGTGCATGGGCCACTTAGTTTCATGTGAAGTCAGTTAAAGGTGGTTATCACCCTGAAAATTTCTGGAGAAATCTGTCTGGAAATGGTGTAAGGGACAGGTGAGATATTGATATGCAGAGGGGAGTTTAAAAAAATGCCCCACTTTTTAATGAATGAATTAGCTAATTTGTTGATTAATAATGACAACAATAAAATAACTACCTATGGACATTGGGGAAGGTATGTGCTATGGTGAGTGCTATGAACTGTGTAAACCAGACGATTCACAGATCTATACCCCTTGGGCTAATAATACATTATATGTTAATTTAAAAAATTGTTTTTGAAAATAAAACTTTCAAACATTTGAAAAAATAAAATGATTACCATCTAATTGAACACCTATATTATGTTAGTTTGCAGGATGGGCATTATTGCCTGTCTTCCTGGCCTTTCTGATCTGGGCTGCAGATAAGGTAACTGAGCTCTGAAATTTTGAAATAGTTTGCCTAATATCACAGTAAATTTCAGAACTGGGACTTAAACTCATGTGTGTTTGGTTTTTAAAGCTCAGGGTTATTTTGCTGTTTCACTAAAACTCATTCATTTATCTCTGGCAGTGTAGAAATTAGTACAGACAAATGGTGTTAAAGAAGATTGCAAGCTCATATATCTGATTTTTGAGGTTATTTCTTTGGCACCATGGGCTATGTTCATTATCTTCATCATTTATAATCAGGGGATAGATTAGAGATAAGACATCACTACTGCCTTCCAAGAGTTCAGTGTGATGGGGAAGACAGGCAATACAATGTGATCAAAGTTATAATAATGAGAAAAGATCAGCGATGTGGTTAAGGCTCAAAAAACTATTACTTTATAGCCCTGCTTCTGACAGAAACTAGTTGTTTCTTTTTTAAAGTAGGTTCCATGGGGGCACCTAGGTGGCTCAGTGGGTTAAGCCTCTGCTTTTGGCTCAGGTCATGATCTCAGGGTCCTGGGATCGAGCCCCGCATCGGGCTCTCTGCTCAGCAGGGAGCCTGCTTCCCCCCTCTCTCTGCCTGTCTCTCTGCCTACTTGTGATCTCTGTCAAATAAATAAATAAAATCTTAAAAAATAAATAAATCAGAATAAAAAAAATAAAGTAGTTTCCATGCCCAACATGGGGCTCAAAGTTAGGACCCCAACATCAAGAATCATATACTTTACCAACTGAGCCAGCCAGGTGCCCCGATAGTAACTTGTTTAGACAAGTCATTGTCTAAAAAAAACAGAAGTTTGTTTTTCCTATTCTGTAAAATGAAGAGGTATGGCTAAATAAGGGAATTTCTTATTGAAAATTCATTGCCTTTTAAAAAAAGTATTTTTTTTATTTTTATATTTTGTTTATTTTAGTTATCTCTGTACCCAACGTGAGGTTCAAACTCATTACCCTGAGATCAAGAGTCACATGCTCTTCGGTCTGAGCCAGCCAGGTACTCCCTCATTATTATTTTTATTCCTAACCTTTAGTTCCATTTTTGCTTTTCCATTTCATTCATTTGCTGACTTATTTATCATTCCTTCAGTCCACTGAGATTTATTGAGTATTTTCTATGTTCCAGGTGCTTTGTGGTACACTGGGAACACAAACATAAGATATGGTAACCCCTTCCCTTACAGATTGCCATTATTACTTGGAGGTAAATTTAATGTAGTGTCACAACAGAGGTATTTACAAAGTGCTGTGGAGTACAATGGACAGAGTGTAGGGTGGGATGATGATGAAGATGGTGAGGGGGAAGACTTGACAAGGAATTGACATTACAAAGACTCTTGAAGACTGAGAAGGAATTTGCTAATACAAGTACACATGGGGGATTACTGGGTGACTCAGTGGTTTAAGAGTCCAACTCTTGATTTCGACTCAGGTCATGATCTCAGGGTTGTGAGATCAAACCCTGTGTAAACCTCCTCACTCGGTGGGGAGTCGGCTTGAGATTCTCTCCCTCTCTCACCCATGTGCTGTGCTCTCGCTCTCAAATAAATAAATCTTAAAAAAGGAGAAAATGTTCTAAACTTGCTGTCTTTAATCCTTCTCTTCCCATTATATTTTTTTAAAAATTTTTGATTAATTTTTTAAAAGATCTTATTTATTTATTTGACAGAGACAGACAGAGACAGCACAAATAGGGGAAGCAGCAGGCAGGGGGAAAGGGAGAAGCAGGCTCCCCAGTGAGCAGGGAGCCCAATGCAGGGCTTGATCCCAGGGTGCTGGGATCATGACCTGAGCCAAAGGCAGCCACTTAATGACTAAACCACTCAGGTACCCCTTAATTGATTTTTTAAAAAGATGTATTTATTTTAGAGAGAAAGAGAATGTCCAAGTGGCAGGAGGGGTAGAGGGAGAGAGAGAACCCACAACCAGACTCCCTTGCTGAGGGCAGAGCCCTACCCGAGTTTGATCCCAGGACTCTCATCATGACCTGAGCCAAAACTAGTTGGCCCCTTAACTGACTGAGCCACCCAGGCACTTTGTAGTCCCATAATCTTTAAAAGTTAACCCAGTTAGGCTTTCATCTCTATCATTCCATAGAAGTAGCTCCTGTAGAACTACCTCGTAATACCAACTTCTGAATTTTGATAAACAGAGGTCAATTCTTAGTTTTCATCATTAGGGGCATTAATGCAATTGGTCACTTTCTCTTCCAAGAAATATTTACTTTCTTTTGTGTCCCAGGAATACCACACTTTCCTAGTTTTCTTCCTCCCTCATTGGTTGTTCCTTCTCAAGCTTTTTTGCAGAATCTTCCTCATTTCCACACTTTTTATTATCTAATTTATTTATTTATTTACTTACTTTCTTTTTAAAGATTCCACTTATTTATTTGACAGAAAGAGAGACAATGAGGGAATACAAGCTGGGGGAGTGGTAGAGGGAGAAGCAGGCTTCCCACTGAGCAGGGAGCCCAATTCTGGGCTCGATCCCAGGACCCTGGGATCATGACCCGAACTGAAGGCAGAGGCTTAAACAACTGAGCCACCCAGGTGCTCCTATTTATTTACTTTTAAGTAAACTCTGTCCCTAATGTGGAGCTTGAACTCACTGTTATAAGCCACGTATAGGAGCCATTATGATAAGGAAAGAGATTAAAAGGCATCTTTTCCTGGAACATTTTGGAAAATTGAACTTTTATTTTCTTTTTAGCCCTCAGAAGGAAATATACAGGTTATACTGTTCTATCTCAGATTATGAGGTTTGGACTAGAAAATGTTTCACCAAATGATGATTTCACCAAACGATAGGGATAGTTGTCATATGCAAAACTGTCATCTAAGAAGGACCTCTCTATCATTCTGTCAGCCGAAGAGCAGCAGTACTTGATGGCATACTGGGCTGTCTTGGACTTCCTCTGGTTTGGTTATTGGAGGTATTTTATTACCAGCCTGTTTTTGTGAAGCTGTGCTTGTACTGGGTGTGATCCGCTACCTCCGGGATTGATTTAGCCAATTTGGCTGGTTGGACAGGCATCTTCTCTATTTCTTCCCACTTGTTGTTTCCTTCTGCCAGAAACTATGCTCTTTCAAAAAGGACTACCTTCCCAAATGAAGCTGTATTTTATAAGTCTTTGTCTTTCTGAAAGTCTAATCTAGCATGAATCTAAAAGATGATATTAGAGTATAATGAAATGCTATTGTGTCAAAACTCTGAAAGTAGGTGTGACTAGGAAAGATTTTCAGGGTATGAATTAGAATAAAATTTCAGTGATTTTGCAATCAAAACAGACCTTGATTAAAATTCTTTTTTCTTCCCCTGCATAGTCGGTAATCTCACAGAGTTGTTTTAAGGATTGAATGAGTTAATATATGTAAAATAGGCATGGCCAATTACTTAGGCACATGATAAATGGTAAGTATTTGCTGATGGTGGTAATAGTATATTATTATGGTGACATATTTTATTGCTGCAGATAGCAATAGCAATAGTAAGAATGAACTACACAGTTAAAAGTACTAGGTTAGAGGGGTGCCTGACTGGCTCAGTCAGTAGAGTATGCAACTCTTAATCTCAGGATTGTAAGTTATCTCAGGATTGTAAATTTGAGCCCCACATTGGGTATAGAGATTACTTGAAAACAAAATCTTAAGAAAAAAGTACTAGGGGAGCCTAGGTGACTCAGTCAGTTAAACATTTGCCTTCCGTTTGGGTTATGATCTCAGGGTCATGGGATCAAGCTCTGTGTGGGGGTCCCTCCGGAGCAGGGAGTCTGCTTCTCCTTGTCCCTCTCTGTTGCTCCCCCTGCTAGTGCTCTCTCACTTGCACTCTCTCTCTCAAATAAATAAATACAATCTAAATAAGTAAATAAATATTTTTTAAAAAGTACTACATTGGGTGGTAGCAGTTGATGATTTCTTTCTTTCTTTCTTTCTTTCTTTCCTTCTTTTTGTAAAGATTTTATTTATTTGACAGAGAGAGAGAATACAAGCAGGGGGAGTGGGAGAAGCCGGCCTCCCACCCAGCAGGGAGCCCTACACGGGATTCTATCTCAGGACCTGAGCTGAAGGCAGATGCCTAATGACTGAGCCACCCAGGCACCCCCAGTTGATTTCTAACTCTGATAGCCACTGTACTTTATTATAGAGTAGGGAACAATCAATTTCTGGACTATTCAGTTTAAAGTTATGTTGGTCATACATATTTACTGATTTGTTTTTAAATTATTAGAAGTTTATTAATTTTTTTTAGTAGTCTCTACACCGAACATGGGGTATGAACTCACAGCCTCGAGATCAAGAATGTATACTCTTCTGACTGATGCAGCCAGATGCCCCTGTTTGCCATACATCTAATATGAGGACAAATGGGGGCGCCTGGGTGGCTCAGTGGGTTAAGTCTCTGCCTTCGGCTCAGGTCATGATCTCAGGATCCTGGGATGGAGTCCCACACTGGGTTCTGTGCTCAGCAGGGAGCCTGCTTCCCCCTCTCTCTGCCTGCCTCTCTGCTTGTTTGTGATTGCTCTTTGTCAAATAAATTGACAAAATCTTAAAAAACAACAACAACTGTATTTTTCTTTTCTTATCTTTTTTCTCCAGTAATTTACTATCTACCTAGTAAGGACATAGCCCTGTGATCCCTGGCTTCTTTATTTTTTTAAAAAGATTTTATTTGGGGCACCTGGGTGGCTCAGTGGGTTAAAGCCTCTGCATTCGGCTCAGGGCATGATCTCAGGCTCCTGGGATTGAGCCCCACGTCGGGCTCTCCGCTCAGCGGGGAGCCTGCTTCTCTTCCTCTCTCTCTGCCTGCCTCTCTCTCTACTTGTGGTCTCTATCAAATAAATAAAAATCTTAAAAAAAAAAAAAAGAATGGAGGAGTTGAGTTAAAAAAAAAAAAAGATTTTATTTAATTATTTGAGAGAAAGAGATACCGTAAATGGGGGTAGGAGCAGAGGGAGAAGCAGATTCCCTGCTGAGCAGAGAGTTTCATGTGGGATCATGACCTGAACCAAAGGCACTCTAAAAGTGTCTAAAGACACTCTACTGTGAGTCACCCAGGTGCCCCATAACTTTTGCTTTAAAAAATATATATATTTATTTTTTTTAACGTTTACTTATTTTTAGTAATCTCTACACCTAACCTGGGGCTTGAACCAGAGATCAAGGGTTGCACGTTCCACCTACTGAGGTAGGCGCCCCTGCAGCTTTTGCTTTTCAAGGTACTGTGTCCTGGAGCTAGGTTTCTAGCTCTCGTGACTGAGTGTTTTTAGGAATAATTGCAAAGAAGCAGGAAATGTGGATGACCATTTTTTCTTCAGTTAGTGCAACCAGTGTAGGAAAGATGCTTATTGGAAAGTAGATCAAGAGTGTAGTTGTTTTTTTTTGTTGTTTGTTTGTTTGTTTAGGTTTAGTTTTGTTGGTTTTTGGTTTTGGTTTCTAAGTGAGCTCTAAACCCAGTGTGGGGCTTGAACACACTGCCCAGAACTCAAGAGTCACCTGCTCTACCTACTGAACTATCCAGGTGCTCTATGAAGGTAGTTTTGATAGAATATGCTTCTGTAATTCTCTAGCAAAGAGTTTTTAGGTTTGGAAGAGACCTGATAAAGTCCAGGCCAGTGGTTGATCTGGACATCCTTGGGTCCCTTCTTCATTTCCCTCCCATCATCTTCCCCTGTCTTATGATCCTAGTCACAAAGAACTCACAGTTTCCAGAGGCAGCCCTTCTGTTTTAGGACTGCTGTTGGTAACTTTTCCTGATGTCGAGTAGAAACTAGGCTTCTGGTAGCTTCTTATTTGTCCTACAAATGATTGAAAGAGCAATTTTCATAGATCTGAAACAAGTTTAGTCTACTTTTATTGCATGGTTGACAGAAGTGAACCCTCAATGTGCTCTATCTCATTATGGATTTATGAGATTACCGTTCTTTATGCAATACTTTTGTTTTTCAAAGCGCATTCTGTATAGTACATTGTATTTTGTCTTAGGCTGTCATCTGAGAGGAGGCTGGGATAATTAAACACACACACACACACACACACACACACACACACACACACCCCTAAACCTTATGAGGTAGATATTATTTCCATTTTACAGATAAGGAAACTGAAGTTAGATAACTTCAAAATAACCCAAATAGAAAACTACATTGGCATTTAGATCTCAGAGGCTCCAAGAGATTAATGCCTGGCCTTTTGAATCCTTGGACTTTTCACTGCAATATGCTGTCTGATCAAATGGAGTATCTTGTGGTAGCAAGAAGGTAAGAGACCTGAGAAGGTCACAGAACTTGTTTTGGAGCTGGAGTCAGTCTTATAGTCTCTTGGTTTTGTTTCTACTTGCTTGTGTAGTATAGTGGGTGTTATTGGCTTGAAAGTATAAATTTGGCTCCATTTTTTTTTTTTTCCCAGTGTGCTTGCAGACAGAGGTGCCTCTTTGATCCTTGGATTTAAAAAGAACCTGTTGGGGGAAAAAAAAAAAAGAACCTATTGATGTTTTTAGGACTGTATGAATGGCAATCTGCTCCAAAATTGGACTGTGCCTCTACTGTGAGATGATTCCACTCTAAGATTTCCAGTTTGATTGCTTTTAAGACATAGTATAGAACCCAGTTCTTTCCATAAGCCTGGCCAGTTCTGATGGAACCCAGTGCTGAGACAGGAAAATACAGTCATTTCCCCAGAGGATTAGGGAGCGAATGAAGGTACAGGGCTACCTAGCACCATCCTCAAATGGGCAGGCTTTTTGCTAGATATTTTAACAGTAAAGTCAAAGTTAATTGATGGGTGTGATCAAGAATAATAATCAAAATGAAAGGCTTTTGTTTTCCAAAACACTCCAAACTCCAAACTCCAAACTCCGCAGAGATGGTTTAAATATACATAAAAGCCCAAATCTTCTACCCTAACAGGACAGAAATCAATCACAGTTCTCAGAATTCTCTTTTTTCTCAGGCTCACCTGTCCACACTTCAGAACTTTCTGAATTCTCAGACTTTACACCGATGGCAGACTCCAGCTCCACTCATCCAAAGCTTTCCATTTTGGTCAGTTTAAGTTCCTAAAGAGGCAGCTGCCATCAGAAGGCTAGTTATTATGAGCTCATGCAGGGCTGTGGGGGAGGGGTGAGCTGGCCTGTGGGGTCTCCCCTATCCAGGAGCTGGTCACTCCACTTCAAACAAATCTGCATCACACTGGGGTTTCCACCCCTTTTTCTATGTCAATGATCCCCATTTGTCCCTAGTGCCTGGGGTTTCAGGTCCTGGTGAGCCATTCTCATGTTATCTTCCTTTTGTTTTTAGGCTGAATTCTGCTTTAATGACAATTATCATTTATTCTGTACCTTTTAGTTTGGTGGTGAATGCGGTGGTTTTGCTAGCCTTTCAGTTGCTGCCATTCAGGCCCTTTCTAAAGAACAGGGGCTGAAACATCAATTCCTTGATCTGTCTCTGGCTGGCTGAGAAAAATCTTAGTGTTGGAGAGGGTTTTGGAGTCCAAATTTCTCTTTGAATTTCCTTAGGTGACAGGAAAGAGTGGGGGGGTGGGAGAGCAGCTCTTCCCATGTTTCTGAGTCTCTCATCTCTTAATCCTCTTTTGAAGGTCTTCTGTCTTCAAAAAACACACTTTTCAGAGTTTCACAGACCTTCTGATACCCATGAAGGTACAGTCTCCAAATTAGGAACCCTGCCTACTCTAGTGTCCTTCTGAAGTCATAGGGGTTCTGGTCCAGTGTGAAGGAGTAAGTGGAGAATGTGGCAAGGGACTGACCTCTCAATTTTTCATCATTTCCATTAAGCACTTTTAGCCTCATGTGTTTGAAATTCTGGGAGCACTGTGTACTATGACATATTAATTCCCAAGTTGCTATCATATTTTCTTAGAACTTTGAACATCAACACTGTAGTTTCATAACGTTTTTAGGGGAAATGAAGCTCTGAGAGTCCCCATCCATTGCATGTGGCAGTAAAGTGACCTCTAGTGGACTTTCCTAGTAGTTTCCAGGAAATTCTGGAAATAGCCGCTGTTGGAGGGATAGGCCATTAAAATTAGATGAGCTATTCAGCTGCTTACTGCCGGGAAGTTGGGTCAGTGCTGGGTAAGCTTCAATGCCAAGGCTGGGACAGGTGAGGGAGGTACTTACAGATGAAGCAAGATTTATCATTCATAAAAGTGGCTGCAAAAATTCCCTGGATCAGATTATGAACAATGAATTAAGACAAACTCACTGGATTGATTTTAGAAAAAAGAATGTTGTGTCTTTGAATAACACAGAGTGAGAATGATAGGAAGTCATAATAGACCTTTAGGCAAAGTGAGGGAAGACATATTCCACATTTTATGTTCCTCCTCTTCTTCTTCTCCTCCTCCTCCTCCTCCTCCTCCTTCTTCTTTTTAAAGATATATTTATTCAGCACCATGATCAGACTATTACATTTAGCAATTGGCAGCAAGGGAGCAAAAAAATAAACCCAAAAACCAAAAAATTACATTAAAACCATTTCTTGGAGTGCTTTACATCTTCCATGGAATGGAAACTAAAATAACCTGTTATATAATCAATCACAAATAGTCCTCAAGTTTTTTGTCCACATGCGTGAGTATTGTCTAAAACATGTCTTCTTTGTGGCCGCTTGGCTCTGCCACCACTGTGTTTGGCTGAGATCACAAACCTGTTTTAACCTGTAGCTTCGCTCTCACTTCTCTGGCTCTCTTTTCCTGCTCAGCTTTGTTTCCTGGCAGTCGTTAAAATCTTCTGCCACTGCTGTTGCTACTGCTGCTGCCGGAACCACCGTAGCCACCTTGGTTTCATGGTTTGGCAAAGTGTTGGCCTCCACCACCCTAGGGACCGGAGCTTTAGCCTCCAAAATATCCTCCTCTCATGGGTCCAGATTTTGAAGATCGATTGTTGTAACTGCCAAAATCATTATAGCATCCACCACCTCCAGAGTTGCGTCTAACATTACCAAATCCATTATAGCCATCCCCACTGCCACCATATCCACCACCACCTCGACTCCCAGCAAAGCCCCCTCACCACTGAAGTGTCCTCTATGACCAAAGTTGTCATTCCCACCAAAACCACCTGCATGACCACCACCAAAGTTGCCGGAACTACTTCGACTTCTTTGGCCGGATGAAGCACTCTCCACCTTTTGCTTAGATAGTGCTCTCCTTACTTCACAGTTGTGGACATTCACAGTGTGGTATTTCTGAATGACAGTCTTGTGTACAGAGTCATGGTCATCAAATGTTATAAAAGCAAAGCCTCTCTTGTCTCTACTGCCTCAGTCAGTCATGATGTCAGTCACTTCAGTTTTCCTATATTATTCAAAATCATCTCTTAGATGATGTTCTTCAGTGTTTTCTTTAATGCCACTGACAAAAATCTTTTTCACAGCCAAGTGGGCACCATGTCTTTGGAAATCTTCTCTTGAGACAGCCGTCTTTGGTTCCATAGATCTTCCATACGCCTTGGGTGACCTTGCATTCATGGCTGCATCCACCTCCTCCACAGTGGCATATGTGACAACTCCAAAGCCTCTGGAGTGCTTGGTGTTTGGATCTCTCAAGACCACATGGGACACTCTGACTTAGACATGGCCCTGGTTGGAGGGGAGACTTCAATGATGCTTACTCAGGGGTGTCCATGGGCAGAAAGCTTTATGTTCTGTTGTGAGTCCTGGGAATTTTTATTGGGAGGAAGAAAAGGAAGTGAACATTTTTTAAAAGTTCTAACTTAGAGCAAAACATCCTCTCATCTCTGTCTCTCTGTCTCTGTCTCTGTCTCTCTCACTCTCATGCTATACCTTTTAACTAGCCCTTCTCAACAACCAAAAAAAGGGCAAGTTCCATGTACAGTCATTGTCCAAGATCTAACCTGAGTCCTTTACTGGCCCTGGATTATGCTTCCTGCCCACTGGACCTGCACTGATCTTGGTTACCCGACTTGCTACTCAGAACTCTTCAAGAACGTTTACTTGGACTTAACTCTCAGCAAGTACCCACCTTTTTTTTTTTTTTTTTTTTTTTTTT
Organism: Enhydra lutris kenyoni; assembly: GCF_002288905.1. NCBI lineage: Eukaryota > Metazoa > Chordata > Mammalia > Carnivora > Mustelidae > Enhydra > Enhydra lutris. Next base: position 8,559,419 of record NW_019154091.1, on the reverse strand, counting down.
TTAGCAAGTACCCACTCTTGGATGTTTTAAGGAAGATACCCTGCCCCAACTCTGTCCACAAAGACCCAAACCATGGCAGCTGCCAGTCCACTCTTACACTAGGAAATAGCTGATTTGGACATTTGGTTTGGGCCTTTTGTCTAATAATAATAACCCCTCCTTCCCTTGACCTTTCTAACCTGGTACTTAGTCTTATACCTGTGAGCCTATTTCTCAAGTCACTACCCCCTGGCTTTGGTCCCAGGTCTCATCTAACTCTATAGGACTCAGGCTACCTTAGTTAGGTCTGACCTTTTGGGGACACTGTTATGATGGGGTTTATATAATGCCCTCAGGATAAAGTGATTGTATATTAATAATGAAAATGTTTTTTCAAAGGAATAGGGAAAGTCAACATGTAATATTCTTTTGATTAGCATTTAAAGATTCTGTTAAACCAAATTCTATCATACATTTAAATTTGAATGCCTTTTTCTAAAGTTTAAATCAAGAATACAGTGGTGTATACTCAATACATATAGAAAATTTGAAAAACCTAAATAATGGTTAGAAAAAAAACAAGTTAAATGTGAATTTCTTTTTTTTTTTTAAGATTTTATTTATTTATTGACAAAAAGAGAGAGCACAAACGGGGGGAGCAGCAGGCAGAGGGAGATGGAGAACCAGGCTCCTTGCTGAGCAGGGAGTTCAATGTGGGGCTCAATCCCAGGAGCCTGGGATCACAACCCTAGCTAAAGGCAGACACCCTACTGACAGAGCCACCCAGGCACCCTGTGTGTGAATTTCTGGTTGTGCTAAATTATTATAAACATTTGCCTGCCTATAGAATTATCATCTCATTGCTTATCTTTCTAGTTGCATTGAAACCTCCCAATGAACCATACACGTTTACATCTGTGACCATTCATGATCTTAACAATAGGGCTTAATGCTTCTTTTTCATAAATAGCAGCTCATGTGGTCCTCATAACATATATGGGCTATAAAGTTGCAATCCGAGAAGAATTCAGAGGTTAGTGGTATGCATGGTGTAATGAAGGATGACACTTGACAAAATACTTCAAGTTTAGCTGGTAGTAGAAGAAAGCCATTTGAGAATTAAGTTCAACAGGCGTATAAAAACTGTGTTTAGCTTTGCCATGATTGGGTGAATCTAAAGTATAGGATTCCATGTTCTTCTAGCATGAAAGAAATTATTTTTTTAATCAAGATTTTTGTTTATTTATTTGAGAAAGAGAGAGGGAAAGCATGAGAAGGGGGAGGCAGGCTCCTCACCCAACAGGGAACTTGATGTGGGACTCAATCCCAGAACTTTGAGATCATGACCTGAGTGAAGGCAGAGTTTTAACTGACTTTATTCTTTTTTTTAAAAGATTTTATTTATTTATTTGACAGACAGAGATCACAGGCAGGCAGAGAGAGAGGAAGAAGCAGGCTCCCTGCCAAGCAGAGAGCCCAATGCGTGGCACAATCCCAGAATCCTGGGATCATGACCCGAGCCGAAGTTAGAGGCTTTAACCCACTGAGTCACACAGGCACCCCTAACTGACTTTATTCTTAAGGCATCCCGAAAGAAATTATTTTTAAAGTAGTAAATAAATTTACCTCCAAAGTGAACTGCAGCTGTTTTTTTGAGTGTCAAGATGATTTCTAATTTCCCATCAAAAATAAAGAAAAGAGGACCCGCTAGCTCAGTTGGTGGAACATGTGACTTGAACTTGGGGTTGTGAGTTCAAGCCTCAGTGATAGGCACAGAATTTACGTTTAAAATAAAGGTAAAAATAAGAAAGAAAAATGAAGAAAAGATCTTAAGAGTTGAAAAGCAATATTTACCTCTTTATATTGAAGATTTGAAACACTTTTTTACTTTTCCCAGAGAAACACTTCCATTAGTGCATTTTGCCATTAGGGGGTGCTCTGGGATAATACTTTTCAGCAAAATAGCTATCTTTTCTGCTCTGCTACCTGAAAAAAAGCAAACGTTTACATTTGTTAATTCTATCTTGTATCCAGATTCATTGATCCTCAGAAAGTGTCAGTTTAAATTACAAAAGGTGAAAAGAATATTGAGAACTGTTTCAAATGTAAATAGCCAGTGTCTGGCTCCTAAGGAAAAGACAAACACTGGAAGATATTTTTTTGAGGATTTTGTTTCCTTTTTGAAGGGATTCAAATCACAGTAAGCCAAAGCTGCACCTGAATTTTACTGAGTTGGAAAATGAAAACCATATCTCGGGGATTAGCATTTGCTCTTTAACTTTAGTTCTTTTTTGTAGCATTACTTTGACTATGTCTTTGGCCAATGTTATAAGGATATATTATAGTTGAAATTGCTCTCTTCCAAAGTTGTATCAGTGTTTCTGTAATTAACTTATTCTTAAGGCAGGGGGTTAGGAACTAAGAATTCCACAATAGTTCCATTGCCACCCCTGCCACATTTATTGATCAGTTCTTAGGTTCTATTCTTGCCTCTCTAGGGTTGGTAAGGTGGGGATTGAGGCAGTGGGGAGGAAACTCAATTCTGTTTTCATGGACTGGAAGGGAGAATCAGAGGTGATCACAGTAGCTATGCCAAGCACAGAATGCTAACTAGTCAAGGTCACCAAAATGACATTTAGAGAGATGGCTACAACATCTGGTGGCCAGAACAGAGGGTCCTCACTCTTTTGGTCTAAATTACTCATAGGATTTTACTGCAAATATCTGTTGATGTCGGCTCCTTCCAGCTTGGGTGGAAATGACCTTGATATATAGCAGAAAGATAGAGGGAAATGTTACCTCTTCAATAATGGAAGATTATATAGTCCCTCAACTCATCTCCTTGGGCAAAAAGAGGTAAGCCTTCCATTTTTAAAATGATCAAAAGTTGATCATTTAACTTTCTCTATGCAAAAAGGAAATTTAGTTGAGGATTTATATAATGTAATTTGGGAGATTTTATTTGAGAATAATGTCTAGACATCAGTTTTTAGTGTACTCTTTATGCACTGCATTAATTTTAAAAAAACAAGATATATTCATGCCAATATATTTTAAAAATACATTTTCCTTAAATATGTTTTAGGTTCTACTTCCCAAATTGGCTTTTACATTTTACCTTTATGGCTTTTCTTTCTAGAGGTGATACGGAGAAAAGAGGAAAAGAAAGAGTTCTGGGTAAAGAAAAATGTATACAAACTTTCCCTCCCACTTAATTTTGATATTTACAATTACATTTTTCTTGTTCTTTCTACCCATAGAAAAAATAACCCAAACCTTTCTTAGACTTTTTGATTATAGTAGAACATCCTAAGGAAAAGATTTTCTTTATTAGAAACTATAGCAGATTATCAAGTGGCCAAGAACTAAAACAGAAAGAAAATGTTCTCTAAGATTTGTTTTTGTTTTCTGTTTTTCTCATGGCTGCTCATCTATAAGTTACAAAGTTTTAAAACTTAAAGTAAGCCAGAAACTTACTGATTTGCTAGATGGTTGTCTCCTATTTTGTGAACTGATCAATGCAACTGAAGGGGGATGTGCAGTCACTAGACTGGCTTCTGACCTGCACACACACATTTTTTTTTTTTTTTTTCAATTAATCCTTTGCACAGAACAGATGCTCTGGGTGCAGTTTTAGGCCAGAAGAATGTCCAAAATATGTGGGTGTGAATTTGGCCAAAGGGTTAGTTGAATGTGGAGCACAGATACCAGCCTGGAAACAGGTCACATTTTAATGAAAAATGCACATTCAGCATGGCATTGTGCTTTTCAAAGAGGTGATTCCCAGCCATGGAGAACACAAGGGAGGAACAGGCATTCATGTGGAACTGCTTTAAAACAGAATTCTTGTGTATCCTGGCTGGTGGGGCAGGGCTCACTAGTACCCCTTGGGAAATGAGATAATGGAATTTTGCTAGGCATAATTGAGTTGGTTTTTTTTTTAAACCATAAATCGTCATTCTTCAAAAAGGAAAAGAAACTTCTACAATCAAATAAAGGAAAGATTTCATAATTATAACTGGCCATGCTAGAAAAAAAATCTTTCTGAGAGGGGAAAAGGTGTAGTCCCATTCATATGCTCAGAATTTGACTAAGCAGAGAAATAGAATTTTCCTTGATTCACAAGAAAAGAAAAGAATAGTGAAGAAAACAAAGTGACCAAAAAAAAAATCTCTACCTTTACATGTTAAAGAGTGAAATACAGAACTCACTTAAATACATATTTTGTTAGAAATGATTTTATTTTTTCTCAAGAAATGTGTGTGTGTGTGTACACATGTATTTTAAACATTTGAAATCATCTGTAAGTACATAAGCAGCATAATTGAGCTTATTTTTAAGAATGAAAGAAATATAGAAATAATAAACTCAATCACTTTTAAAATGGGAACAAAATGCTTTTTGGTAGTGTTAACAAATAGAATTTAATTTTATGTCATTATTATGATTAGTTATAGATGGCATACAAAAGGAGCAACAGAAAGTGTCTTCTAAAAAAGTGAATGCATTAATGGAGGTATTATATTTGAAGTAAAGCAGGTGATTGTTTATTCTACCTTCTGCTGGTTAGTTAGGATGATGAGGGGATATGAAGTTAGGACATCAAAGAAGAATGAAAGAATCTTTGTGTTGTTTAGTCTGAAGAAGGCAAGACTAGAAAAGTCAAGAGGAGGAAGAAGAAGGTTGCTTCTGGATGAGTCCTCCAAGCTGAATTTTGTTCAGTGAATGGACAAAAGAGGGATAAGTCAAATTTTGGTGAGTACCACCATTCTTGGTACCAGTTCCCATGCTGTTCCCTCCCTACTTGAGGGCCTTACCCTTCATGATGGTCTTACTCTCCAAGGGTGGGCCTTTAGGCTCCCGTCTGATTGGGAGATTATCCTAAAAATTTTTTTTTAAATTGTCAAAAGACAATATAAAAAGAAAAGACAAGACACAGAATGGAAGAAGACTTTTGCAACCTGTAACACCAATGAAGTACATACTAGTATCCAGAATAAAGAACCTCTTAAAAAAAAAAAAAAAGACTACACTATATTAAAAAAGGACAAAACAGGTGAAGGGCATTTCACCATTTCATACTAAGGGATATCAAAATCACTGATAAAATACGTGAAAAAAGTATTCAACTTCATTTCTAATCAGGTCTATGAAGATTAGTGGGATACCTTTTATACTGACTAGATTTTTGAAAATTAGAAAAATTGGGGTTTGGTCAGGATAAGAAGCAATAGTAGCTCTGATACACTTCTAGTAGCAGTCTAAGTTGGCACAACCACTTTGGAAATTAGTTTACATTATCAAGGAAAGTTGAGACACTCTTATCCAATGACACAACAATTCCACTCTGGAAATATACTATGTGCTTATGTTTAAGTTCATGTTTAACAGTGTTTATAATGATAACACTGTTCATAATAGCCCCTAAATGG